>NC_057861.1:241977296-242282296 GCF_019393635.1 Dromiciops gliroides | reverse complement strand
TCATTTATTTCTATTTGTGTACAAACACCTAGCACTAAACCATCACTGCTCCTCTAAATGTTTATAATGGCATCCATTTAGTCTCCTAAGGTGAATTTACCCAAACTGGACTCAGATTCCAGATGTCCAGTGCTCGCATTATAACATTCCCATGCTTTAGGTGCAATTGTATGTCGTCTAATTAAGCCCCAAGGAACCTATTTGTGTTTATAGACGGCAGCAGCTAACTGGGCAGGCTCCATCAAACAGTGATTCCCCTGTTTGAAATTAGTGTTAAGGTAACAAGGTGGCAATTAAGCCCCAAATCATAGTCATTTAAGCAGTTACATAGTATGTGAATATACATCAATGACTTCACTGCCAGGAAACTGCCACAAAATGATGCAGAAACAGATAAAATAGGATACTCTGCTTCCTGTTTTGCTCATGTACGTGTATGATTAATCACATGGCTGGAAGGTTGAGACCTAAAAGCAATACATCCCCTTACAACCTGCTAATTGTAAAATAGCTATCCAGTCCTCTACAATATCATGGGGCTGCTAGGGTAATCTTGATATCTGAAGGGGGGGGGGAGGCACTTTATGCTACATGAATAATTAACCTCTGACAAATGAGTAACTGGAAAGCAGCAAGTGAGTAGGTATCTCCCATGTATTTAGAGGTCTTAGCTAAAGGGAAGACTTTGATATTTTGAAGGATCTAGGATTCTGGAGCATGAAGGGGGTACTGTACTTCCTTCATCAATACAAGGCACAGTCCTCTGCACAACTTTTCATTCTGTGGGAATTCTCTTCCTTGTTTCTCCATAAATTATCAATAATAGCTCTATCCGTGCAGGGACAACCTTCTTCTAATTCCCTAAATGTCTCAAGGGTTTCAGTGTACCATTGTAGCCTCTGTCTCATTCCTAAAATGTGATGGGCTCAAACTCAATTTCCAATAATATATGTCCTCAAAGATGTCTTTTATGTCACTTATTGCATGCAAGTCTTTCTTATGCATTGTGTGCTGTAGCCGAAGGGAGTTTTAGAAGTAGATGTTGTGCATTGTTTTTGTGTCTAAAAAAAACTTGGGGGCAGCTAGGTGGCACAGTAGATAAAAGCAGCAACCCTGGATTCAAGAGGACCTGAGTTCAAATTTGACCCCAGACACTTGACACTTACTAGCTGTGTGACCCTGGGCAAGTCACTTAACCCTCATCACCCCGCAGGGAAAAAAAAGAAAACCAATAAGGTAATAAACATTAAAAAAAATTTAAAGGTCTCTTAACACTATAAAAATCTACTACTGAATAATAGGATCACAGATTTAGAGTTGGAAGAGACCTCAAAGGCCACCTGGTCTAACCCCTCCCCCACCCCATTTTGCTAATAAAGAACTGAGGTTCAGGGAGAAGTGACTTTCCTAGGGTCACACAGGTAGGAAGCAATAAAGACTAGATTTAAAACCAGGTCTTCTATCTGCTTCCAAATCCCAACATCTCTTCCTCAGTAGCAAGTAGAAGCTTGAATTAGTAAATAGGTCTACTGTGCTAGTCCCCAGAGAATGATTAATTATTTGATCTTTTCAAATTCTGGGCATAAAACCTCATACATGGCATATTTACACAGTAGCTATATGTGTGGCTGGCAGACAAAATAATGTTAATATTCTAGGGATAGTTGGCAAGGAATTAAGAGTATTTCAAACAACCATAATGCTTCCAACTTTCTTCTCTTTGAAATCCCTACCTTTATCACCATCCCCCTCTGATTAATCTTAAATTGCATTGCCCAAATTGTCTTCTTCCCATGATGTTTTTATCCCTGTCCCCACCATTCCCAAAGCTTGTTACATTATGGACCATCTGCAAATAAAACTACCCTTTATTCTCAATTCAAAATAGGTCAAGGAGAGGGAGAAGAGGAAAAAGGGACTGATAGTGATTCATTTTAGGGCATTTGGATTTTTAATAGTTATCCATGCTTGGTTATCCATGATTAAGCGGGCTTACCCACATGGGAGAGAGAAACCCAAGGGTCCATTCAGAAAGCCTACCTCACTGGTCATCAAAGGATCTACACATATGAGACAATCATAAAAGTGATCAGTGCAGAAGAGAATTAAGTCATAAATCAAGTTTTTCTCACTATCATAAGATCCACAAGGAAGAAACTCTATAAATGTAATTGGTGTTACAAAGGCTTTTTTTCAGAGAACAGTCCTAAAGATTCATAAGAGTCCATTTACTAGAAAAACCTTATATATTTGAAAAGTATAAAAGAGGATTCAGCTAGCACTTGAATGTATCTATACATCAAAAAATACTATGCCATTTGAAACCAGTTTATCCCCATCTCCCTGCAAGATTGAAAATTAGCTACTTTTAGACAATTGGATTTTGAGGGAAGTGGGCTCTGTTCCCATCTCCCCAAGTTTGTGATTCCAAAACAAAAATAAATTAACTAAATGGCTGTATATAATGAGAGACAGCAATGAGAATACCCTAGGATTCTTTGATACAATCAAAGGTAGTCGATGACAGCCAATTGAAAACCATACCCACAATTCTCTATAGGGTGTGAGGCTAGGCATTCAGAATCTCAGCATTTTAGTGTTGAGAGAGACCTGAGAAAGGCAAACTAGTCCAAACCATGCCTGAAAAAGAGTGCTCTCTACCACATTTCCAACAAGTAGTTGTCGAGTCTTTGTCTGAAGACCTCAAGTTGATAGAAGTAGAGAGGGTGGGAGAGGGAAGAACATGCTACCTTATTGAGATAATTCATTCTACTCTTTTATTGATATGTAGCCTAAATTTGCCTCTTTCCGTTCTACCCCCTTGTTCTGCCTCTGAAACCAAAGCAGAATGAATGGAATCCTTCTTGAACATAGCTATCACGCCCTCCTTCCCCACTATTTTTTCTCCTTTCCAGGATGAACATCTCTTGGACCTTTAATACACCAATGCTAATCTTCAAATGCCATGAAAATGAATACCTTCACCGTCTTGTTTTTCTTCCTCAGGGCAATGTCAAACTTATCAATAGCTGTCCTACATTTTCTGGAAGTCAACGCAGTTCTCCAAAAATAGTCACACCATTATAGACTAAAGAAAGATTATCATCATCTTAGTCCTAGACTTTGGTCTCTCTTAATGTAATATCACATTGCATTGGAGTTTGTTTTTTTTCTTTTGTATGATCAAACCACTGTTGACTCCAATTGTTTGCAGTCCACTAAAACCGAGACCGTTTTTTGTTTTGTTTTGTTTTGGTTTTTTAATAGTAGAAGTGTTGTCTGGCCACGCCTCATCCTACTGGTAAAGGAGATGTTTTGAACCCAAGTGAGAGACTTTACATTTATACCTTAGAACTATAATCTGATTACCACTTCACTTGTTCATCAACTACCTATTAAGATATCTTTTTGTTCTGCTCTTCATATCCCGAAGATTGCTATCCTTCACAGAGAAAACAGGCAAAATAAGAAGTGAGCAATTTTTCCTTTCTTCATTATCCACTATCATTGACCCATATACCTTAGTTACTGATCCTATCCGTTTTTGTCTCCTTTTCCCCTGATATAGCTTTTTAGGAATATTTTTATACTTTACTTTCTTTGCTAGCCTCAGCTCATTTTGAATGTTGCATTTCTGTAATTCATACAGATCTAAGACACACAGATTTGTATTCATGTTCCCTCTCATCTTCTATACATGTCTTCTAAAAATCTAAATTGGTTGGTGAGTTCCCTGTGCATCCACATCAATCTTTTCAGAAAACTCATTCTTCTCACCAGAATTGTTTCCCTTTGTGTCCTCAGAAATTCATTCTTTGCCATCTTGTCCTGGGTTGATTTCCCCTGTGGCATTTTAGTTAAAACTATCATCCTTGGGGGCAAATAGGTGGTGCAGTGGATAATAGCACCAGCCCTGGAGTCAGGAGTACCTGAGTTCAAATCCGGCCTCAGACACTTTTTTTTTTTTTGCAGGGTAATGGGGGTTAAGTGACTTGCCCAGGGTCACACAGCTAGTAAGTGTCAAGTGTCTGAGGCGGGATTTGAACTCAGGTATTCCTGAATCCAGGGCTGGTGCTTTATCCACTGTGGCACCTAGCCGCCCCCAGGCCTCAGACACTTAACACTAGCTGTATGACCCTGGGCAAGTCACTTAACCCCAATTGCCTCACTAAAAAAAAAAAAACCCAACTATCATCCTTTCTCTGAGCTTTTAAAAAATCTTTTGTCCCAAATTCTAGATTATTCCTGACTTCCCTTTCCTCACTCATAAATTCTAAGATGAAAAGGTCACTTCCCCCCCAAGATTCCTTTCCTTTGCACTCTCATAAAATAGTTCCCCTTGTTGTTACATATTAGATACCCATATTAGTTAAAACACCTTCTGAAATAATCATTGACAGGTCAAAAAAAAAAAAAACACTAGCTACTCTACTTTTGGCAGATAGCTCTAATAGACATCCCAATGATCTAAGTTTCCCAGTCACTGCTGTATCTTTCTTCTGCTCTGTCTGACCTGTTTCTTGTACCCCTCATATATTTCCTCTTTCTATCCAAGTACTTCATATTATATACCAAAGAGGGTATTGCTTTTCTTTCTCCCCCCTCCCCACCTCCACTGATCTTTGCTCACATATTCTCCACCATGTTCACCTCTTTCCTCCTTGTATTTCCCCATATCTTATTAAACAATGTTACTCCTCTAACTCTTTTATCTGAACTGTTTCTTTTGAATAAGATAGATACTTCCAGAACCATATTTCAGTCATAGGTCCCATGAAGTCACATTTGCCTCCTTATATTATTAGTATCTGTAGTTTTATCTTGTCTGTTGCCTATAATTTGTGTGTTTGTGCACATACATACATGGATTTTATTACTGATCCCTTTCTTGAGTTCTGTCTCATGAATTTTTTAATGTCTCAATTGCTATTCTTCTTCCTATATTGTATCTATATGGCATCTGCCTTGGTAGATATCTGTAGATATCTTGGTAGATAGTTTTCTTCCTCTTACTTTCCTTTCAGTTTAAAACCCTTTTGATTAGATTTATAAGACTCCAAGCAAATACATTCTTACCAGCCTTGTTAGAGCACACTATGCCTGACCATAAGCATGTCATTTCTGTGTGCTCAGAAATCCCATTTTCTTACTATCTGTTCACTTTACAAATCTGCCTTTCTTTTCTGAAACCCTGGACTTCTATGGCCAGCAGTCATGAAAATTCAGTCTGTTCCCCTAATATCTTCAGTTTCTTTCCCAAGACTTGATAAAAGAAGAAAGAAAACAAGAATTCTGAAAACTAACATCAGTGTGGACAGGAAAAGGAATATAGCAAATAAGAAAAAAGGCAAGAGGTAGGCATGCCAAAGTTGTTTTCTTTTGTAAATATACAACTCTATATATGATCCAACTATAATGAGAAAACAGGCTAGTCAATATAAGCTGGGATAAACCAGTGCTGAAATATCATTAGATTTGCACTTCTGAAGCCTTTCTTTTTCCCATGTTCCATCCTTACAGTCAATAGTAAAGGAGTTAGAAAAACCCAAGTTCATTTTAAGTGAGTCTCTAGAGAATAAAATGAAAGGGGTTTGGTGAAATCCAACTGAATCATTCATGTAAAAAGGAACTTAACATTTTAGTGGACTTTTTATTTTTTTATGATTTTTCCTTTGTATATTTTTGTTACATTTTAAGTTCTAAACTGGATTTCTCTTCCTTCCCACTGTGTACTAGAGAAGGCCACCATTTGACACAGATTTATAAATATATATAAAACCATACTATGCATGCATCTTTTTATCAGCTCTTTCTCTGGGGGTGTATAGCATCTTCCTTCATGGGTCCTTTATAGTTGATTTGAGCATCTATAGTACTCAGAATAACTTGGTTGTTCACAGTTATTCTTAGAACAATATTGCTGTTACTGTATTTGACATTCTCTTGGTTCTGCTCACGTAATTCTTCATTATTTCATGCAATCCTTTCCCCATTTTTCTAAAATCAACCACCTCATCATTTCTTATAGCACAGTAGTCTTCCATCACAATCATTTACTGCAACTTGTTTAGCCATTCCCCTATAGATAGAAACTCCCTCAATTTCGAGGGGTTTTTTGCCACCACAAAAAGAGTTGCTAGATATATTTTAGAGCATGTAGGTTCTTTTCCTTTTTTCCTGATCATCTTGGGAAACAGACCTAATAGTGATATTACTGGGTCAAAGTGTATACACAGTTTTATTACTTTTTGGACATAATTCAAGATTACTCTCCAAAATGGTTGGATCAGTTCACAGTTACACTCACAGTGTATTAATGTCCAAATTTTTCACACCCCCTCTAACATTTGTCATTTTTTCCTGTCATTTTAGCCAATCTGATAGGTGTGAGATGGACTTTGTTTTCAGTTGAAGTCAACAGTGTGGCATAACAAGCTAAAAAAAATATAAATACCCCAGACTTCATTAATAGAAATATGGTGTCCAGAATGAGAAAGGCGATATTCCTCTTTTAAATCTGTTTAGGTTGTCTCACTTCAAAAATTCTGAGTTAATTTCTAGGAACCATCTTTTAGGAAGGACACTGATAACATGAAATACATCCTGGACTAGCTTAAAAAGAAAAGGAAAGGAATAGGAAAGCAATTGGAGGAACTGGAGAAGTAGTTTGGAGAAAACAGAATTTAGGATAACTGTCTTCAAATATTTGAAGGACTTTCATCTGGAGAAGGAATTAGCATTTTTCTATTTGGTCCTAGAAAGAAGAGTTAGGAGCAAATTTTAGCTGACTCTAAATTATTAACAATGGGAGCTACTCAAAAGTAAAATGGGCTGTTTCATAACGTAGTGATTTCTACTTTATTATATTACCATTGGTCAGGGATTTTGCAGAGGAAATTCCTCAGGTTTAAAGTGGGGTGTCTGGTATGTGTTCATGTGAGCATGTCCACCTGATACAATTGCCATGTGGAAGATATTAGAGAGGAAGCCTACTCCCGGAAAAGCATGGTGACATCAAATGGAAGGGCCTTCTTCTCCAACATGGAAAATGTCCACACATTCCTTAATTGGTGCTGGTATGCTAATCACATGATGAAAAGATGGATTATTGATTGGCTATGGAACCGAAACTGAGGTGTAATATATTCAGGAAGTGATGACCAGGAAAAGCAAGGCTCATTCTCATTCCTGCCTGGATGTGTTCCAGTGAAGAGAACAAGAATTGCTGAAGTTTCTCCATAAGGAGAGAGGCCTTAGACCTTTATCTTCCTACCCAGGCCACCACCATGTGGTCTGTGAGTTCATGGCCCTACTATTATTTCTGTATCTGTTGTGCCATTTCCTGCTTAGGTGAAGGATTGTTGGAGACAGTTATGCCCCTGTGAGCTTCAAAAGGTGAAAAGAGTGAGCTTACAGAGATCTAGGAGCAAAGCCCATGTCTGGTCTTATGACTAACAAGCCCACCAGTGAGGCCCCAAGGGATGACCTAAGGAAACTAGTCCAGCAGTAACTGGGGTTGCAAACAGTAGCTATGCAATATTTGGAAGTAAATTTGGTGGAACTAATACTATAATAGAAATTGATTTAAATTTGAGCCCATGCTCTCTAGGGACCAAGGTTTTAGAGGGAAATATGTCTTCTACTACTATAGTAAACATTTAATAAATATTTTATCTATCTATCAATTAACAAATATTTATTAAACACCTACAATGTGGGCCAAGTACTGTGTTAGATACTTGGCATTCAAAAAAAAGCAAAATTAGACAAAGGTCAGAAAAGCATGTATATAAATAAGTGGTGTAGAGGGCAGCTAGGTGGCGCAGTGGATACAGCACCAGCCCAGGATTCAAGAGGACCTGAGTTCAAATCCAGCCTCAGACACTTGACTCTTACTAGCTGTGTGACCCTGAACAAGTTATTTAACCCTCATTGTCCTGCAAAAAAAAAAAAAAAAGAATAAGCAATATAACGTAATCCAGATTAAATGAAAAGTAATGGAGATGGGAAGGCTCTGGGACCTGGTATCATTGGTGTTACTGTACTGAGAGAATGCCCTTCTCCTCAGTCTTGATGATCCAAAGATACACCCTCCATTGAAGAACAGATACCATCAACCTAAATGGTCTTGCCCCAATGTGTTTGAGGAAGGAGTGCCTCCCCCAAAGGGGAATACAACTATTCAACCTGGATTAGTAATGACCCATAAGTATTGCCCTTCAATCTTTTTTAAGTGAGGCAATTGGGGTTAAGTGACTTGCCCAGGGTCACACAGCTAGTAAGTGTCAAGTGTCTGAGGTGGGATTTGAACTCAGGTCCTCCTGAATACGAGGCCAGTGCTTCATCCACTGTACCACCTAGTTGCCCCACCCTTCTCTCTTTTTTGTTTGTTTGTTTGTTTGTTTGTTTTTGGCGGGGCAATGGGGGTTAAGTGACTTGCCCAGGGTCACACAGCTAGTAATTGTCAAGTGTCTGAGGCCAGATTTGAACTCAGGTACTCCTGAATCCAGGGCCAGTGCTTATCCACTGCGCCACCTATCCGCCCCCTCCCACCCTTCTCTCTTAAAAAGGCGACTTGAAGTTTCATTTTGCACTACTTGGTATTTGCTATCCACAACTAAACTGCTAACTATGGTTCTGCTTACTAGAGATGGGAATGAGAAAGAAAAATAAAAGGTGACTCAGACTATGAAGTTGTGTAATTGGAAAGATAGTGGCATCCCCACTAAAGAAATAAGGAAGTTTGATGGAGGGTTGGACTTGGGGGAGGAAGAATGATTCTATTTTGGACATGTTTGGTTTCTTTTAGTGTTAAATGTGTCACTATCTAGCCCCTAGTATTATGGTCAGCCACCTGTACTAGGGAAGAAAGAAGAACTCTCTAAAATCTTCACCATAATCCATTCTCATCAACATAGCTGAATGCCAAGAGCTAGACTTCAAACTATTAAAGGAACAAGGCAGACAGTTCTCATGTCCCATCCTTGATTTGATGATATAAGGGAGAAAAACATTGGGATGATTCCTTTATCTGTACAAATTAGAGAAGGTGCCAGTGTATTTTCTTTTCATTGCAGAATCCATTTACTGTTATAATAATGCTTGTAATAATAACTAACATTTATATTGTTCTATAAGGTTTACATAGCACTATGGATACAGATGTATACACTGGTGCTATCACACAGCAAGTGAGTATCTGAGGCAGGATTCAAACTCAGGTCTTCCTGATTCAAAGCCTAGGACTCTATCTCCTATGCTACTTGTTGCTGTTGTTCAGCCCTTTCAGTCATATCTGACCCTTTGTGACCCCCTTTGGGGATTTCTTGGCAGAGATACTGAGTAGTTCGCCATTTCCTTCTCCAGCTCATTTTACAGAGGAGGAACTGAAACAAACAGAGTAAAGTGACTTGCCCAGGGTAACACAGCTAGTTAGTGTCTGAGACCAGATTTGAACTCAGGAAGATGAGTCTTTCTGACTAAAAGCCCAGTACTCTATCCACTGAGCCACCTAGCTGCCCCTGTGTCACTTAGACGACTCTGATAATCATCACTAGTTAATTCTGGCTTCTTTCAACTCCCATTAAGTTCTGATTTTCCTTGGAACTTACATGAAGTAAGATATTAAAACAGTAACTTATTTGGGGTATGAAAAGAATAGGTAAAGACCATTTCAATAAGCATTTATTAAATGCTTATAATGAGCAAATACTGTTAGGAGCTAGAGAGTACAGCTAGGCAGCTACGTGGCACAGTGGATAGAGCCCTGGACTTGGAGTCAGAAAGACCTGAATTCAAATTCAGTCTCAGACACTAGGTGTGTGATCCTGGACAAGTCACTTAACCTCTCCTGCCTCAGTTTCCTCAACTACAAAATGGGGATAATAGTAGCACCTGCCTCCTAGAGTTGGGAGGATAAAATAGGATAATATTTGTAAAGTGCTTCACAAATATTAAAGTGATATATAAATGCTAGATATTTTTATTACGAAGACAAAAGTTGAAGGCATTTACATTTTACTGGGGTAAGGGCAGACAATATGTACAAAAGTAAAGGAAAATAAACATACAAGGTAAATCCAAAGTAACAACCAGGGAATTAGGAAAGGATTCATGTTCAAGTTAACACTTGAACTAACTCTTACAAGAAGCTAGGGAGTCCAAGAAAAAAAGGATAAGGAAAGAGAATTCTTGACCTACCAAATCCAATGTCTCTCTGTAGTACTTTTTAGTCATTTAATCCCCAGGGACTCCTGACACAGCACACTCAGGCCTTTCAAATACAGTACACACAATACAATGCTCTACACAACCACAGAACCTGCCTGAAGAGCTAATTTAGTTAGACTTAAGAATGAAAATAGTCTAAGGAACAGGCAACATAGAACAATCTCTGTCATCACTTTATTTTTTTCCATTAATTCATATATTTGGTTTTAATATGACTATCAAAAATATTTTTTCCTGAAATACTATATGCAAAAATGCATTCCTTCCCACCCTGATGTTCTGTCACAATAAGTCAACTCCAGACATTTATTTTGGCTTAAATTGCCAAAGTCAATTGTACCTATCCTTGATAAAAAATATATAGCCTCTGCCTAATAGAATTTGGGGGGGGGGTAGGAATATACTTTTGTATGTATATAATTCAGGTTATGTGATATACAATAATAAACCTTCTTCCATCCATTCAGTCAGTCTTTTGAAAAGTCAAGCGCTCTCTGCTCAGAGCTGGGGCAGCCCTCATTTGAACCATGATTCTCAAGAGGGTTCTGACTGGAGTGTTGTAACAGAAGCTTGGCAGCCTCAGCCAGCCAACTGCAAGAAGTAGAGCTGAAATGATGAAATGAGTTATGTGGACAGCACTGGGAAAGATCCAGTCTTTTTGAAAGCTTTCAGATAGAGATGGGAACATGGAAACTTTCCCCTTGAATAAAGCACAAAAGACAAATGTAGGCCAATATGGGCAACTACACTCAGCATGAGAAAGTGTGTGTGTGTGTGTGTGTGTGTGTGTGTGTGTGTGTGTGTGTGTGTGTGTGTGTGTGTGTGTGTGTGTGTGTCTGGTAGAGAAAGAAGGAGACAGACAGAGAGACAGAGAGAGAGGAAGAAAGAAAAAGGGAAGGAAGGAAAGAAGGAAGGAAGGAAGGAAGGAAGGAAGGAAGGAAGGAAGGAAGGAAGGAAGGAAGGAAGGAAGGAAGGAAGGAAGGAAGGAAGGAAGGAAGGAAGGAAGGAAGGAAGGAAGGAAGGAAGGAAGGGAAAAAAACAAAAGGGAGAAAGGGAGGAAGAAAAAGCAATAAGCAAATTAAGATCTTTGAAAATTGGACACAGCTGCCCTTGGATTTAGCAAGAATGGCAATACCCCAGGAATTATTTTATATTTCAACCTAATTGATCAGAATATATATTTTCTTGGATTTCATTCAACAATTCCTTTATGATATTTTTAGAAGTGTTGATATTTTTCAAGCCAAAAAAAACACCCTTATTTAAGAAAAAGAAGCAATAAAATGGAGATACTGAGATGTCCTAGAAGGGAAAAAAATGTTTGTACAAGGGTGAAAATAAGTCATTGCAACTCTGATGTTGCTAGGTTTTTCTCTCAAAAACCATTGACAAATCCTGACTAAAATGGACTCAATCTGAGCTGCTTTCCCAGAGCACATTGAATATTATGCCACTTAGGAAATCTCTAGGCAGACAATGCTTGAAGTCACAGAAGCTTCATTTGTGTTACAGACTTTTTCTCTTTTGGATAAATAACTACTGGGGGTGGGGATTTTTTAATTTGCACCCTCTCCACCTCCCTGTGAATCTACAGACTTCTCTAGTCCAACTTTAGCTATAGGGGAACAATGAGATAATAAAACCTTTCTCAGAAAGAATTGTTATGGCTTGCAACAGTGGTTCACAAAATAGCCTAGGTATTCTGATGAGTCTTTTGGGCTTTGCTAAATTCATTGGAATTGAAGGTTGTTGTTGTTTAGTCATTTCAGTTGTGTACAACTCTTGATCACTCTATTTGGGGTTTTCTTGGCAAAGATACTGGAGTAGTTTGCCATTTCCTTCTTCAGCTCATTTTACAAATGAGGAAACTGAGGCAAACAGGGTTAAGCAACTTGGACAGGGTCACACAACTAGTCAAGTATCTGAGGCCAGATTTTAATTCAGGTCTTCCTGACTCCAAAACCACAGGTGGGGTCACAGAGTGTTGGACATGACTGAAACAACTCCAACAACAACTTCCTGACTCCAAGTCCGGCACTCTATCCACTGTGCCTCCTAACTGCCTTTAAAACTGTAAGGACCCTGACCTTATAAAAATAGGTAATTGGAAAGTCCTTGCTCCTTTGGTGAATGGATGTTAAGCTCCTTACTAGAATAAAAGTTTCTACTATATTGTTTGGGGCTTACCATAATGTAAGCATCTTTAGGGCAAGGTCCATATTATTGTTTTACCACCACCATCCCCCCATGGTACTTAACACAGTGTCTTGCATAGGTTTGTTGAATGAATGAATGAATGAATGAATAAATGAATGAATGAATGAATGAATGAATGAATGAATGAATGAAGCATGAAAGAACAGTGGTTTGTGCTGGTATAAGTAAAGCTCATCAGTAGCAGACAAACATATCAATCAATCATTAAGCATTTATTAAGTAAATATTATGTGCCAGACACTGTGTGAGGCACTAAAAACACAAATACAATGAATTAGGAAACCCCTACCTAAAAGGAGCTGCTTCTATTCTGACAAGGAAGATAAGTATATCTTGTTTATACAGAGTATATCTACAAGTACATCTCTGTTTATACAGAAGAAATATAAAGAAAATAAATACAAAGCTAAATATAAGGTAGTTTGGGAGGGAAAGCACTAGCAGTTGGGAAAATGAGGAAAAACCATTTAAAACTGGTGTTTAGCTGTGCCTTAAGAAAGTGACTCTGAAACAGAGATGAGGAAGCAATTGAATACAGGAACTGAGGATAATAAAGTGCAAAGATAAGGAAATGGAGAGTTGTATGTGAAAAACCAAGAAGGCAAATTTGGCTGGATCAGGGAATAGTAGAGGGGGAGCAATGACTAGTAAGACTGTAAAGATTGGTTGGAGTCAAGCTTTAAAAGCTAAATAGAGTAGCTTATTTGATCCTAGAGACAATAAGAAATCATTGGATTTTAGTGGGTATAGAAATGACATGGATAGATATGTGCTTTAAAAGAATCACTTTGACAGTGGTGTAAAAAATAGACTGGAGTGTTAAGAGATTTGAAGTGGGGAGACGCATTAGGAGTCTGCTACAAAAATCTGGTCAAGAAGTGATGCCTGAATTAAAATGGTAGCTGTATAAGTTGAGATGAGAAACTGGACCCAAGAGGGGTTTAAAAGGTATAAATGGCAAGATATGGCAACTGACTGGATATATGGGGTGAGGGACAGTGAGAATTTAAGAATAATAGAGAGGTTAAAACTTAGGAGGCTAGAAGAATGGCAGTGTCTTCAATAGAAATAGGGAAGTTTGGAAAAGAGATCTGTTTGGGGGAAAAGATAATAAACTCTGTTTTAGATATGGTTGCATTCAAAACGTCTCTGGGACATAAAGTTTGAAATGTCCAAAAGTCAATTGGTAATATGGGATTGAAGCTTAGGGGACATATAAGGGATGGCTAGATAAATTTTTGAGGCATTAGCATAAATATGAGAACTAAAGTTATGGGAATTGATGGGATGACCATGAGTCACCCCATAGAAAAATAGAAGAGTATGGGACCTAGGTCAGAGCCTCCAAGAATATGAACCAAGATTGGAGGCTAAAGGGGTTCCCTGTTTCACTTTGCCTTTTTTTCTTGATCCTAACTTCCTCTGCATGCCAATCAGAGATCTCAGGAATGAGAGAAGCTAGTCACCTCAATGGTTAATTGACTTCTGGGCAGGCAGACCTCAAATTAAGAAGAACCAACTCAGATGGTTGTCTAAGACCAAGGACCTTGAGTCAGTAATAATCAACCAAAAGAGAGATTTAATTTTAGCCTGGGACAATTTTTCAAATTTTTGTTCCTTGCATTTTTTGATATACTAAAAGAATTATAAATCTATCTGACAGGAGGAGGTTTTCTCCATACTGCAAGCGCATAGATCATAGTAGAGAGAATCAAATTACCTCAGAGAAGCTAAATAGATAGATTTAGTACAGGAGATGGTATCAAAGAGCAACTTGGTCACTATAAGACCAGTGAAGATGCCTACAGAGATAAAGGACCAAATGTAGAGCTGAGATGTCATGGTCAGCAGAAAGCTGCTGAGTTATCACCAGAGAACATCAACAACTATGCATCCTGAGGGGTGTGACTTTCTCCAGCCACACATTCACCCTAGTCACATAGACTCCCATGTGGGTCCCTTCCATGTGTGTGACCTGGCCAAATAGCTTCTTAGCATGTGATCCTTCACATACATTTCCTAAACACTGCACGTGTGCTTTTTTTCATTGGTAGTTTAATAGCTAGTGGGAGAGTATATTTCAAACTTTTTTGGCTATCATATTGCCTTAATAAATTCTTCCAAGGGGCAGTTAGGTGGTGCAGTGGATAGAGCACCGGCCCTGGAGTCAGGAGGACCTGAGTTCAAATCCAGCCTCAGACACTTAACACTTACTAGCTGTGTAACCCTGGGCAAGTCACTTAACCCCAATTGCCTCACCAAAAACAAAACAAAACAAAATACAAAACAAAACAAAAATAAATTCTTCCAAGGTAGCCATATATTTTCCTTTTTCCTGTTTTGCACAATTTAAGAGGGAAGGTTGAGGAATAGGAAATAGAAAGGATCAGAAAGAAAGAAAAATCAGATTGATATAGAAGGTAGATGTGAAGAAAGCTGCTGCCCTGTCCCTTAGCCTCCTATTGACATCCTGTTCCCCCAGGTTCCATCATGCCTCATATTACCATTAGCTTACTCTCACAGCCCTGGGCCCAGTCAATCTGGCAATTTGTTATTCTAATAAATGCTTTTGCTTTGAAGTCCCATGTCTTCATGTTGGACAGTAAAAGTAAACACATAAGTGGTTTTACTGTTCTTCTGAGCACCTTGAGCCTTGGGTAACTTTTCAAGTGGTCCAAATGCTCCAGGGCCCCAGGTGCTACAGAAGGCAAAGAAGACCACCCGTAAGAGTCTCAGTGGAGAAGAGGATAAAGAACCCATATCAGGGAAGACACGGACCCTCAACTAGATCTCATACAAGGCTTTGGGACAGAGAGCTGTATTTATTGTGAGAAGACAGCAGAAGTAGCAGGGACACCAGGGTCCCAAGATTGAAGATGTAGTTTCCATCCAGAATTTATCTTAATTTGCTTCTAGATGATGCTACTATAGTGATTCCATGGTAGAAGTGGCAGTAAGAGGCTTTCCCATTTAGCTTTAGATCCCAACCAGCAAAGCCACTGTATCAGTTTGAATACTCAGTAGTCTCAATGGTTGATGGAAAGAGCTTGATGCTCTTCCCACCGAGATATGCAATAAGATACCCTGCCTAGGCTTCCTTCCCCAGTGAATCACTGCCGCCACCACCAACAGTGTTGGGAAAGCAGAATGACTATTTGGGAGCCAGTGATATAAACTTTCTAGGGCCATCTCCCATGGTACAACAAGGCAACAAGAGAGATAAAAAGTTGGAATTCGAGATGGAAATGTCAGGAAGCAATTTGATGTAGGAATTTCTGAGAGAGTATATTTCTGTGCCTATAGAGGATTCTTTTTGCCTTTTATTTTATGCCGGTGTTCGTTTAAATGTCTTCTGCTTTGATCTAGTTGTCCGATATTGGTCTGGTAAAAAGAACTTCCCTCAAGCAGTGGTTTTGAATCGATGCTAATCCATGGTATGTCACAAGCCTGGGGTAGCTTGAGAGGTAGGAGGAGAAAGGTGGAGAGAGGAGGGTGAGAGATATAGACCACAACAGCATAATGTTTTAGCAGAAGCCTGGAAGGCAAGGCAACATGATGCAATGGGAAGAAAGCTTGATTTTGTATCAGAAGACCTAAGTCAAATCCCAATTCTGCCCCTGACCTCTGCCACATTTATCTGTGTGACCTGGGGCAAGTCTTCTACCCTCTCTGGGCCTCTATTTCCTCATCTGTAAAATGAAGGGGTTGAATTCGATAAACTTCCAAATTCCCTCCCAGATCTAAATTGATAATTCTGAGTGAGGAGGGATCCACCTAGATACTGGTTAGAATATGTATCTTGCTACGTCTATGATGTGAAATGTGAAATACCATTGCCAGAACATACTAGGCAAGTCCCCAAAATTCTCACCATTAGAATCACTTCTAAGGTTAGACAACAAAGGTAAGGGAATTATATCCAGAAAGCCTCCTTTTAAATGTCTCTGCGACACCTGAAACACAAGGGATGCAAGCCCTGTTGTATTCTCCCATTAGTACCTTAGCAAAGATTAGTTGTCACCTTGGAAGGCAGCCCTGAGGATATAGGACACAAAGATAAATCAGTCTGGGTATGGGGTGGGGGTAGGGGAGTGATCATGGGAGGCTGATCAGGAGAAGATAGCCCCTAGATATATGTTGGGGTTTGGGGAGAGGGCACAGTTTAAAGGTGCCAGATTGACTGGGCCTAGGGCTATGAGAGTGAGCTAGCAGTGAGATGAGGCATGATAGAACCCCAGGGAACATGACAGTCGATAGAAGGCTAAGGGACAGGGCAGCAGGTTTCTTCACATCCGCCTTCTCCATCAATATGATCCCTTCTTTTTTTCTGATCCTTTATCTTTCCTATTCCTCAACCTCCCTTCTTCAGATGAGCAAAACAGAGAAAAGAAAAATAGTTCTACTCTGGAATGATTTATTGGGGGCAATATGCTAGACCAAAAAAAAAATCTAAAATAAAATAACACACAAATACGATATGGGATATCTAGCCAGCCTAGCCCTAAAGAAATACATTCAAAGAGTGAAAAATTTTAAAAACAAAAAAATCAAATATACAGTACATAGGGATTACCCTACACTGGGTAAAGCATAGCACCTTTCCCTCCATTGATCTCTGTTTATCTCTCTTGCTCTTTATCTCATCTCGGGAGAGAGCAATGAAGATGAAGGGAGGTAGGATGATCAGAGACAAAGAAGGTAGGAACAGAAAAAAGGAGACAGGAACAAAGGAGACAAAAGAGGAGAGAGGGGAGCAGGAAAAGAAGCAATGCAGAAAGAATGCAGAAAAGGGGGGATGGGGAAACACGAAGCTGTGCATGAAATTGGTGCTACAAAATTTGCCTGTAAAAATTTTAAGACTAAAATTGATCATTTATGGCATCTATTAACAAGAGGCTTTTTATCCTTATTTCCTTAAAATAGTGATGATGCAGAGGAGGGCAAGCCCTATGGCAAAGAGGATGGGGAAGGATGGTGTCTCTATCATTTTACTTAAGACCTACTGCAAGTTAGCCTGTAAATAACCAGAATGCCTGAAGAAATTCTCAAGTTTGAACTTTAAGTAGATATATTTGCTTGGATCCTTGCTAAAGAAAGGAATACTAGCTACTTACTGAGAGCTGTTTTTGAAAGGGACTAATAAAAAGTAAATTCTTCTTAATAAGTGAAAGCTGCCCCAACAAT
The DNA here is from genome assembly GCF_019393635.1 of Dromiciops gliroides. NCBI lineage: Eukaryota > Metazoa > Chordata > Mammalia > Microbiotheria > Microbiotheriidae > Dromiciops > Dromiciops gliroides. Next base: position 242,264,665 of record NC_057861.1, on the reverse strand, counting down.
AACTATTTAAGGGACATCAGAAGCTTAATTTTTAGAAGCTTTTTTTTTTTGCAGGTCAATGAGGGTTAAGTGACTTGGCCAGGGTCACACACGGCTAGTACATGTCAAGTGCCTGAGACTGGATTTGAACTTAGGTCCTCCTGAATACAGGACTGGTGCTTTATCTACTGCACCACCTAGCTGCCCCTTAAATAAGATTTTTCTTCCTTCCTTCCTTCCTTCCTTCCTTCCTTCCTTCCTTCCTTCCTTCCTTCCTTCCTTCCTTCCTTCCTTCCTTCCTTCCTTCCTTCCTTCCTCCCTCCCTCCCTCCCTCTCTCTCTCTCTCTCTCTCTTTCTTTCTTTGGTAGGGCAATGGGGGTTAAGTGACTTGCTCAAGGTCACACAGCTAGTAAATGTCAAGTGTATGAGGCCGGATTTGAACTCAGGTCCTCCTGAACCCAGGACCGGTGTTTTATCCACTGCACCACCTAACTGCCCCCTAGAAGCTTAATTTAAAAAAAAAACACTCTAAAAACTCACGCAATATACCAATGGCATATGAGAAAAACACTGTATATGTATAATGTACTAAATAAATGATCAAGAGCCCAATTTCACTTCCATTATCCCACACTGACAAATGATGGACTCAGTTTGTCTAAGGCAACCTTTGGATCAAGGCTCATTTAATGTCATTTAATGTCATAATGTCTATGCCTCCATTTTTTTCACATTTGTAAAATGGGATGAATCGTTTTTGGTCACATAATCCACAGGAATGCCCCCCAATTAATGAATTAATGACCTTTTATGTGTCATCTTTGTATTTGTAGCTATTACTTATAAATTAAAACTTGACTTTGATAGATCACAGTTAGTCTCTGGAATGGATCACAATCTGTGATTGATCACAATTAGTCTCTTGAATGGATATGGCACATTAAGAGTTGGCTCTGGACAGGAAAGAGAACAGCTCTCACAGCTAAGTTCTAGCTCAAGCATCCCCTGGGGTTTCCTTCTTTACTCTCAACTCAGTCATTTTAGGGGTTTCCTCACTGTTGTTGACATGGAAGCCTCTCCTGTCACACCACTGCTACCCATCTATACTGACCATCAGTATAGGCACTTCCACTCTTTCCTTTAGTTGTCCCAAAACAAGACTTTGTTTTATTCCTTCTGATTTGTTTAATCCTTTAAAAAATTTAGAGAACATAAAACTTCCACATTACAGAGCAAAGAAATTTAAATGGAGGACCATATCTAGACATAGCTGGCTGATTCTGTTTCCAGACCTAATCAGTCCCATTCTCAGTTAACTAATCCCTGGGCCTGAACCTGACCTGGCCAGCTACCATACTAAGTGAAGCCCCAGTTCTGTTTGACCTTGGATGAATCCAGACTCAAGTCTTTTCTTTTTCAAAGATGACTCCCAAGGTCAGTGCTTCTAGGTACCATGAGTAACAATATTAGCAAACATTGATATAGTGCTAAGCACTTTATAAATTTTATCTCATTTGATCTTCACAACAACCCTGGAAGGTAAAAGCTATTATTATCCTCATTTTACAGATGAGGAAACTGAGGCAAATAGGTTGTGACTTGGCCATGGTCACATAGCTTGTTAAGTATCCGAGGCTAGCCTTCTATCCTTTGTGCCACCTAGCTTCCCATTAGACATACCCATGTACAAGAGGCCAGTCATTTCCCCAGCATTTTGTACATAATTGTAATTTCCACAAAGAGTACTTCATGTCTTTATTGTGCCTTTGGTGTTGCTTGTAACACAAGGATGGTTGGCAGAATGCCAGACTTTTCCTCCAGATATTTTGGTATCCCCTTCCTCCAAGATTCTATTTGGATGCTTGAAAATTGGCATGGAGTGACTATGGGTTCTTAAAGCTGATTGCAAGGAGCTTTCCAAGCCAGAAAAGCCTACAACTATGTAAGTATCATGTCATTTTAACAGTTAAAATTAAGGTAAACTGAGGACAAAGCCCCAAACATAACTTATTAGGAAAGCACAAATGTACCAATAAATAGGATCTCAGCTTCCCCAGCTAAGCTAAAATCCAGAATGAAATGGAAAGATCTCTTTTATAGTTTTGGAGAGTACATATTTCATAGGCAGCAAACAAGTTTTGATTGGTTAAAGAGCTCAACATCATGAATGATTAAGTCAGTATGATTGGTTACAGAGCAGAGTGGTGGGGGACAATATGATTCACTGGAAATTGGGAATGAGGGGCTAGCAAGAAACCCCTCCTTCCCTCCTGTGACTAAGAAATGTTCATTGTTTGAGTCTACTTGTGAGGTCAGAGATAGTGAGCCTGACTTCTTTGAATAACAAACCAGACATCCTTGAAGGATAGCTTGATGGTATATAGATACTGGGCCAGACTCCTTGGTGTCTCACCTGCATTCGTCAAGGGTAACAGATTTACTTGACATAAGAATAAAACAGTGATTAACAAGAGAAGTAGATTTCTAAACTTAACTCATTATAGGCCTTTTGAATTTCTGAACTAAGTTCAGAGACAAAGGATCCTTATTTGGGCAGTTTCAGAACAAAGTCAATTAACTGTAAATAGGCTCAATGGAAAAAAGACAGAATCAATCTTGTTATTTCATCATCCAAAATCCAGCTAAACTAAGTATGGAGAGGCTTCTTACTGGAAAGCTAGCTCCCACATCATGAATTTTCTTGGCCACGATAACAAAGGAAATAATCTATTAAGTCATGTGGTATAGGGACTCATCTCAAGTTTGCATCTCCCCAAGCCCTTGCAGTAGAGCTCTGTTTAGAGATGCCTAATAAATATTTATTGAGTAAAAAAATGAATGGATGAATCCATAAAATAGATGAGTGGCTTTGTCAAATTCCCAGAGCACATAGGCCTAAGCTTGGATCTCTTGATTCCCTCAAGAAAACTTCCCATTTTTAGCAAAGAAAGCATATAGATGGGTGTGAGTTATGCTGGCTGACTTGGCTTGTTAGTATTATCTTCTAGAATGTGATCTAACTTTTTAATGTATTTATTCAAATATGCCATTTTAAGAACATTAACATAGTATTCATGACAGTATGGTCATGTATGATTTCATGTGGCTTAGCTAGAACACTTTGCATTTAGAGTAGGCAAACACCTCTTTATTTGAATACACAGTCGTGTATACCATCTAATCAGCTTATAATTGTTCCTTCTTACTCTAGATGCAAACATATTTATTTAAGGCTAGGATTAAGAACAAAGATTCTGAAGAACAGAAATAAAGGTTGTCATCAAAGAATTGTATGACAGAAATAGAAGATGGGACAGGCGGGCAGCCCAAATGTCTGACTGGTACCTTCCTTCTCAATGCCAGGAGAAATGAGGAAGGCCTCAGGCACTTATAGAGGACTGTTTGTGCCAAATTTGGGGAAGTATCCAGACAAGAGTCTCTCAGGATGGCCAAGCATAGATGGATTGTGATTTTCATCATGAACTGAAACTCCTGAAATGATAAGATCACAGATTCATTGGGGTGGTTGAGCAAAGTTAGGCTGGGATTAGGAAAAGAGAGTAGGAAACACTATTGCACTATAATAATGGGTAGGAATTAAATTAGCTGACCTCTGAGGCTCCTTACAGATGTGTACAGCTCTCTGATTCCAGCTGTAGCTAAAGGTGCCCAAATCAGCTACAATACTGTAATGACTAAATGTGCTAATACAAGTATAGCTAACAGTGCATTAGGCTCCTACTTGGCTCTGACAGACACTAGGGACATAACCTTAATATCATTTACTACTAAGTCCTGCAGAAAATAAATCATGTCACTATGGAGGTTTTAAAGTAAAACTCGTTTGTCCAACAATATGTTTTTTCCCCATCAACAGGGATTTGATCTAAAAGGAAAGCCCATAGCAAATAATCATTATTCATTCTAAGGAAATGCCGGATCCAGATAGGTTAACTTCAATTGTGAGTTATTTCTTCATTCAAATCCCATTTTAATTCTTCATAGAAATGTCTTCTTAAAAGAAATGCTGATTCCAGAAATACTCAAACTCTAATCATAAAGTCTTTTTTCTTCTCATTTTTACGATGAAACAGAAAGCTAACAACTTTTTTTTTAAAGGCACAACACTGTAAGAAATGCTGCGAGATCATTTAACCTAGCCTCCTATCAGCAAGCTAAATTTCTCTCCAATCATCTGACAAAAGGTAGCTGTCAACCCTTTCCATTTTGCACAGGCAGATTTGGTGGCCTTGTCACATTCACTATGACTGCAAAGTAAAATTGAATTTAAAGGGCTCTCTCTCCAAGGAAGAGTTATCTGTTTCATGAATAAGTAAGTTAGTGGCTCAAACACAGAGTCAGTACACTCTGTTAAGCATAATTTACATTATTCCAGATTCATTTATGCCTATTTTCATCTTTATTACATTTTCCTATTATGTTTGGGATAGCTCTTTACAACAATTATGACTTTCTGTAGCTATAATGAAAAGAGAAATATAATTAAAAGAAAAGTTTTATTAATGATGCTTCAGTACTCATCCAAGGAGTTTTCCATCAAAGCAATTTCCAAACCTTAAGAAATTAATCTTATGCCTTCTCCCTGAAGAAGCTGGGAAGCCTTAGTTTTGCAATAAGAAAAATGTCTTACATTTATACAGTGCTTTACCCTCCAAAATGCTTTATAGTCCTTACTTAATGGGATGCCCACAGCAATCCTGTGCACTAAATGGGCAGCTATCAATACATTATTTTTATAGTTCATAAGTTACCTGCCCAAGGTCACATGACCACTGAAAGTGAGTTCTAGTGGTATAAATTGCAAGACTAAACTCTTCCTAGGGGCAGCTAGGTGGTGCAGTGGATAGAATACCAGGCCCAGAGTCAGGAAGACACATCTTCCTGAGTTCAAATCTGCCCTCAACTATGTGACCCTGGGCAAGTCACTTAATCCCTCCATAAAAATGAGCAGGATATGAAATGGCAAATTACTCCAGTATCTTTACCAAGAAAACCCCAAATGGGATCACAAAGAGTCAGACACAACTGAACTAACCAAACAACAACAAACTCTTCCTAATAGAATTTGTACACAAGACTACATGTACATTTTTTACTGTTGCCTTGCAATGTAGTCTTCAAAAAAGTATTAATCAATCTCAATCAATCTCAATCAATCTCAAAGGTGCTATTCCTCCTCTACAAAATGGATGAGAGCTGATTCAGTGATAATTAAGTTATGATCTTCTAGTACCATGAATTCCTAGGAAAACAAGCTAAATATGTGTAAAGCCTTTGCTGTTATTTTATGCTATTTTCTTCTTTGTTTTTCTTTCTGTTTTTTCATTTTCTTGATCCTAACTCCATCAAATCTTAAGGCTCTTTTCTGCTTCTGACAACTAATGTGGATACTTAGCTATAAACTGTATTGGTACTTGTCACTGTAGTATAATTGGTAAAATACTGGGCTTGGAGTTAAGAGGAACTGGGTTCAAATCTTACTTCTGATATTTGCTAGTTGTGGGACCCTAAGTTAAATTGATTAAACTCCTTCAGTCTCTGTTGTCTTATCTATAAAATGATGGGATTAATAACACCTACCTTCCAGGGTTGTTGGAAGCTTAAATGAAATTATATGCATAAAGGATTATATAAATGTCAGTGATTATTCTTCTACACACAAAATACCCATTTAAAGCACACAATAGTAAAAAATTATCAGTCCTAGTCTGTTTGTTTTTTCACATCCCAAAAGACTTCCAAGTATTTCAAGGGGTATCATGAAATTCTCAATTTAATTCATTCTGGATATATTCCATATAGCACTTTTTAGAAGGAAGGCATAGGGGAATCATTAAATACCGCAAACAAGATATTTTGTGACACTAACAAGTTGTGGACCATTAATCTGTGGGATTGTTAACAATAGTCAACACTCATTTTTAAAAATCTATTTAAAGGTCTTTTTTAAAACTATTCCCTGACTAGCTTCATCACCCTCAGGAAAAACTAGGACCTCCTCTCCTCTTATGCCAAGTCTGCTTTTGCCAAGATTGTGAAGCATCTCTAGTCATCAAGCACCCCTAGACCCTTCACTCTCCATTATTTCCCATTTCAGTGGCTTCTCCCTCCCCCCACCCTATCCCAAGTCTCTCCCAGGCCCAAAACTCTTAATCCTCTTTCTTCTCACCTACCCACTCACTATCCATTTGTGTCTTAGAAAGAAAATCAGATTTGTATTCATGAGCCCTGGGTTTGTGTCTTAGCTTTGTTACTTCCCAGCTATACAACTATGAACAATTGAACCTAAATCAACTTCCTTTTCCTCATTTTTATGTAGAAAATTGATTCTTTCCTTTTACATATTTGGTGGTCTTGGTACATGTACACACCATCAATTTGCTAATAAGGTGTCATCAATGTGTAAAGAAGCAAGGGTGTTTCTTCCAAGAAAATGGTGAGGAGTGAAGCATGCCTGGGTATTTTGCATTGGCCTACTAGGTAACTGGAGGAAGCCTTTTTCCATTGGCTGCTTGGCAAGAACTGTCAGTGTCTTCAGAATGGTCTAAGTTAGCACTGGCCAGGACTTTTTAGCTACATTTGCATCTAGGGGAGTGAAATGACTCCTTCATGACTACAGAGACCATAGAGTATGGAGGGAGAGCCTTAAGACATCCTTATTGACACACACCCCTACCAAAAATAGTCATATGATCCATGATAAATAGTCCTGGTCCTTGGCTTTTGGGTTTTTTTCTTTTCTTGGAACAAGGAATTCAATCTCTAATCTGTGTTGGGAGCTAGAGCTAATGGGATCCAGAAATACAAGCCAGGAGTTGTAATAAGTCCAGCACTGAAGCTGTACAGAGCAAGGATCTGGAAGTCCAACCCGGCAGAAACTGGCAACTATTGCACCTTTGGATTGCATTTGATGAGACCAGTTTCATGTAGCAACTGGGAAAGTAGTTAGCCTAATTCCCATAACCATCTTCCCCATCAAGTTAATGTAATGGGTACTATGCTCCAAGGTTTTGGAGGAAATATATGTATGTTTATTCTTGCTATATCCCATGAACTAAATAAACCATTGTAAAAGCTACTCGATGTTTAGTGGTTAAATGGAACTAAAGTGCTAATCACTGGGTTCTGAAACATAGGAGGAAAACAACTGGTGGGGGCTCAAGCCAGTGTCAGAGAAAAGAAATTCCTCAATTCCCTCAGGGTACCTGATAACCCAAATGAGGAAAGGAGGAGATATAATAGCCTAGTTCTAAGAATGGAGCACCAGAGTCAACTATGTTACAGTTATCCTATCTAAACTGTTTGCCCTAGTGTGGCATAAGTGAGTACAGTTCAGGTAAGATTCCCTCAAGATGGAATCTCAGAGGCTACATTTTGGGGGCTTGTCCAGAATCCCTATGGAATGTGTGTCTATAGGAAAGGAATAGCTAGGCCTGCTAACAACATTCAGTGCTCTATCTTGGAGGAAGGAATATATTTTGTCTTGTTTTTATTGTTAGTTGCTTTATTTTTTACTTTTTTTACTTTTTGGATGCTCAAATTTAAAGCCATCTCCACTCCAAATGTTCATATGTACTACTTGTGCCCAATCTGTGGTAGAGCATTCTGAGCTCCAATTGGTCTGATCAGTCACAATAAGACACAGTGTACCTTGACCCCAATATCATTTTGCTCCTCTTTGAGAACAAAGGACAACAAACAATCAAACAACTTTTTTCCTGTTTGGCAACTGGGGTAGGGGTGTTTAGGACATATTATTGCAAGTATCAAGGCAGGCCCGAGGGATTCAAAGTTCCTAACACAGTCCTTACATGCCAGAGAAAGACCTAAATTAGATCAATGCTCTGAACCTTAAAGATGCAGGGGAGCCCAACCCCAGGAGATGGAGGCCACTGTAAAAACCTATATGTGATAGGAGCAATATCTTAACCCCTCACCCCATGAATATCAGGCAAGGTTTTGGTGTGGTTTTTTTCTTAACAAAATACTGAGACATTCTTCAAGACTTGGTTGGTTCAAAGGACCAAGGGCTTAAATTATTGGAGGGGGGTGAAGGCTTGGCTTTGTTATGCCTTGATTATTTTAATTTTTAAATCATAAAAGTATTCTATTATTTTCCAGGTATATGTAAAGATAGTTTTCAACATTTGTTTTCATAAGATTTTTAGTTCCAATTTTTTTCTCCCTCCCTTCTTTCCCCTTCCCCAAGACATAAAGCAATCTGATATAGTTATATATGTACAATCACATTAAACATATTTCTGCATTAGTCATGTTGTAAAAGAAGAATCAGAACAAAAGAGGAAAACCTCAAAAAAGAAAAAACAAAAGTTGAAACATTATGGTTCAATCTGAATCCACAGTTGTTGTTTTTCTGGATGTGGAGAACATTTTCCATCATGAGTTCTTTGGAATTGTCTTGGATCATTGTATTGCTGAGTAGAGCTAAGTCTATCATAGTTGATCATCACACAATGTTGCTGTTACTGTATACAATTATCTCCTGGTTCTGCTCACTTCACTCAGCATCAGTCCACTTAAGTTTTTCCAGGTTTTTCTGGAATCTGCCTGATCATCATTTCTTACAGCACTATGGTATTCCATTACATTTATATAACACAACTTGTTCAGTCATTCCCCAGTTGATGGGCATTCCCTTGATTTCCAATTCCTTGCCACCAAAAAGAGAACTGCTATAAATATGTTTGTACATGTGAATCCTTTTCCCTTTTTTATGATCTCTTTGAGATACAGACCTAGTAGTGGTATTACTGGGTCAATGAGCCCTTTGGGCATAGTTTCAAATTGCTCTCCAGAATGGTTGGATCAGTTCACAACTCCACCAACAGAGCATTAGTGTTCTGATTTTTCCACAGCTTCTCCAACATTTGTTATTTTCCTTTTTTGTCATATTAAGGGGCTCAGATTATTAATGTCACTTCCTCATCTCCTGAATAGAAAAAGCAGCCAGAAGATGCTAGAGGGGCTCTCAGATGGTTGACTGGTATATTTCAGTGGGAGTTTCTCCCCACCAAAACAATTCAAGGGGTTCTTCACCTCAGTGAATATCTTTTTTCCCTTTGTTAGCTGTTGAATGAATGACAAGTATCTCATTTTATTCAACCTTAATTATCAGAGAACTGGCCTAAGTCAGGCCCATCTCAGAAAAGCAAGATGAGACTAAGTGAAATTAATGAGAGCTGACCATTGCTCCCAAAAGTGGAGCATGGGATAGAACTTGGGCCTGGCACAAAGACTTAATTCAAAAACTATAGCTGGAAACATGAGTAACTTGAATCTTATGCCCCAAAGTATCAAAATACTACAAATGTAACTCTATTAACAGCTGCAAGAAGAGATTTAAAGTGCAAAAACTGATTTTGTACAAGAACTACAAGGATACCTAGAAGAACTGGAGCAAGAAATAACAAAATTAAATAAAAGCTCTTGCGGAATGAATTGGAAGAAGGTAAAAATGTATTTGCCAAAAAGACCCCATGGACAGTATTGGTCCACAGGGTCCCAAAGAGTCAGACATGACTGAATAACTCAACAACAAGAAGTCAACTTAGATGAAACAGTAGTAAACAACCTAATAAATGAAAAAATCAACAAAACAGAAATCAATGATTCCATAAGACAGTCAGAAAGATTAGAACAAAATCCATATTAGAAAAAATAGAAGAAAGACTAAGATATCTGATATAAAAAACAACTGGCTTGGAAAACGGGTTAAAGAGAAAAAAATTAAGAATCATTAGATTTCCTGAAAACCATGATTAAAAAAAAAAAGTCTGGACATTATATGTGTGTGTTTGAATCACAAATGAAAAGTTCCTAGATCTATTAAAACCAGAAGGCAAAGTAAAGATAGAAAAAATCCACTTATCACCTGATGAAAGAAATCCAAAAAAAGAAAAGTCTCAGAAATGCCATAGACAAAATCTAAGGCTATCATATCAAAGAAAAAATACAAGTATCTAGAAAGAAACATGTTAGAACCAAAGAACTTGGGTCAGGATCACACAAAACATGGCATCCTAAATTAAAAACAAGAGATCTTGTAATCCAATATCCCAAAAAGCAAAAGAGATAGGTTTACAACCAAAAATCACTTACTTTGCCAAACTGAGTATAATGGGGAGGGGAGAATGGACATTAATGAAATATAGAACATTAAAGCATTTTGATTAAAACATCAGAGCTAAGTAGAAATTATTAAATATAAACACAAGAGTCCATAGAATCCTAGAAGAGTAAATTTATTTAAGCAATTGTAAAGGTGATATGGTGTTAACATTATAATAGGGAGAAAATAAGTGTTCCTTAAAATCCTTAATATCTTCAGAGGGTATTGAATAAGTTAAATAAGAAAAAAACAGAAATTTCAAGAGGGAAAGAAAACATGGTTCTGTCCTGATGGTCTGAAGAAGGGGAAAAGAAAGTAATATAAAAGAAGGACTGTACCAGGAGAAACAAAAAAGGAAGAGTGAAATTTGCTACTTCTCATAATTGGGATATGGAAGAAGAACATACAGACACAAAGGAATGGAGGAACGAAGCGTTAGATGAAATTAACTTGTATTTGAAACATATAAAAGAGTGTTCAACACTGAGTTTTATGTAGAAATGCCTCAAATTCAACATACAAACAAGTGATTATAAGGGTAGGGTGGTGGATGGTGGGGTAAAAAGGAGGATAATACTGGAGAGAGAATAATCATAAGGAAAAATAATAAACTTCCCACGCTTGAAGGGGACATTTATAAAGAGGGCAGGGCAAAGAAAAGAAAAGAACTAGAATCTAAAGAGCTGATTTAGATGTCTTAGACAACTGAAGAATGAATGAACAAATTGTGGCATATAAATGTAATAGAATTATTTTTGAGCTATTATAAATGACAGAAGATAGAATTTCAGAAAATCTTGGGCAGTTTAAACTGACACAGAGTGAAGTGAGCAGAACCAATTTATACAAGGAGCGACAATAGCCCTATAAAGAATAACTTTTAGGGGCAGCTAGGTGGCGTAGTGGATAAAGCACTGGCCCTGAATTCAGAAGGACCTGAATTCAAATCCAGCCTAAGATACTTGACACTTACTAGCTATGTGACCCTGGACAAGTCACTTAACCTTCATTGCCCTGCCAAAATTTTTTTTTTAAATAAAAAGAATAACTTTAACAGGGTCTTAACTCTCTTTAAAGAAATGACCAACCATAACTCCAGAAGACCTATGGTGAAACATGTTATTCACCTCCTGACAGGAGGTAATGGACACAACATGCAGAGAAAGACTTTTTTTTTAATCTGACCACTTCATGGATTCATTTTGTTTGGCCCAGATTTTTTATTTTTAAAGGGTTTCCTCCCCTTCTTTCTCTGATATTAATTGTTGTAGGAGTAGAGGGGAATTAGTAACGGTGTTGACAAAAAAAAGAAAGCTAATCCTTCCAACACTTTCAAATGCTCAGAAGAGATCAAAAGGGAGCTCAGAAGAAAGCCCAGACAACCAGGACAGTTTTTAAAGTAATATGTAGAATTTATTGCATTTTTTAAAGCAAGAAGTTTGAAATAGAGATTTGTGGCTTCATATAGAATCCTCCTTGTATATCCTTCTGAAATATGGAGATGTTTTTGCGTTTAATTTTAGTATAAGGAAATAAATTTTTAAAGTATCACAATGTGATGAAACTTCCAATAGTGGTTATAAGCTTACAACTTAAGAATTCTTATCAATACATTGCAGCTACTTACTGAAACAAGAGGCAGACCAATCAGTAATAGCAAAAGCTTAAAAATATATTTTAGCTCACATAAGGGAAGGTATTTACCTGCAATACCCAAGTATGAGTGTGAGGGAATAGGGGAGTAAAGAGAAGGGGATCTAAACAAAGGAAATATTCAGCCTCAGTCATTAGAGTATCAATGATACAAATAGGTCTTAGTCACCAAAGGAATGATGCTGGGCCTCAGGTACATGGTTTTTAGACTACAGTAGAAGGAATGGAATCAGTGGTTGATGAAGAAGCATCTCTCTAGACTTGGAACATCTAGGGTTCATTCACCAAGCGATCAACAATCTTATTATTTCAATATGAACACAAATGGGCTTCATCCTCCACAACAAGACCACTCAGTGACACAGATGAAGGCCAAGAGATTTTATAAGGGAGAGGTAAGAATTCACTTGGGCATGTCTAATTTGTTACCTATCTCTGATGCCACTGTCAGGGAGGTACCAAAGATTGACCAGAAAGCACCTACCCAGGGGCAGCTAGGTGGCGCAGTGGATAAAGCACTGACCTTGGACTCAGGAGGACCTGAGTTCAAATCTGCCCTCAGACACTTGACACATACTAGCTGTGTGACCCTGGGCAAGTCACTTAACCCCAACTACCTCACAAAAAACAAACAAAAAAAGCACCTACCCTATTCGATAATCATCATTTATCACATCATGATTATCATCTAAATGTTAAAGCTGGCATTCAAATAATGATTTAAGATTTGCAAAGCCTTTTTAAATATGTTATCTCATTCAGTTCTCACAACCTTGTGAAGTAGGTGCTATTATTATATCCATTTTGTTGTTGTTGTTGTTGTTGTTGTTGTTTGTCCTTCAATCTTAAAGAGGACCATGACAGATGTCATGACCTGCAGTAAATTGGATTTAAGTGAGAAAGGGTTGTGCAAAGTCACAAACCTCACGCCTCCAGAGTCATCTGAGTCCAGTGTCATAATATAGATCAGGACAACTAGAGATGGCCCCAGAGGTTTAAGACAATTGGGGTTGAGTGACTTGCACAGGATCACAAAGCTACTAAGTGTCTGAGGTGAGATTTTAGCTCAGGTCCTCCCAACTTCAGGGCCAGTGTTCTACCCACTGGGCCATCTAGTTGTCCATATCTCCATTTTACAGATAAGAAAACTGAAGCTAAGAGCAGTTTATGTGATTTGCCTAGGGTCACACAACTAGTGTCTGAGCTAGAGTCTAAGGTATTTCTATCTACTCTGGCCCCCAGTAAGAGGGTTCTGAGAACAATAAACTCAAGAAAGGGACAGGACGAGGGTGCTTAGGTGAGTGGGGAATGTCTATTGTAGAGAAAGCCTGTAGAACAGGACCTTATAGATTTCAAAGATCCTACTTCAAACCAAGGTCTCCACCAGGAAAGTTTTTAACCATGCTAAAAAGCAAAAGATTAATTAGCCACTGACTAATCTGAAATGAAAGAAACAAAAGTCCTATTTATTTTGGTTTTCAGGTATATTTGTTCATAATGGGTTCCACCATAGCGAAAACTGCTATCTTATTGTCAGGTGGAGCTAAAATGTCACAGTGGCACCAATACTGACATTATGGATTGTGGGGCCCAAGTTCCAATATTGATTCCATTATTGACTCTTACAGATACTGATCCACCATAGAAGCTGTGTGATGGAGTAGGAGTATGTGACTTTGGGCAATCCCCTCAAACTTTATGGACTTCAATTGCCTTACCTGTAAAATTAAGGGGTGACAGCAGACCAGCTCTAAGGTTCCTTTCAACTCTAGAGCTATGATTTCATAATTCTACATTATATAGAAATATTTGGCATTTTAGGTACCAAGACTATATGAATGACTGTGCTTGCGTTGTTCTCTAATTCATATAAGTAATGTTGAGGTTTCAATATCTTTCTTAGATAAGAAAGGACCAATACATATAATTTTTATGATAATTGTTATAACTAATAGCATTTATTTAGTCCTCGTAGGCTTGCAAAGCACTTTACATTTGTTATCTCATTTCAGCCTCCCAACAACTCTGTGAGATAGATGTTATTATTTTACAGTGAGGAAACTAAGGCTGAGAGTTTAAATAATTTGCTGAGAGTCACACAGCTAGTAAATGTCTGGTTGAATTCTGGGTCTTCCAGGATGTAAGTCCAGTACTCTATCCACTGTGCTAGCTAAATGCCATCTATATTATATAGAAGGGAAATGTCCCAGCTATGATTTGTACTAAATGGACTATGAATGAATGAATGAAAATGGACTCATTTGAAGCACTGAAATTCCATGATTTTGTGTATTTGTAGGGATAAGTACTGAGAATAGGTAGGTGCCTCAATGAATAGAGTGTTGGACTTCATGTAAGGAAGATCTGATTTCAAATCCTGCCTCAGACTCTTACTAGCTGTGTGCCCCTGGGCTGATCATTTAACTTCCCTCAGACTATTTCCTCATCTATTAAAAGGGGCTAATAATAGAATCTCCCTTTCAGGGTTGATGTGAGCATCAAATGAGATAATATTTGTAAAAGAGCTTAACTCAGTTCCTGGCAAAAAGCAGGCACTATGTAAATATTTATTCTCTTCCCTTCCCCTTCCCTAGTCTAGCTATCTGTGTATCTGAAAAGATATAAGGGGAAGGCTTCCAGTAAAAAATGAGATTTTAACTGAGACTTAAAGGAAGTCAGGGAGGTCAGTAGGTAGAATAGTATAAGAAAAGCGTTTCTAGTATGAAGGACAGCCATAGAAAATGCCCAGAGTCATGTGATAGAATGTCATATTCATGGAATAACCAGGAAGTTAGTGTCACCAGACTGAAGAAAACATGTCCAGGTCTAAGGTCTAAGAAGACTGGAAAGGTAGGAAGGGATTAGGTTATGAAGGACTTTGAATGCCAAATACAACATTATGTATTTAATCCTGGGGGCAATAGGGAGCCTGTTTCTAAAGGCAAGGGAGGTGACATGATCAGACCTGTTTCGTAGGAAAATCACTTTAGTGACTGAATGGAGGATGGATTGACATGAAGATAGACTTGCAGTTAGGGGCAGCTAGGTGGCGCAGTGGATAGAGCACTGGCCCTGGAATCAGGAGTACCTGAGTTCAAATCCGGCCTCAGACACTTAACACACACTTACTAGCTGTGTGACCCTGGGCAAGTCACTTAACCCCAATTGCCTCACTAAAAAAAAAAAAAAAAGATAGACATGCAGGCTTTGCAATCATCTAGATATGAGATGATGAGGGCCTGCACTAGAGTGGGGGGAGTGTCAGAAGAGAAAGGGGGGCATATTTGAAAAATGTTCTAAAGGTGAGATCAACAGGTCTTGGCAACAGCTTGGATGGGGATGGGGTGGCGGAACAGGTATAGAGAGGAGTTTACCTTGAAATCATTTTTGCATCTCCATTCTCAGCATATTATTAATCTAGGCAAGATCTAGTTACCTTCCTCTGACTGCATTCCAGCTTCTCAATGTCTTTCCTAAAGGATGATGCCCAGAATGAGACACAAAACTCCAGAAAAGATTTGACCAGGGAAGAGTATTGTGGGTCTAACGATGTCCTTCATTTTGCCCCCATATACTTCTATTAAATAATTAGCTCAGTGACTTAACATAGGCATTGTAAACTGGGAGGGGTTTTGCCTCAGGGTAGGAAATTTGCCCCAGGACTGGAAATCAAGTCTCCCTCCAACCCCACTTCTATTCATCTAATGAATCAGTTAAAAGTGGATCCAGAGGGGAAGCTAGGTGGCACAGTGCATAGAACACCAGCCCTGGAGTCAGGAGGACCTGAGTTCAAATCTGGCCTCAGACACTTGACACTTACTAGCTGCGTGACCTGGGGAAGTCACTTAACCCCAATTGCGTCCTCAACAACAACAACAACAACAACAACAAAGTGGATCCAGGTGGTAGAGTATGGTAGACCCGTGATAGGGTAGAGCCAATGAGACTGGTGGAGAATGTGCTCCTGATAGAGGACATTTGGACTGTCCCCCACGGTTTGCTTGGATGATGTAGGAAAGGGAGCAAGGGCAGCAGCTGGTGAGCCTGGCATTCTGACCTAAGCTGGAGTTCAATAGAGAGACCCATGGAACAATTTCTTTCTTGCTAACATTGGCGGTCCTTCAGGTACCACCTCACAGCATAGCTTCTGGGCTGGAGCAAGGGTGTAGCCAAGAACCAACATCAACCCCAAAAAGGGGGCAAGTTGGAGGTGTGTGGAGAAGGAAGGCATGATGTAGGGGAAGGTGCGGAAAAGGAGATAGAAATTTAGTGCCTAATGCTATGGTTTGTCTTCCAGGGGATGCTTTTACCTACTGATTCTGACCTTTTCTTCCACCAGAAAGGGAAGTGACAAGAAGTAGAGACAGAACAGGAGGATGGGATTAAAAGTGTGTTGGGGGGGGGCAGCTAGGTGGCTCAGTGGATAGAGCACTGGCCCTGGATTCAGGAGGACCTGAGTTCAAGTCCGGCCTCAGACATTTAACACTTACTAGCCGTGTGACCCTGGGCAAGTCACTTAACCCCAATTGCCTCACTTAAAAAAATAAATAAATAAAAGTGTGTTGGACCATCTCATCAGAGATAAGGAGTAGATGCTTCACTAGGCCTAGGAATTTTCCACTGTGGCTACCTCTGGATGAGGAGTGGTTGAACATTTGGATCAAGACAGAGGAGAGGGCCAGCCCTTAGCTCAAGGCAAAGGCCAGACAGACATTTAGCTCCTGCTGGAGGTGTGAGTCTTCCTGAGGACTCCACTTTTTTTTTTTTTTTTTGCAGTTATGTAAAACGTTGATGTATTAATCATTTTGTATAAGAAAACTTGATACCAGTGAACTTAGAAACCAATTCCAGGCAAACAGTATGTCCTGAGGAAGAGGTTCTACCTTCTTCATCCAGGAAGAGACACTCAGCCACATTCCTAGGGGTTCTTGTTTTACCTATGGCCTAGAATATGTTTCTATTCAAAAATTTAATAAATTTTCAGTTTAAAAATGGAAAAAAGAAAACTTAAATAAAGGGAAAAAATGAAAGAAAGTGAAAAATAGCATGTTTCAGTCTGTGTCCCATCAATATCATTTCTTTCTTTGGAGGTGGAGAGTATGCTTAGTCCTTTGAGATTGTCTTGGATCATTGTATTGCTGACAATAGTTAGGTCATTCACAGTTCCACACTGAACTATATTACTGTCCCTGTGCACAACATTCTCTTGTCCACTGTCTTTTGCCTCAGGGAATTTGTTTTCCTCTCAAAGTTTTGTTCTCTCAGGCACCTTCAGCTTTCCTTTGGTGGGGCAAGGAGAGTGAGCTTAGGAACAGGATATGACTGGAAGTTCTGAGAGGCTTCCTAACCTGATTAGCTGCTGACAGTGAATAATGGGACCTGGGGATTTCTGAGATGCTCCAGAAGGGTCAGTGACCCTGAGGGAGGCAAAATTTCAACAACCCAACTGAAAAAGAAAGCCCTCGGGGCAGCTAGGAGGCGGTGGATAAAGTACTGGCCCTGGATTCAGGAGTACCTGAGTTCAAATCCTGCCTCAGACACTTGACACTAGCTGTATGACCTTGGGCAAGTCACTTAACCCCCATTGCTCCACAAAAACAAAAACAAACAAACAAAAAGAAAACCTTCCACGTAGAAATAGGAAAGCTGGGTTAAAAGTCCCTGCTCTAACATTAACTCAGGGTCTCTGTTTCTTCCAACCAAAAATGAAGGGTTTGAACAGGGTGGCGGCGGGGGGGGGGGGGTCTCTAAGGGTTATTCTAGCTCTGAGAGCCTGTGAGTTGATGAGAGTTAGGCTCCATTTGATTCCACCTCAACTCAGTCTCAATTGCAGTAAAAGTTGTTTGAGCCTTTCTCTGTGATGTTGGACAGATCACTTCTAGTCTCTCTGGGCTTTGGTTTCCTCATTGGTAAAAAGCAGAATTTGTACTAGATCATCTGTAAGGTAACTCCCACCTCTAACATGATTCCTTGAGGATTTAGAGCAGGAGGATTGGATTCAAACCCTTTTGCAATCCCTCTCAAGAAAAGTATCACTCTGGGGCAGCTAGATGGCACAGTGGATAAAACACCAGCCCTAGTTTCAGGAGGACCTGAGTTCAAATCCAGACTCAGACACTTGACACATACTAGCTGTGTGACCCTGGGCAAGTCATTTAACCTTCATTGTCCCCCCAAAGTATCACTGTGCTGCAAAGATCACCACTCCACCTCCACCCTACCACCAGTAATGAATTTTTTGGATGTCAAGTGGGAAGAAACAAATTACTTTAGCACCTAGTTATCAAAAATAATTAAATTAATTAGAAAGCTACCTAGTAGCCTGCTGGAGTAAAGGGGAGCCAGTAGCCTTCCTCACACCACACTGTCAATATCTCAAGGTTTCCATCTCCTCCCACAGGGTGGTGACCATCCCCACCTCCAACTAAGGGTGCCTTTCCTGCCACTCACCACAAAAGAAAGTTTGTGTTCATTGACCCAGGTAATTTAGTTATAGCTCTACATTAGCTTTTGTGGTTGCCACACATCTACTCATCCCTCATACCCAGTAGCCCAGGAGCAAGATACAACAAAAATCAGTTCTCTGGTAGGCAACTAAAACTTAACAGGCCCCAGATTGTTTGACACACCATGGACTGATGTTAATTCCAAAAGAAACTGACTCCACATACCCACCTAAATAGCAAATACACATGGCAGATAGCCAATAATTTATTGATGTCACCAACACAGATCCAAATGTTTTTACCATTCTGCTTCCTATAAAGCATTCTTGTATAATGTAATGATAATAATAAACAACTATAACAACAACAGTATTTATATAGCACTTTAATCTTTCCAAAGCCCTTTTGAAATATTTTCCCATTTTATTCTCACAACAATGCTGAGAAGTACTATTTTACTGAAGAGGAAACTGAGGCTAGAAGAGGTAACTAAAGTCAAATTTGAACTTAGGTCTTCCAGAGATATGAAGGCAACAGGATATCTACAGACTAAAAAAGGAAACAATTTTCAGAACAGTAGTGGTGAAAAAAATCCTTTAAATTCAATTAATGTTTGTTAAATACCTCCTCTGTATAAAATGCTGTGCTAGGAACTGAAGATACAAAGATAAATAGCACACAGTCACTGGTCTCTAGGAGCCTAGACAATTAAGGAGGCCCACAAGTCATTTTCATTTTAAAAGCATCATATGAAATGCATGAGAGGCACAAACAGAAATCCATGAGAGGGCTGAAGGAAAAAGATAATTTTTGACTGGGAGGATCGTAGCATCTTAGAGTAGGCTGGAACCTCAGGGTCTAATCTGAATATGAGGAGGGAGGGAGAGGGAGAGGGGAGAGGGGAGAGGGGAGAGGGAAGAGGGAAGAGGGAAGAGGGAAGAGGGAAGAGGGAAGAGGGAAGAGGGAAGAGGGAAGAGGGAAGAGGGAAGAGGGAAGAGGGAAGAGGAGAGAGGGAGAGGGAGAGGGAGAGGGAGAGGGAGAGGGAGAGGGAGAGGGAGAGGGAGAGGGAGAGGGAGAGGGAGAGGGAGAGGGAGAGAGAGAGAGAGAGAGAGAGAGAGAGAGAGAGAGAGAGAGAGAGAGAGAGAGAGAGAGAGAGAAATTTCCCACAAGTGTACAGGGAGGCATCATTTAAAAATCTGGAGAGGGGGCCACCTGCTCATTCCTCCCATCCCACTCTGTGACCATTCCAGTGATTAGGGAGAAATCCCTGACATTTACCTGTAATTTGCACCTCTTCCTTAATAATAGCTAATATTTATATAGTGCTTTAAGGTTTACAAAGCACTTTAAATATGTTGTCATACCACACATACAATCCATTGCCAAATCTTGTCATTTCTACCTTTACAACATCTCTCCTATAAGTACCCTTATCTCCATTCACATAGCCAATCTTAGATAAATCCCGTATCACCTCTCAGCTGGGCTACTGCAAGAACCTTCTACCTGGTCTCCTTGCTTCAAGTCTCTCCTCGCTCTAATCCATTCTCCACTCAGCTGGCAAGGTCATTTTTCTGAAATGCAGGTCTGATCATGTAGCTCAATGAACTACACTGGGGCCTGTCACTTTCTGGATCAAAAATAACATTCTTTGTTCAATACTTAAAATTCTTCATAACTTAATACCTTCCTATTTTTCCTGTCTTTTTATGCCATACTCCTACTCCCCATCAATATACTCTATAATCCAACTACACTAATGTTGCGAAAACTTCCAAGTCACAGTGTTAGATGAAAAAAAAACTAAAGTCTCCAAGCCAAAAGAAAAATGGGTTTATTGAGAGAGGGATCCTGTCTCACAATAAAGCCAGTCCCAGGTCTAGGACCCAAAGACCCTGAGCCTCAGAATCCAGGGATATTTATACCTGATGACTCCTCCCACAATTTAACATAATCCAAGGGATACAAATACAATATGGAATAGGAAGAAAGAAACCATCAGTCAGATGCCAGCATAGTCACTTGCCATTCTATATACTCTACTTAAAATATCCGTTACTAAGCAACAGGCTCATAACATAGGAAGCCATTTATTGGAATGCATCTTTGCCATCTTGGATGATCAATATCTAATATTCTAATATCAAGTTTTCACTATATTGGCTAAGCTTGGCTTTCCAACTTCTCACTGGCTCTGATTGGTCTCTTAGAGCTCAGAAGTTACTATTTTAGGTATCTGATCTTTAAGCTGATTGGTAGCTTTACCTAACCACAATTGGAGGTCAGATGGTTAGGTCCTAGGTAAATTGTAGAGTATACAAGTTGACAATGTAGCATTTGCTCCTACCAATATCTATCTTAGTTACTTCATTATCATTTGCTTAAACTACTAAAGAATATCACAGTTTGTAATCTATAAATTGATTAGTAATACTGTTAATCACTTGTATCTAAGAGATGGGGAAAACCTCACTCATACTAACCAACTTGCAGTTTCTTGAACATGAAAATCTATCTCCAGGTGCTATATTCTTGTATTGACTGACCTCCAAATCTCAATGGTCTGCCCTCAGCTAAAATCCTAGCTTCTGAAAAAGGTTCTTACTAGTCCCTCCCAGATGCTGATCCCTTTCTCTTTCAGATTACCTTCATCTTCTCTCTCTTCATATATATATATGTGTGTGTGTGTCTGTATATATATGGAGAGAGTATATATACATACATTCATACACACATGCATACATACATATATACATATATGTATATGCAGACATATATTTCATATATACATGCACACACATGTGTGTATATTGTAAAAATTAATTATTAATAACTATAACTAACATGAAAAATTATAATATAATTGGATTTATGAAAAATTATGATTATATGAAAAATGATAAATTTAGAAAAATTATAATTGGGTCATAAGTCCTGCCACGGTCACTATTAAAATGTTAGATATTTTTGATGACTAGGGCTAATTTTGGGGGACTGATGCTATGGATGACTAAACTGGGGACTGTTGACTATTTGGCTATCTGATTTCATTTAATTTAATATGGGCTGTTTATAAAGTTCCACCACACTGCTCCCAAACTGATAGACTAAAGATTAAGAAGGCTCTTAACTAAATAATCAAAGCAGAGTTTATTTATGAGATACTATTTCAAATTAGGAATACAGGGAAATAGTGTACAACCTGACTGCTTTCCTGTGGTCTCTTTCCACTGCTTCTCTTTCCCACCTGCTGCACTTCAAACTTCTTGAATACAATAAGGGCCTTAGCCGCCTCCCGCCTCAGGGCACATTACACTTTCCCTGGTTTGTATTAAGGCCTGTAAGCTCGTCAGTCCCTCTCCTTTTCCAAACCGAACTCTCCTCAGTCCTTGTCCACACTCCCCTCTAGTCTTTCTAGTCCATCCTCCTCTAGTCAGCCCCTCTCCTTAATCTTGTCTATTTAGTCCATCCTCGCTCTTTCTTTATCTAGTCCGTCTCCCCACTCCTGTCTCACTCCCAGGTCTATATATACCTTTTCTTCTCTCCACTCAAATCTCGGGGCTTCCTTCGCCCCCACATACCAAGCTAATCCACCAGCCAGAGCTGCAGCTGGTGGGGGGGAGGGGCGGTGTGCTCTCGAGCCTCATGCCTCAGCACAGGCTATCTTTCAGATAGCTCTGCTCAGGTTGGAGGGAGCTGGGGGCTTTTTTTTCCCCCCAGCTGTCTGACCTGGCATCTTGTATAGCCCACGGGGCTTTTCTGCTCAGCTGAAGCTGAGGGGGAGGGGGAGAGACCCTGAGGGCCTAAGGCTTTCTAATTTCAGCCTAAAGGTAGGGTCCCCAAATCAAAATAAATTTCCACAATATATATACATACACACACACACACACACACACATATATATACTACATTCCTAGTTATTTACAAATTATCTCTACTATTAGAATGAATACTTCTTGAGGGCAGGGTCTGGTCTGTGCCTTTCTTGGTATTCCGAAGCACTTAGCATAGTGCCTAGCACATAGCAAATGCTTAATAAATGCTTTTTGACTGACCAGTTTTGGGCTTCATAACCACCCTGTGAGGAAGGTGCTATTGTTATCCACATTTTACAGAAGAGGAAACTGAAGCTGAAATGCTAAATGACTTACCTGGGGTTTAACAGCTAGTAAATATTGAAGGGAGAATTCAAAGTCAGGTTCTCCTAACTCCAAGTTCAGCATTCTATCCACTACACCAAGCTTACTCCTTCATCTAATTGCCCCAAGTTCTGCTGTCTGGGACCAAGCAGACAAATAAGTCTAATTGATCTTCCATATGAAAAATACTTTATGGTAACTATCACACTCTCTACCCTCCAAATAATCTCTTTTTTAGGCTAGATAGTCACAGTCCTTTGAATAGGTCCTCATGTGGGAGTTCATGCTTAATAAATGTCTATTGACTTTTGATTAGGTTGGATGGGTTTCCATCTTGGACATGCTCCTCTGGATACTCAAGCTTACCAATGTGTCTCTTAAAATATGTGGTCTAGAACTGAAAATGATAGAGTCATGGGGGGAGGGGGCAGTTCCCAGGCTTTGAGTGGTCATGCGTAAGAAAACAAAGGTAGAAAGTTGAAGAGTACCAGTTATATGAGATAAAGTTGCAAAGTGAACATGATGTCAAATCATGCAAGGCCACAGTCACCTACTTTACAAGTCAGAAGACCTTAATTTAAAACCCAACTCTTTGGTTTATTGATATGACTTTGGGCAAATAGCTTCAACTCTCTGGATTTCGCTGACCTCAACTGCAAAATTAGAGGTGTAGTCTAGGATTGAAATAATCCCTAAAATCTCTCCCAGCTCTAAATCTGACAATTATTCATCTGCCAGTAACATTCATTAAATTCTTAGGTACCAAGAAAACTTTGCAATGGAGTCCTCATTAATGCCATCACAAATGCCCTCATCTTTATTCAGGTGGAGTAATTCCCTCCTTTTATGGACTCCCAACTACTGGCGGAACTATATGGGAGTAGTTAGTTATCCAATTCAATCCAATAAAATGTAAGTGTCTACTAAGTGCCAGACACGGTACTAAACACCAAGAATACAATATCAAAACAAAAACCAGTCTCTGCTCCTAAAGATGTTATATCTTACTGGGGAAAAGAGGTGACAACATAAATATACATGATAACTTGAGTCAGAAAGACACATTATGTCTAATTTCTTGGGCAGCTTAATGAGTATAATGAATAATCTACACTTAATTCTCAGGAGCAAGATTTGCTCCCCCTTAATCAGCATAACAGCAACAACGAAAACAAAATATGTACAATACCTTGAAATTTTTTACAAGATATAATCTAGAATAAATTTTCCAAGAATACTATGTCTGATATGAACAGTCAGTTTTTGGATGAAGTAATCAAAACTACCTATAGCCATATGAAGAAATGCTCTAAATCAATATTGATTGGAGAAATGCAAATTAAAACAATTCTGAGGTACTACCTCACACCTATTAGGTTGGCTAATAGTACAGAAAAGGAAAATGACAAATGTTGGAGGGGAGAAATGTGGGGAAATTGAGACATTAATTCATTGTTGATAGAATTGTAAACTGATTCAACCATTATGCAGAGTAATTTGGAACTATGCCCAAAGGCCTGTAAAATCATGCATACTCTTTGACATACCTATACCACTACTAGGTCTTTACCCCAGAAGAGATAAAATAAACAAAAAGGAAAAGGACCTGGACATATAAAAATATTTATAGTAGTTCCTTTCTGGTGGCAAAGAACTGAAAATTGAGGGGATGCCCATCAATTGAGGAATGGCTAAACAAGCTGTGATATATGATTGTAATGGAATAGTATTGTGCTCTAAGAAATGATGAGCTAGATGCTTTCAGAAAAACCTGAGAAGACTTACATGAACTGATGCAAAGTGAAATGTACAGAACCAAGAGAACATTGTACATAGTAACAGCAATATTGTAGGATGATCAACTGTGAATAACTTAGCTTTCTCAGCAATACAATGATCCAAGACAACTCTGAAGGACTTATGATGAAAAATACTATCCATCTCCAAAGAAAGAACTGATGGAGTCTGAATACAGATCAAAATATGCTTTTTAAACTTTATTTTTCTTGGGTTCTTATTTTGGTCTGTTTTTTATAACATGACTAATATGGAAATATGTTTTTCCTGCATATACATGTATAATCTATATCATATAAGCTATATATAACTGCTTGCCTTCTCAATGAGGGGGTTGGGGAGGGAGGAAGATAATTTGGAAATAATTTTTTATATGATTTTGAAAATTGTTTTACATGTAATTGGGGGAAAATAAAATACTAAATAAAAAATTTAAATACTATGTCTCTGGAAAGACTTAAGTGGACTGATGCTGAGTGAAGTGAGCAGAACCAGAAGAACACTGTAAATAATAACAGCAACATTGTGTGATCAACTATGATAGACTTAACTCTTCTCAGCAATGCAATGATCTAAGACAATTCCAAAGGACTCATGATGAAAAAGGCTCTCAGGGGCAGCTAGGTGGCACAGTGGATAAAGCACCGGCCCTGGATTCAGGAGTACCTGAGTTCAAATGTGGCCTCAGACACTTGACACTTACTAGCTGTGTGACCCTGGGCAAGTCACTTAAACCCCATTGCCCCACAAAAAAAAAAAGAAGAAAAGAAAAGAAAAAGGCTCTCCACATCCAGAAAAAAAGAATTGTGGAATCTGAATGCAGATTGAACCATCCTGTTTCTGCTTTTTTTTGGTTTTATTTTCCTTTTTTGAGGTTTTCCCCTTTTGTTCTGATTCTTTTTTCACATATCTAATGCAGAAATATGTTTAAAGCGATTGTACATATATAACCTATATCAGATTGCTTTCTGTCTTGGGGAGGGGGAAGGGAAGGGAGGGAGAAAAATTTGGAACTCAAAATCTTATAAAAACAAATGTTGAAAACTATCTTTACATGTAACTGGAAAAAATTAAAATACTATTTAAGATGGGGGGAAGAATATCATGTCTGAAGTATTATAACATATTCATCATATAGGCTAAGATGACAGAGAAAGTAAATGACAAATGCTGGAGGGGATGTGGGAAAATAGGTGCACTAATGAGGCAGCTAGGTGGCACAATGGATATAGCACCGGCCCTGGATTCAGGAGGACCTGAGTTCAAATTCGGCCTCAGACACTAATTACTAGCTGTGTGACCCTGGGCAAGTCACTTAACCCCAGCTGCCTCACCAATAAATAAATAGATAAATAGGTACACTAATGCACTGATGGTGGAGCTATGAATTAATCAAACAGTTTTAGAGAGCACTATGAAACTGGGCTCAAAAAAGCTATAAAGCTGTGTATACCCTTTGACCCGGCAATTCCACCAATAGGACTATATACCAAAGAAATGAAAGAAAAAGGAAAGGGACCCATATATATAAACACTTAAAGCAGCTTTTTCATGGTGAGAAAGAGTTGGAAATTGAGGAGATGCCCATAAATTGGGGGATAACTGAATAAGTTATGATATATGAATGAGATAAAATATTATTGTAGTATAAGAAATGATAAGGTTTCGGGAAAACCTGGGAACACCTATATAAACTGATGAAAAGTGAGGTGAGGAGAACAATTTACACAGTAACAACAATATTGTAAATGTAATCAACTATGAAAGACTTAGTAACTCTGATCAATACAGTGATCTGCCACAATTCCAAAGCACTCATTGAAAAATACCATCTACCTCTAGAGAGAGAAAACTAATGGACTCAGAATGCAGATTGAGCCATACTTTTTTCTCTTTCTCATTTCTTTTTTCTAGAACATGACTAATGAGGAAATATGCTTTGCATGACTTCATTTGAGTTGAATATTGTAATTCTTGCCTTTTCGGGTGGTGGGCAGGGTAAAGGGAGGGAGAGAATCTGGAACTGAAAATAAAAATAAAATTGAGAAAATTAGTACTATGTCATTTTTTTTTAAAATACAAAGAATAGGAAAAAGGTCTGAGAGAAGCATTGATAAACATGACAGCTTTGAAGACTACTGACTGAACTTATTATGTGTTTTAAAGTAAACACAAGCTATACATAAGAGATAAGTGATTTCATGTACTATTCTCTTTTTCTGTACTACTTATGTATATGGATACGCCCATTTGGTTTGATGTTTCTTGAGTTCAGAATAAAAATAAATAATATTTAAAAGACTACCTTGGGGAAGCTAGATGGCGCAGTGGACAGGGCACCGGCCCTGGAGTCAGGAGTACCTGAATTCAAATGCAGCCTCAGACACTTAACACTTACTAGCTATGTGACCCTGGGCAAGTCACTTAACCCCAATTGCCTCAAAAAAAAAAAAAAAGACTACCTTGCTTGGCAATTTCCAATAGGTATTGACACATTATGTCTCTTCAAATATTCCACCTGAAAATAGCATTTTCTCTCTGGATGATTAAATTGTTGCCTTTGATACATGATGCAAGCAGCTAATGAACTAGATTGTTGGGTCTCAAATTCATCTAATACTTATTAAATTAAAATCCTAACATGAGAATTATCACCAACAAGAAAGAACCACATTACTGTTACTTTTTCACTGTTGCATCTCTTTAACACTTTTAACACCAGAAATTGGTTATGGTTCAAAAGTCTGACTTATGGAAAACTATGCCCAGAATCTCTGTGTGTATTGTGCACATGCACAAATTAAAGCCTACATTACTTTTGCTTTCTGTTGCTCTTCTGACTTGACCCCCTTGTCTTGGCTCCCTAACAAAACCGTTAGTGGGGACAATGGGGATTTCATAGAGGACTCTTTTCTTAACTGCTAACAAAGCCTTAGCAAATGTGTTTCTCTCTTACCCACAGTAATAGTCTGTGTCTCTCAAAGAGGAAGCAAACTGGGAACAATCTCCATTTTAGTAAGAACAGCATTCCAAAGCTTTTATAACCTATTCCATTAAAATGCGAAGACACTGTCGCCTCATACAATTCTGAGAAATCACTGGGTTTGGGGGATGTTTCCAGAAAGACTGGCATTCTCCTCATTTTCATGGCTGATTTAAGCTCTTCCTTTTCCAAGTATATTCAATTAAAGGCAGCCGTTTACTCCCTCTCTTTCTGTGCCAAACTCCTAACTTGAATGATGAATAAGAGAATGTCTTTTCCTTTCCAAAGTTGGTGCTCTAGCCAATAAACCTCTGAACTCTACCCAGGTCAATGCCTCCTTCCAAAATGTAGATTTCAAAGTTTTAACACATATTTAACTGACCCCTGGAGCATAAACTACCAAAAGACATAATAACCAGTTAGGACAGTGCTTCTCAAGCTTCTTGCAGGGGTGGAAACCTTTGCCAAAATAAAACGTTACATTAAGTGATTTTTAGATTATTTTAAAATGCTGATTATCAGTATGAAACTGGAATAGATTTCTCAGTATCTCTATATGGATATAATTTCATCATCAGTGACAGTGTGGAAGCACCTCATTTGGACTCAGTTTTTCTCTTAGATATTCCAAACAGCGATCTGGCAAAAGTGTATAGTCTGGAGAAAAGCACTTGATTTGGAATGAGGGCCAGGGCAAAAATCCCACCTCTGTTACCACTTGGGTCACTCTGGACAAGTCACTGAAACTCACTAAGTCTCAATTTCCTCAAGTGTAAAATGGATGGGAAGAGGACCTCAAAGGTCTTTCAAATCTATATGTATTGGGCGCAGCTAGGTGGCACAGTGGATAAAGCAGTGGCCTTGGATTCAGGAAGGCCTGAGTTCAAATCCAGCCTCAAACACTAGACACTTACTAGCTGTGTGACCCTAGGCAAGTCACTTAACCCTCACTGCCCTGCCCCCCAAAAAAACTATATGTATTATTTCCATGATGTTATGATCCTGTAATATAGTCCCTGATGTGCCATGTGAGAAAGTAAAAGAAAGTATTGATGATTTTTAAAAGATAGGAAACAAAGATTGCCAGGCCAAGTACACACAAAGAAAATCAATGAAGAGGACACAATCTTGAAAGCACTGAGAAACCTATTTTACATGATAACTCAGGAAATTAAAGATACCTATGGACTTCTTATCCCACCTCGATCACTTATGATATGTAAATTTGGGTAAGTTACTTAACTCAGTTTCCTCACCTATAAAGTAAGGAGGTTAGATTAGATGGGGTCCAAGGTTTCTTCCAACCCTAAATCTATGATCCTGTGATGTACTGATTATGATGGTAGTCTATATTGTCCTTGGGTGGTCTATAGTCCTTGGGAAATGGTGAAAATCCAAATCAACGTCTATTTTTTCATTCGCTTTTCATTTTCCAAAGTATTAGTTAATTTTAATATGTCATTTAGCTGTTTAAATGCATGTTTTAACTGCATATCATTTTTTCCCTTTCTCCTCACTCTCAAACTAGCCAATGGTTTGACTGTATACAAACAAGAGATTCAGATATGACTCAACACCAGTAACTAATGGTCTAAAATATTAAGATACAGTCAATTTTATTTTTTGTGATTTATTTGATCCGCCATGTATAGTCCTTTCAAAGTCATATACCAGCTTTTGACCTCTTTTGTTCCTTAATCCTGAGGTACATTTTTTTACTGTAGTCCCTCATTCTGACATTTAAAATGAAGTCACCAGGTATTAAGGTATATAGTGCTTTTACTTGAAGGATCTTATCAAGTACTGCATACAATTTCTCTACCTTCTTATCTCCTCTTTGACAGATATTTGGGCATAAGCTTGAATTATTAAATATTCTTCAAATGCTAATAATGAGTGCTACAATGTGGAATAACAAAATGTTTCATGAAATTATGTTCCTTATTCTCTTTGAATATTTGACAAAACCACCTTTGTCAACCCCTTAATTTGCCTCTGTGAGAACCCATAAGCCATTCTTCAATTTAAATGCAATTTCCTTTTGTTTTCTGACTGAACTTCAGAAAAATTCTGCCCATCTCCCACCCCACCAAGTATTTGGGCTGGAGGTCTTTATTGTGACCTTTGTGTACCTTGTTTACTACATGACCTTGGGGACCCTAATTTCCATAGACACCTGAGGTCAGGAAATGCTGGTGCCTATCTCAGCACATTGTAAATGAAAATAGATATAAGAAGCACAGATCACTTAATAAATGATTTGGGATGGCAGAAATATTCCCAAGAATGAAAGATTTCCATTTTGTTTCTAAAAGTTTCCATTATGAATTTGTTCTATTTAAAAACCTTGGGAACTTGGAAGAAGGGATAATTGCCATAAAAATTTATAACTAAAAAGACTTAGTATTAGCTCTGTTGAACTAGCAGTTAAAATGCACTTATTGGGAGCTGACATTTTGAGTGATTGCTGATTAGCATGTGGAAGCAATATTTTGAATACATAACCTAAAGATATAAGGACTGAACTTGTAACTTCATTGATCTGGAGAACTTCTAGACAAGTAAAGTGCTCTACCAATGAAAGTCACCACCTTCTCTCCAACGTTCCCCGCCTTGGCCGTGCTACTTTCCAGATTTCAGCACCATGCCCCCAAGTGGGTTCTTTTATCCCCTCTCTTCCTCCTGTCTCTCTCTATCCTTTCCACTTCCCTTTGTGTATTGTGCTCCTCCACTAGAATGTAAGCTCATTGAGGGCAGAGGCTGTCTTCACTTTTGCTTATATTTGTAACCCTGGGGCAGCTAGGTGGTACAGTAGATAGAGCACTGACCCTGAAGTTAGGAGGACCTGAGTTCAAATCTCACCTCACACACTTACTAGCTATATGACCCTGGACAAGTCACTTAAACCCAATTTCCTTAAACATCTGGAACCATCCCCAGTCATCTTGATGTCTATCTTGCCACTGGATCCAGATGGCTCTGGAGGAAAAAGTGAGGTTGGTGACCTTGCACAGCCCTCCCTCACTTAAAAATCTAATTCAGTGATGTCATGGTCCTCTTCAAGAATGAAGGACAAGCTCTCTTTGTGGTGGCAAAGAATTGGAAATCAAGGGAATACCCATCAATAGGGGAAATGGCTAAACAAGTTGTGGTATATGAATGTAATGGAATACTATTGTGCTGTAAGAAATGATGAGCAGGCAGATTTCAGAGAAACCTGGAAAGACTTACATGAACTGATGCTGACTGAAAAGAGCAGAACCAGGAGAACATTGTACACAGTAACAGCAACATTGTGTGATGAACAATTGTGATAGACTTGGATCTTCTTAGCAGGACAATGATCCAAAATAATTTCAAAGAACTCATGATAGAAAATGTTCACAACATCCAGAAAAAAAAGAACTCTGGATTATGAATGCAGATTGAACCATACTGTTTCTACTTTGGGGCTGGTTTTTTCTCCTCCTTTTTTGAGGTTTTTCCCTTGTGCTCTGATTCTTCTTTCATAATATGACTAATGCAGAAATATGTTTAATGTGATTGTGCATATATAATCTCTATCATATTGCTTTCTGTCTTGGGGAAGAGTGAGGGAAGGGAAGGTGGGAGAAAAATTTGGAACTAAAAATCCTACAAAAACAAATGTTTAAAACTATCCTAACATGTAACTGGAAAATAATAAAATACTTTTATGTTTAAATTGTTTTTAAAGAATGAAGGACAAACAATTTGTGTCCCCAATGCTTAGCATATAGTAAGTGCTTAATAAATGCAAATTGCTTTGCCATGTAATCTTAGCAGTTTGCCTAAAATACTGAGAAGTTGTGACTTGTCCAGGGTCACACTGCCAGTATGTTTCAGTGGCACAACTTAGACCTAGGTCATTCTTACAACTCTGTATCCACTAAACCGTGGTTGTCCTTATCTACATCTGTTGGAAATGCAAATACTTGAATAGCTCATTTTGAATAATGTTATAAACAAATGCATTGATTACAGAATCTATTTCACTATTATCATTTCAGGATGAATATCAAAAAAAGAGATCAGCTATTTTAAAAGTCCCTTAATTTTTATTGCTCCAAACAGATATGTTTGTTAAAACTTAGTTTTTAAATGTTTCTAACATCATATAAACAGAGTCACAAGAAGTTTGGTCTAAATCAAGAATCCAGAGTACAGTGAAAAAAAGGTTAAGTGTGGAAAAGAGCTATTTATCCTCCCTGGTTAGGAAAAGGAAAGGATCTCTTTGGAAAATAAGCTGATAATAGAAAAACAGGAAATATCAATAAACATTTGTGTAGAAAGAAGAAAAAACCGCTAGCCAGAATGGCAAAATGCTTTAAATTGGTTCTTTCATTACAGAGTAAACACGGTGTGTCAGGTTTGCAGAGAAATAAAATGAAAAATTGCCTTCAAAACAGTGCCTGCTTAGAGACATTGGAAACAATTGATTTTAGTAATTTAAAGAGAGATTTGCTGTGCATGAACAATTGGGTTTGCTGAAGATTCAGCCTACATGTCCCAAAGTACATACAAGGTATCCCCATTAAAGCTACATTATATTAGCAAATATAAAATGGGACTAGATTAGTCAAACAATGTATAACCAGCCAGGTGGTACAGTAAATAGAATGCTAAACCTGTAGCCAGAATGATCTGAGTTCAAATCCTGCCTCAGAAACTTATTGGCTGGGTCACCCTTCACAACTTAGCCCCCTTTCCAATCTACTTATACCTTACCTCTTGACACATATGTTTGGACCCTGTGAAGCTGGCCCCCGATGCATTTTTGGGCTGTCCACCATTCCTGGAATGTTCTCCCTCCTCCACTCCAACTACTGATCTCTCTGGCTTCCTTTAAGTTCCAACTAAAATTCCACCTTTTATAGGAAGCCTTCTCCAATTAATTCCTTCTCCTCTTAATTCCAGTGCCTTCCCTCTGTTATTTCCTATTTATCCTGTATATAGATTGTTTTGTATATATTTGTTGCATGTTGTCTCCCCCATTAGATTGTAAGTTCCCTGGGGTCAGAGACTGTCTTTTGCCTCTTTTTATATCCTTAGCACTTAGCATAGTGCCTGGCACATAGTAGGTGCTTAATAAATGTTTATCAATTGATTGATTGATGCTTAGCAAATCTTTTAATCTCTGTCTGTCTCCATTTCCTCATAAGATGGGGTTGATAATTATCATGCCTACAACCCAAAATAATGCTTATAGAGCACTTTGTAAACCTTAAAAGCATCATATAAATATTAGTTGTTGTTATTCTTTGGGGTACTATTAAAATAATCATAGGATTAGTTATTCCAGATTCTGCATTATAGATTTTTTAATTGAACACAATTATTGCCTTTTTAGTCTGGCCATTTTACCAAAATCTTAGAAAGATAAAAGATTAACTTTGAAATGTGATATGGGCTGTTTGGGGACTTTTATATAATAAAAACAAAAAGTGAACAGTTCTGATTCTTAACCTCTGAAGAGGACATTAAAGTGAATTCTCTGGCAGGGTTGCTATCTCACTTATGAATAACAAATTTCAACTTTCATTTTATAAATAATTCTTTCTATTTGTAAAATGAAGGCAAAACTAGAAACATTTAAATATCAGTCAGTATACATTTAAGTGCCTACTATGTGACAAACTAGGTGGCACAGTGGATAGAGTATCAGTCCTAAAGTCAAGAAGACCTGAATTCAAATCTGGCCTCAGACTCTTACTACCTGTGTGACCTTGGTCAACTAACTTAACCTTGTTTGCCTCGCTTTCCTCATCCATAAAATGTGCTGGAGAAAGAAATGGCAAACCACTGAAGTATCTTTAGCAAGAAAACCTCAAATAGGTTCCCAAAGAGTAGCATCCCTCAGTGCCATCTATTACAACTTCATTTTACAGATGAGGAACCTCAAGTGGAGAGAGGTTAAATGTGGTATCCTTGCCCAATATCTCAAAGGTAGCAGTAGAGGTGTGAGGTAAGATACTTCTGGAAAAGTCACTTAACTGTTTACCATAGGTCCTCATCTGTAAAATGAGCTGGGGAAGGAAATGGCAAACCATTCCAGTATCACTGCCAAGAAAACCTCAAATGGGGTCATGAAGAGTTGGAGATGACTGAAATGATCAACAACAACCTCTATTTTCAAAGCCAGAGCTCTTTCCACACTACCTCACCTTCTATTCCAGTAGAAAGACCATCCTCTATTATGTTCATATATAATAACAACTTGTCACTGGTAAAAACATAAAATAGCACACTTTGTCAATTACTAGAAAATTTGCCTTGTCTTCCATATTTGCTGGAACTGAATTCCTCAATCACCTTTATCTCAGGTGACTCCTGCAGCAAAATTGCCTATTTGAAATGTGTATTCTCTGTAACAGGAGCTCAGTCATTGTGGGCCTTAAATAAGGATTTATCTATAGTTATTTCCCTGCTTTTTTCTTAGGCTTTCCCTGATATTTGTCCTGAAATACCAATATTTGTTTAGAGGGGCTTTATGTGATTTATAGTTAGTATATCAGAGAGGTGAAAAAGGTTTAATGGAAAGAGAGCTGAACTTTTATTCAGGAAAACCCAAGTCCTATATTACACACTTACTAGGTGGATTCTCAAATCAGTTAACTTCTCTGGACCTCGGTTTCCTCATCCATAAATAGGAGAGAGTGAACTCAGCCTCTGATGTCCCAGTGTCACTAAATTGTAGAATTGTGGGGAGGGAGCAGGGTGTTAGGTGAAAGAAGAATGGAAAGGTAGGAAGTAGGAAGGGGCTGGGTAACAGAGGGTTTTAAAATCCAAATACAGAATTTTTCTGTGATCCTGAAAGCAATAGGGAGTCACTAAAGTTGACTGAGATGGGGGGGGGGGGTGACATGGTCAGGTTTGTGCTTTAGGAAGATCAATTTGACAGCTGAGCAAAAGATAGAATGGAACAGAGAAAAAGTTGAGAAGGAGAAACCAACCAACCAGAAGACTATCCCAATAGTCCAGAGGTGAGGCGATCAGGGCCTGCACAAACATGGTAGCAGTGTTAAAGAGAAGGAAGCATATACAAAAGAAACAACAGCAACATCTTCATTCTATAATTAGAAAAAGCAGATTGGCCCCCTCAGCCTCTGTTCTCTGAACCCAGCAGAGGAAACCCCCACCCATATAGTCAACATGTCCATTCTCAAGTTATAGGCAAGAGAGATCTTCATCTCCCATGGAACCCCGCCCCCCCCCCCACCACCTGCATTGCAAAAGGTCTCTCCTAAATTGTACCCAGCGGCATTGCTACTGGCATCCATGAATCCCTGGAGCTCCAGGACAATGATAAACAGGCTACAGGATAGGTAAAGCAGTTGAGCATGTCAATAAAACTACTGCCCCAGCCCTAATTAGTAAGAAATTGAGTGTTGTGGAGTAGGAGATTTACAGATTGATGTTAGAAATAATACAGCACTGAGAATAAATCTAAAATTGGTGCAAATGTCATATTTGGAGTGTCTCTGGTTGTTTGTAATCCCAGAACCTCTGAGAAAGGAGTCTCCACATTGCTGGCCATGTACACAATGATGAAGTCATTCCAGTGGTTCCAGCCTTTGACAAGATCAACAGCGGCTCCCATACTGGTAACAAGATGACAAATGCAGGAATTCATGTTCCTCCCTATTGGAGCAGCAAATTTCAAGAAGGCCATGTACATTGGAGATAAGGAAATATTATTTGGATTTGAAGTCTTCTGATGACCCCAGTTGATACAACACCCCAATGCACATAGGGACTTGTATAAAACCTTCATATAAGACATCTAGTGGTGTCTATTGAAGAGCTCTTTGACCGGGATGATTGGGAAGTTTGAAAATCCTTCTGCAGGCATCAAGGTGGTAGGGGAGGATCTCACAGTAACCAGTCTCGAGTCTGCAATTGTCTCCTGCTTGAAACGAACCAGATTGGCTCTATGACTGAGTGTCTCCAGAAATGCAAGCTAGCCCAGGGAGGAGTGGTGGAGAATAATGGCTTCCCATTGTTTTGAGGAGACTGAAGATACTTTCATTACAGATCCGGTGGTGGATCTCTGCCCTGGGCAGATCAGAACAGGTGCCCCCTGCTGATCTAAGCATCTGACCAAGTATAATTAGATATTCAGAACTGAGGAAAAGCTGGAGTTTGCTGGGAGAGACTTCAGAAACCCCACAGACCAAGAAAGCTTGATGGCCAGGAGGGTCTCAGAGCTAGCAAGCACTAGTCACCTGAGTAAACATTTGTTCCAGTCCTAAGAATGGATAATTCCAAGTCCCGGATCCCTTTCTTTTGTTGGCATGGGGCTTCTACTGCTTAACTCCTCTCTCACTTCCACCTCTCTGTGATGTTCTCACCACTTTGTTAGAACTATCTCATCAGAGTCTGTACCTGATCACAGGCCATTCTGTTGGAAGACCTCGCTCTGTGATCTGGTGACTGGGCTAGAATGACCATTTCTCCCACACACATACCCATACACCCCCCACACACACACACCCCATGTGACAATGTGTAGAACCATATAGTTGTGTTGTAGTCCCTGATGAGCCCACAGACCAAATCCTTACTGATTTTTATTTGTAGAATAAAAGTTTTTAGTAACCCACTGGAAAAAAAAAGAAAGAAAAATCAGATTGGAGACTAAACAGGTCATTCAAGTTGATATAGCAAGTTAGTAGAACCAGAAGGAGAATTCAAGTTTTCCAGCTCTGTCTTATGCTGTATTATACATGCTGATTATGGGAAATTACAAAAGAAGTCAACTCACATCCTAACCTCCCAGAATATATAATTGAAAAAGGGAGACAGAACTAAAATAAACAAGTGAAATAAAACAAGTAAAAAAAACAAGTAGAAACAAGTAAAAATGAATAAAAACTCAGTGTAAAGCCATAAACAAGCATAAAAATTACTAAGAACTGCTGAAAGAAATTATAAAGCTATTCAATAAGTTCACTAAACATTCACATTATCTAACCTCAAATTGGTCCTCACTGTTTCTTGGCAATCTCTTTATTCACTTCTTATCTATTCCTTATCACATTCCCTACAGTACCTGTTCCAGACTTTTTCTACTTCCTCAAACCCCCAACTGCACCACCAGCCCCTTTGCTTTTTGTAGATGACCTTGCTTCACTGAGAATAAGGCCATACAAAGTGAATTACCTTAAATCCCCTCCTCACACCCCAAAACTTTATATCTTTGTCCAAAAGAAAGGATTCTTTTTTTTTCATTTCTCTATATTTTCACCTCCTTTCCTTCTTTCTTCCTGTCTTAAAGGAAAAAATTGTACTACTTTTTGCCAATGTCAAATACTCAACCAAAGTGCCTAATTGTATCCTATTCCACACTCCCATGGGCTCTTACTTCCCTCTATATAAAAAATATTTAGATCAACCCTATTCTAAAAATACATTCCATCAACAAGACTGACTCCTCCAGCTACCATCCAAAATCTTTCCTGCCACTTATATATAAACCCCTTAAAATATATAGTCTATGTTATCTGCCTCCACTTTCCTTCTAACTATCCACTCCTTATTGGGTGTCCAATAAATAACTAAATACTTTTATGCTTCTCCACATACCATGGGTCTTGTCCAAGTGGACTTTAGGCCCCCCCAAATCCCCTTGCTTTCTTTCTGCCATCCCCATCATGAAACTGAAATTGCTTTCACAAAGGTTACAACTGATCTCCAAATTCAATGGTTTCCAATCTTTTCAAATAGGAAGACTTCAATATAAAAAAAAAAATGTGGAACCCACATGACAGTTCTTATACTACTTATATTCATTGACTGAGAAAATAATTACAAAAAACTACTATGAATTCAGTAGTATTCATCAGAATCTCTCTATTTTTCTAGATTATATGTATATATATTTGAAATAGCAATTATACAAATGCATTTTGTGAAGAATCATTTATTCATACTACAGAAAGCATGTCTGCTATTTATTCTAATGAATTATTTATTGAAATAGCAGTTTCTCATCAATTTCACAACTAGCATCTCCAACCTCACTAGAGTTCCATAACTTATTGGTTAGAAACAACTATCTTAATCAATAAATCAAATATATATTTTTCAGTCTTCTTTAGTAACCTGTCTATAGAACGTGACATTCTCAAACACGCAAACACTTGTTTTCTCTCAGACTTTGTATTTAGCTACTTTATTTGCATTTATTCCCTTAGTCTTTATTGTGTATATTCTCATATATAGTAGGCTTCTGCCAGTCACAGACAGCCATGGATCAGCGCCTTGAAGAGCCACAGGCCATAGTGTGGCTGTGCAGTCCGATACGGGAGCCGCAGCTCCTGCCACAAGGAAGACATAGGAAAACTGCGCTCCCTGTTGCCCATTGGTTCCTGCGTCTCATTCGTTTTTCTTCCTCCAGAGCTTGAAGGCCCATCTCAGCTGTGTGCAAGCTGCTCCTGAGTACTGAACTCCATCGGACGTGGTCCTTGGCCATCTCCTTCCAGCTGCCGATGTCTATTCCCAGAGCCCTCAAGTCTCACTTGCATACATCTCTGTAGTGAAGCTGGGGGCGTCCAGCAGGTCTTTGGTCTGAGGCTAACTCGCCATAGAGTAGGTCTTTAGGAATGCGCCCATCTTGCATGCAGTGCACATGACCGAGCCAGCGCAGCCGTCTTTGTTTCAGTAGCATGTAGATGCTTAGAAGTTGCTCGCGTTGGAGTACTTCTGTGTTGGTGATCCTATCTGACCAAGATATGCCAAGGATGCGCCAAAGGCAGCGCATGTGACAAATTGTCACTGACAATAGAACCAAGATACGAGAATTGGCTTAGAACATCCAACTGGTAGGTAGCTACCGATGTGTATCAATGGAGGCAACATAGCACTCTGACACATGACTTTCATCTTGTTAAGATTTATGATTAGGCCAAAGTCCGTACAAGCTTGGGAGAAGGGATCCATCAAGGTCTGCAATTCACACTCTGAGTGACAGGCAAGTGTGGCATCACTGGCGAAAAGCAGGTCTCTAAGGGTGCTACCTCTGACTCTGGTTTTGGATCTCAGACGTGAAACATTGAACAGGCCTCTGTCCGACCGGGAATGCAGATAGATGCCATCAGTTGACAAACCAAAAGCATGACGTACCAGCGTGGAGAAGAAAATTCTAAATATTGTGGGAGCAAACACGCATCCCTGTTTGACTCCGCTGTTTATGCTGAATGCTTCAGAGGTGTTGCCTTCGAACTGTATGACGCCCTGCATGTTGCAATGAAAGGACCGAATGAGGCTATGGAGTTTAGGAGAGCAACCAATTATCGAGAGAATTTCGAAAAGACCTTCTCTGTTAACCATATCAAATGCTTTAGTCAGGCCTATGAAGGCAATGAAGAGGGGTTTTCTTTGTTCTCTGCACTTTTCTTGCAGGTGGCAAAGCGAGAAAATCATATCGATAGTTGACCTCCCTGCTCAAAAGCCACATTGTGATTTGGGGTAAACAAGGTCAGCAAGTTTACGCAGTCTAAGCAAGATGACCTTGGCAAACATTTTCCCAACGACACTGAGAAGTGAAATTCCTCTGTAGTTGTTACAGTCACTCCTGTCTCCACTGTTCTTATAAAGAGTAACTATACAGGCATCACTCATATCCTGTGGCACTTCGCCTTCTTTCCAACACAGGCACAACAATTCATGCAGGGGTTTTAAGAGAACATTTTTAGAGCATTTGATCAATTCAGCTACGATACCGTCTACACCCGGAGCTTTTCCACATCTTAGGGAGCTAATTGTATTCCCAAGTTCCTCAAGTGTGGGTACATTGTCCAACTCCTGTAGTACAGGGAAGGATTCCATGATGTTTAAAGCTGATTCTGTGATAGAATTTCTGACAGGAGGTTGTCATGCCGGGGTGGGAGTGGGAATAAGCTCCCACTCTCTATAAAATGCTCCAATGGTGTGCGTTTCAAGTAGCCTCTGACAACCGAAGCCCAACTCCTGGCCTTCTTGTGGTGAAACTGTTTCCACTAACAGGAGAAGGGGCAAAGGCGAGTCACTGGTGCCTTAAAACCAGTCCCTTCAGGCAGGTGGGGCTCATCAGCCTTGGCAGACAATTCTTATATACACACACACATATATATATATATATATATATATACCTGTCATCTCCCTTACTAGAATGTAAGTACATTGAAAACAGGATTTGTTTTGTTCTTTGTACTTGGATACCCGGAGCTTAGCACAACTTCTTCCCTCCTCAGATTCAGACCAAATTTCCAAATGATGATATGCGGATCAACTTCAATGTTTCTCCAACCCTCAAACATGTTCAAAACCAACTCACCTTTCTGTCCACACGCTCCTCTCCTAATTACTTTCCTCTTTCCATAGCACTGTTTTATTTTCTTCTCCCAGTCATCCACATTTGTAAAACTCTCTACTTCCTATACTGTCAATTCTGCAGCCCCTGTTACCTACCAGGTGATATCCCATAAAGACCCGAAACTCAATATATACAAAACATAACATCGTTTTTTGCTCTTCCTTCTGATTTCGTTGTTTCTCTCACCCAGGTCTTCAATATTTGAAAACTTGAAATGATTATGTTAATAATGATTGACATTTATATTGCCCTTTAAAATTTGCAAAATGTCTTGCATACTTTATCTCACTTAAGCTTTAAAACCACCTTGTAAGGTAGGTATTATAGATAATTATTTTCTCTGTTTTAGAAATAAGGAAACCAAAGCTTGTCTAAGGTCACACAGCTTATAAGTATTAGAGTCCATGTACTTGTCTTAAAGTACATGTCCCAGATCAGTTGTCTATCTACTACCCCCAAAGACATTAACTCACAGTCCCTGAACTCAGCAAAACTCCAAAGTCTGACCCTAACCAGATTAAAATGTAACTGGGAAACATTTTATGGTGGTGGTGGTGGCAGTAGTGGTAGTAGTGTTAGTCATTTCAGTTGTGTCCAACGCTTTGTGACCCCATTAGCAGTTTTCTTGGCAAAGATACCAGAGTGGTTTGCGATTTCTTTCTCCAGCTCATTTTACAGTTGAAGAAACTAAAGCCAACAAAGTGAAGTGACTTGCCCAGGGTCACATAGCTAATAAGTGTCTGAGGCTGGATTTGAACTCAGGTCTTCCTGAATCCAGGCCCACTTCTATCCACTGCCACCTAACTGTTTAACAAAAATACAATACAACACAGATAATGATCATTTGTGGTTTTCTAAGTCAACAGGTGGCCTGCAGGTATCATTTCTATTTGAGTTTGACAGCATTGCACTAAACCATGCTGCCTCACATTTATCTCTTAATTGTTCCCTCTTGAGATAGTGGTAATTCGTGGTTCAGGTCCTCCATTAATACCCAAAAACCTCCTAATAGCTCTTCCTGCCTCCATTCTCTCCCCCCAATCTTTTCACCATTACCTGATGAGTTCATCTTACTCCTCTGCTTCAAATGCTTCAAAGGCCTATTGAATAATATTCAACCTCCTTTGCTTGGAATTCACAGCCCTAAACAACCTGATCCTGTCCTACCTCTACAACTATCATTCAAACCACCCTCTACCCCATTTTCTCTGTAAGTATTCACCATTCTCCAAACTCATTCTACTCTATGACTTTGTTTCTATGATTTTGCTCATAGCATCCCTTTGACCTAAAATGTGTTCTCCCTCCCAGATCAATCTGCTGAAATCCAACGCCAAATCAGGTGCCATCTTTCTTTCATCCCCCACTTCCACCTGCCAGCCAGAAATAATCACACCTTCCAAACCTTGAAAACATCATACCTTTCCTATGTATGTATGTTTCACAGTCTTAAACTCATAGTATGTTAATTCAATTCACCCAAACATTGATTTCAGGAACTGAGATTTTTTTAACCCAGAAAAGGCACATTTTTAAAAAAGATTCCTCCTCAGCAATTTATTAAATGTCTGCTAGTGCTAAGCACCATGCTAGGCACTAGAGATTCAAAGACAGATACAAGGAAATTAAACAGCCCCTGCCTTCAAAGGGCTTACAATCCACAATTAATCACCAAGCATTTATTTTGTGAAGAGAGCTCTACCAGATTCTGGGAAAGATGTAGCACTTAGCAAAGGGACAGTCCCTGACTTCCAGATGCTGACAGTCTAGTAGATGAAGAAAAATTAAACACAACCCATGTATAATACATAACAAATGTAATAGATAATGCTACTACCCTACTACATTTTTACTGAAGTTTTCTTGTAGGCAAAGGTCTTTGTTTCTCCCTCAGCAATGAGCATGATGCCTTATAAATAGCAGGTAGTAACTTGTTTTTTTTTAATTATCACTTATTTAATTATTTTTTTCCTTTTTTTTTTTTGCAGGTCAATGAGGGTTAAGTGACTTGCCCAGGGTCACACAGCTAGTAAGTATCAAGTGTCTGAGGCTGGATTTGAACTCAGGTACTCCTGAATCCAGGGCTGCTGCTTTACCACTGCGCCATCTAGCTGCCCCCACTTATTTAATTATTTTAACATTCTTTTCTTTTTAAATTTTGAGTTCCAGATTCTCTCCCTCCCTCCCACCCATCCCCCCACCCATTGAGAAAGCAAGCAAAATTATATCAATTATACATGTAAAATCATGCAAAACATTCCCATATTAGCCATATCACACACAAAAAAACAATAAGAAAAATAGAGAAAATTATATTTCAGTTTGCACTCAGAGTTCATCAGTTCTCTCTATGGAAGTGTTTAGCATTTTTTCATCATGAGTCTTTTGGAATTGTCTCTGGTCATTGTATAGATCACAGTAGCCAAGTCTTTCACAGTTGATCATCATTACGATGTTGCTGTAATTATGCACAATGATCTCTCAGTTTGCATCAGTACATATACGTCTTGCCATGTTGTGTTTTTTTCTGAAACTACAGAAAAATATTAATTTCCCAAAGAACAATGGTACTCCATCACAAGCATATGCCACAACTTGTTCAGCCATTCCCCAATTAATGAGCATCTCCTTGATTTCCAATAATTTGTTACCAAAAAAGAACTGCTCTAAATATTTTGTACATATAAGTCCTTTTCTTTTTCTTTTATTTCTTTGGGGTACAGTCCTAGTAGTGGTATTGTTGGGTCAAAGGGTAGGCATAGTTTTATAGCTCTTTGGGCATTCTGTCAAATTGTTTGACAGAATGATTGGAGCAGGTGGTGACTTTTAATCAAATCGAGTTCACATATGAGAATTAAACAGAATGAATAGAACTTGGCTATGTTAGCCTACGTTAGCTTCAGGGAGGAGTGAATTTTGAACAGTATTTTAAAGAAAAAACAGGGCATCATTTGACAGA
Source organism: Dromiciops gliroides (assembly GCF_019393635.1). NCBI lineage: Eukaryota > Metazoa > Chordata > Mammalia > Microbiotheria > Microbiotheriidae > Dromiciops > Dromiciops gliroides. The sequence continues at coordinate 242,222,186 of NC_057861.1, read as the reverse complement.
AAGATCAAGGAAGGAAATTCTAATTAGGAAGAACAGCTTATTACTTGAAGACTCAGAAGTGAACATGGGCAAAATGTACATAAGGTCTACTTGCTGCAGAAGCCAGGGTATAGTTAGATAAGGTGGCCTCAATGATATACTTGGAACTTCTTGTAAGTCTATTTATTCAGATATTTACTGCTGGCTATGTAAATGTGTGAATGTGAAAAAGGAGACAAAGGAGAAAAAAGAAGAGGAAAGTTTAAGAAACTGAGAAAAATATGCCAAGAGAAGTCAAGTACTGTAGAGTTGGGAGGAGAGGAGATTGGGTTGCACTGAGGAAAGTTCTTAAAGTAATCTGATTACTGAGAGCCAATGACTAATGGATTCTGGAACCACAGACTGACCCTTCCTTCTCTATCTTTGGAAAACTTTTGTTTTAATCTTGTTTTAAAATAATCTTTCTTAATTAACAGAATTACTTATTCTTGTGTCCTCTCTATATTTCACTTCTTCCTTTCACCAACATTTCAGACTTGCTATGTATTCCAGATTAGGAGAGAAGGGGGAGAGGCTCTCTATCAATGTGAAAACAAAAAAGTTCTGGGTCATGAATAGGTATGATTAATTTAATGAGCATGGTAATTACGGGGTTTTTTATTTCATTATTGATGCACTCAAATTTAATTTGGGGGTTTGGGCTGGAATCTGTGATTTAATTGGTATAGGGAATTCCCTATGAAAATATTTTGTCTAGCAAAGAAAATTATCAACTGTTCTCAGATTTTTTTAATCTGAGAAAATTGGGTTAATTTGGGTTAAGTGATTTTTCCAAGGTCCCATAGCCACTATTTTTTAGCGTCAGGATTTGAATGCAAGTCTTTCTGATTTCAAGACTAACTCTAATTACTCTAGCAGACTGGCTCTTCAAATTGAATCTGTTGAACTATTACTCTTGGGTACTACTCAAACAATAATGATTATTAAACATTTCAGCTATTTTTGTCCAACTGACCAGACTTTAGCCCGTTTTCCTTCACAAAGAACTGGTTTTCAACTGTAGTTGCCTTTAAAAGAACAACCGAACCCCGAGCTTTCACCTTAGCTAAGTAAGAGATAAGGGAGTAGGAAAAGGATCCCTCCACATTTCTGGTTTCTTCCACAACCTTCAGATGAAATCCAGTCACTCAATAAAGTCCTTCTGTCTCTCTCTCCTCCTCCCCCTCTCATTCCCTTGCTCCCCAGCAAAGGGGAACCCTATACCGTTTGGAGAACCGCCAGAAGCATGAAAAAAATCTCTTGACTATTTTCCCAGGGAATTCCTGCCTTAAATGTCAGTGGAGTCCATCCCTCCAGCCAAATGAGAATAAGTCTGGATCTAAATCAAGGAAAAGCTCCCTGCTGGACCTAACGGAAAGGACTGTGTTAGTGGGAAACACAGGGACCCAGACTTTGGGGGTGACCATGTTCCATTGGAAAGAGAAAGCTATTCTCCAGTCCAGCTCATTAGGAAATAGAAAACAAACCCACATGCTTTAATGGATGCCTTGTTATAGTCTGATTATTAATGCCCACTTTTGTCATGGGAAGAGCAAAGGAATTGAAGTAAGAAAATCTCACTTTGAATGCAGGCTCCATGGCAATCAATAAACATCTAATCAATCAACCAATAGAAAATGTTATTAACCACCAGGTTATATGCCAGGTGCTATGCTCGATGTTGGGGATACAAAGAAAGGCAAAAGACAGTCCCTACTCTCAAGGAGCTAACAACTTAAACGGAGAGATCTTGGATGTCACAACTTCCCTGAGCCTCATTTTTTCCATCTGCAAATTAGAGGTAATATTACCTGTGTTATTTCCTTCCTAAGGTTGTTACAAAGATCAAAAGAGCTGATGAATATAAAACATTTTGTGAACTTTAAGCACTATATATATGTGGGCCATTATTGTTATTATTTTACTTCTTTGGTGGTTGACTATATTTCTGGATATTGTCCTAAAGTGTTAAAATATAATAATTCCTCCTTTAAAGGAGAACAAAGTGGGGCAGCTAGGTGGTGCAATGGATAGAGCACTGGCCCTGGAGTCAGAAGTACCTGAGTTCAAATCTGGCCTCAGACACTTGACACTTTACTAGCTGTGTGACCCTGGGCAAGTCACTTAACCCCAATTACCACAAAATAAAAAAGAGAAGAGAGAGAACAAAGCTCTGTCTGGAAGCTGGCATTCTTTAAGCACGCTCTGAGATGTAAGTGCTCTGGTAGGAATTCAATGACACTCAGATTCATGAAAAGCAAAACAAGATTTATGAGTCACAATAGACACTCTGCCCCCAGCAGCTGGCAGACAATTTTTTTTTCCTCCTGGTGACTGATATGTAGCAAAAAAAAAAAAAGTGATTGTTTTGTTTATTATGCCCGATATTTGAAGAGATGAGGAAGTCCTAAAAAAAATTGGCCAAGGGAAATAGAAAAAGGACTAAGCTAAATCAGGATCTAAGGGAAGGAGGCAACGTGGTTTGGTGGACTGACAATTTAGTAGCAAAGAGCATATGCAAAATCACAGCTGCTGTTGGCCTTCTGGCTGTCCTTGATACTTACATTTATCCTGGCTTCAGTTTCCTTATATGTAAAATGGGGACAATAATACCGAGCTCCTACTTCACAAGGTGATTGAACTAGTAATTAACAAAGTTGGCTGACTAATAAGATTTTTTTGTGTGTGAGGCAATTGGGGTTAAGTGACTTGCCCAGGGTCACACAGCTAGTAAGTGTTAAGTGTCTGAGGCCAGATCTGGACTAATAAGATTGATGACAAATCAGTGTGCGAATAAAAGTATGCTCCAAAACACGTCAGATATATAATGGCATAAATCAAGGAAGCCAATGCAGCTTGAGTTCTTGAATTCTTAAATGTGGATCTAGTTCTTGCTAAAGGTACTATTGGCAGAAGTTTGCCTATCTGGATCTTGGCACAGGAAGAGTCCACAGAACCTAAAAGTTATTGCTTTTATCTCTTGGGGTGGTCTTTTTATCCACAAGCTCCTAACCATAACATATTGCCCAGTTTCTTTTGCTCTATTCCATAATAGCTGACCCTAGGCAGCTACCTTAGAAGTGCCTGGCACTGATCAGAAAAAAACCAGGCTGAATCAGCACAAATCCATCACCAGTATTGGGGGATGGCAGGAGTACCAGAGGGGACTTAGCACATATCCTGCTGATTCTGATTCAGAAGCAAAATAAATAAATTATATCTGCTGAAAAATTATCAAACTCTGGCATGTGAAAGGTAAATTTTTATTAAGTCTCTGGCAAGACTACTAATAAGTATATTAGCTAGTGCCAATTAGTGTAGCACTTTCTGTAATGGGAACAACCTTCCCTGGATTGTCAACCCATTTTACAAGGGCAGTAAACAGCCAGCAAAAAGAAAAGGGAAAGGTTTTGAGAAACTGTGGTAACCAAGTTTTGCTGGCAATTTGCAAAATAAGGATGTGAAATGAGTTCTAATGAAACACGGTTGTTGGCAGCTTGTGAAGAACAGACTTGAAAAAAATGTGCCTAGAAAATAGTTAAAACCCTGGTGAGGCAAGAGTGTTGTGTATAGATGAATCTTGAGTATGACTGGGGGAGGGTGTGAGGTAGAGAATCTTTAACAAAAAGAAATTGAAATACTACCATACCGTTTCAATAGGTTTATAGTCTCTTAGTCAATTTTCTTAAGGTCAGGTGCAATCAATTTAATATATCCATCCAGAAACAACATGAACAGCTAGGTGGTACAGTAGCTAAAGCACTGGGGCTAGAATCAGGAAGAATGATCTTCCTAAGTTCGAATCTGGCCTCAGACACTTACTTATTGTATGACCCTGGGCAAACCACTTCACCCTATTTGCCTCAGTTTCTTCATCTGTAAAATGAGCCAGAGAAGGAAATGGCAAAGCACTCCAGTATTCCTTCCAAGAAAACCCTAAATGGGATCACAAAGAGTCAGACACAAGTGAACAACAAAAAACACCACGTTATAATTTAAGAGCATTTTTTTTTTTTACTGTTTTTAACTCTGTCAAGTGTGCATGGTAATCAGCTTAAATAGACAATGTGACATTTCAGAAAACCCTCTATATATTCTACATAGGTCTGACTTCAACTTCTTGCTTCTCTTATTTTCATTCATTTTGATTTCTAAGTCCAAACTTTACAGTTTTGTTGTTGTTCGGTCCTTTCAGTTGTGTCCAACTCTTCATGACACCATTTGATATTTTCTTGGCAAAGAGACTGGAATGGTTTTCCCTCTCCTTCTCCAGTTCATTTTTATAGATGAGGAACCTGAGGCAAACAGAGTTAAGTGACTTGCCCAGGGTCACAGAGCTAGTAAGTGTCCGAGGCCAGATTTGAACAGAAGATGAGTCTTCCTGACTCCAGGCCTGGCGCCACCTAGCTGTCCAAACTTTATACTACGATACAGTAAAAAAAATCATAACATTCACTTCATGCTACGTAAATGGTAGGTCAGGTCTCTTCAAAATGGTGGTTGGATAAATGAATGAAACAATGAGATGCTTTTTTGAAATGTACTCAAAATGTCAAGTCCTCTTCTGGTAAACATTTTTTATGCATCTCCAGCATCCAGATACCCAAGTGGAAGAAAGAGAGCAAATCATTTTAATGTGTTTTTTTCAACTCTCTTAGGCATTTCTTCATCTCTAGTTCTCTTTTTCATAGGAATACTTTCAACTCTAAACATAATTCTATCTTAAATGTGATGGTGACAGAGTGCTCTGAGTCTTAATATTATTTTGCACATAATTCCCAAAGCCCCCTATGTTTCTGGGCATTAAATATCTTAAGGGTTCATCCCTCATTCCATCCCCAAGCTTCTTAAATTTGCTATTGCTTAGACAACACTCCTCTCAGAAGAAGATAAACCTTAGAAATTCAGCATAATATAGTAAAATAACTGCTGGGCTGAAGTCAAGACTTGGGCTGGTATCCCAGGCTCTATACTTACTAGCTATGTAGTCTTGGCCGAGTCATTTAACTCGAGTCTCAGTTTAGTCATCTAAACAGTATGGATAATGGTAATTGAACTAGCATTCTTCTAAGGTCATTATAAAAAAGTTTTTGTGAGGGAAGATATATTAATAAAGAACAATATGAATGATATCATTTTTACTTTGAAATTGCCTTATTTTCTAGTAAATTGCCCACATTTCACATATCTCAGAAATGGAGCTAATACAGCTATAAATCGCTGCTTCTCCAATAGACAAAAATTGAGAATAGAAAATACAAATTATTAGATACTCTTCATTAACTCAAAAATATTAAAAATTAATTGCCACATAAGCAAGATCTGTTTTCCAATTTTTACCCCATTTCATCTACTATATACAGCAAATAAGGCAATTCCTTAGGCAATGAGAATAAGGATTATAGAGTGAAGGAAATTTCCTTTAAAAAATTAAAATGACCAACTGAAAAAAAATTATATAATATATGCTTCCTTTAAAAATAAAAAATTTAAATTACATTACGTATGTATGTACGTGTTTGTGTATATGATTCCTATTCCTGAAATGCTTTGGGTCTATGGTGATCAGGTAAGGAAAAGTTATTTCAAGTTCAAATATAACTTAGTGATTGCCACATGGTTCAAAATCTTTCCACCCCTACACTCCAAAAACCCAATCAGACAAGTTGCAGTAATCTGACTCCGAGTGCACTCAGTGCTGTAGTCTCAGCTATTGGAGGGCTGCCTCCTGTGCCCTCTATCCAAGGAAGGAATGAGTGACAGACCAGCATCAAGGCGTTGGGGGTAAGTACCTTGTTTTCCTTAAGGGAGCACAATGTAAAAGGCTGCCAAGTGGAGGGCACTTCTATTTTAATACAAATACATGAAATTTCAGATAGAATCTGGAGGGTACCTCCTTAGTATGTGGGTAGTTCTTTCAGATCCGGGTGCCGGAAGTATTTGTTAGAGAGGTACAGAGAACAGAGAGAAAGCAGAAGATGCTTTTAAGTAAATCACAATTAGGGAATGGACCTGTGGAAACACAGAGAAAGTATCCTATGGAGGCAAACCTATCTGCAGTATCTTTGCTCAGAAAATTTACTCATTCAGGTGTTTAGTAGCCCCAAAATAGATTGGACTAGATAAGCAAGCCGGGTGTTCAGTTAGAAAGTAATGTGCACAATTCAGTAAAACCCTTTCACATCAACAAACCCTGCTTTGTTCTACAGCAAAAGAAGCAAAACAAATTATGTTGGTTCATTTCCAAAGAGTGGGAGCATTTAGGGGAACTGGGGGGCGATAAATAGGAACTAGAAGGGTACCTGGTGTGAACACTTGTTACATTAGAGACATATGTTGCTTAGTAATGTCGGGTTTCACAAGGAAACTAAATTGTCTGGCTCAGCCTTGGAGTAAGACAAATCCTGGTAGGTTTCAGGGGAAATTCTAAAAAACATAAGTTAAAAGATGTTCATTTGTTTGTGTTTTCTGTGGCTGGCATAGATCAAAAACATAAGAAACAACAAAGTTTCTTGGACTAGGTCTCTGGGGAGGCAGGCAGGTGGTAGGAAAGAAAGGGAAGTGGGGAATTGGAGGAGGGAGAGATCCACTGAGGTTTAGCCAGGGAGGTGGGCCCTTTCTTTAGGTGCCTCCTCCCCCTTGTGTTTTCTCATGAGAGCCTTTTCTTTTACTTAGCTAAAAGAAGAAAAAAAAAACTTCCTGCTTCCCTGCCTTCTCCTTTCTCCCTCCCTTTTCTAACTCTTTTCTAACTTCTGACTCGTCTTTCTTCTTCCTCCGTGCAAAGTTAAAGGCCAACACCTGCCGATAGCATCCCCCTTTACCGTCATCACTAGGGCCTTTGCCCACTGGTAAGTCCAGGGCAGAACCTCTCCACTTTTTTTGGTTTGTGAGTTAAGTTGTTCTACTCCCCTCCCCACCCCTTCCCTTGGTTTCTAAGGGGGTACTTTTGAAAAAGCTTTGTTTGCTTGTTTATTTGCTTAATATCATAAAGCTGCTATTTGCTTCTATAGGTCCTAGTTAACAAGGTTGCTGTAAATCATTCGTTTCCCAGTTGGGGTCATGTATAATTACATATGTCACTTAGACAAGTTCAGCTAGGCAAGAAAAGCTTGGGGTAACCCCCTGCTGTTTCTCTTCCAGTAACTCCTCCTTTATCTTGTGACAAAAGGCCAGTGTTGATTTTTTTAACCTTCCTACCTCTGACCTCAAAATATCAACTCAACCCCCCCCAAAAAAATGAGCTGTGAAGTGGATCCTACAATGTCAAAGGCAGTTTCCCCTTTGGAGCCCCAGAACAGAGAGTAGGGTTTGGGATGTGAGGGCTAGGGTGGGTAGGGAGAGGATGACCTGATTGCTAAGGAATGCATTGGTGGATGCACTCTGCTTAAGAAATAATTCTGTCCTGCTAAAGTGCTAACTTAGCGGTCTTGCCTCTATCTCAACCTTGTTTTCAGGGGTGAGAACCATTGAGCAACACTGCAGACCTGTTCCTAGGAAGCTTCCACTCTGAGCTTGCTTGCCTCTCTTTTCAAAGGGATTTACACACAAGTGCCAAAGCCTGGATGGATATCCCTAGGGCAATTGTGGGGTGCACCACACCAGGGCATTTGGAAGCGTTGCCCCAGGGGAAGTCACATACTTAGTTACATTTTGATTCCCCCCAATGTATAGTTCTAGAGTCAATGGTACAAAAGTCTGGCATTAAATCCTGGTGACATGTGAGCCTATAGAGAAGATGGCAATTTCATCTTGTGTCCCCTTACCCCAGAGGGATTGAAAAAGGAAAAAGTGTAAGTGCAAGGCTCCTGATCAGGCAAGCAGGAGCTGAGAAGGCGGTAGCAAAGGAAACTCTGCTACAAATTGCTCCCAATGCCCCCACCTCCGGAGCAACGCGGCTTCCCAGAGCGGTTAGCGCCACGCCCCCTTCCAAAGAGTTCCCTCCCCCCCCCCCCCCTTCCTCCTACCTCGTTCCTTCAGAGGCAGCTTCCCTTTCCCTCGCTCAGGTGCAAAGTTATTGGCTGCTTCTCCCTCCTCCCTGCGAGGGAGAGAGGGGTCACTGAGGGCCAGGCGTGCTCGGACCTCCTAGTGGACCATTGCATCCTTTCATAAACCCAGGGCGATAGAAAGGGTGATCATGGGGCGGGAAGAAGGAAGCCCCCTTGAACGGCCCCTCCTTAGTGCAACAAATAAAAATTCCAGGGAGAACTTCACCCTAAAATGCGCCCTGCACCCACTCAAGGTCATTGACCTGCAGCCCTTCCCTACCCCAGACTCCTCCAGCCCCAAAGAAAAGGGTGGCACACCAAGCGTAGCATTGTCCCTTCCTCTCAACCTGTTGTATCCTGGTGTTTGTTATCTCGGTCCTGAAAAACTACTATTTATTCAGAGCTTTGGACTTAGCCTGGGCTCCTGCTGGTGGCCCCTTTGGGGGAATAGGCTGCTTTCCTGCCAATCCAGAGAGGCTCTCTCGCCAAGGGCTCCATTCTGTAGCCCCTGTGCTTTGTTGTGGTGATGATACTTCACGGAACTCTTCTTTCAGGTCTGGCTTCACTAAGACACTCATTGTGACTCCCGGGTTGGCAACCAATTAGCAAATTCTTCCTGCCTTCAATTTACTGTAATCCTGCTCCAGGTTCAAAGAGACGAAGAGGGAATGAGCTTGTCTAAAGCCCAGTTTGATTCTGTTCACATCGCTGCAAACTGAGAGAACACTCACTTTGTGATTCGTTTTCCCTCCTAATTTGCCTGCTGGAGTGTTTCTGCAGCAAGAGATGAGGGTCTCGAATTTCTGCCCTCCTAACAGGTTTCTCTTAATCCGGGGTCCCTAGAGAGAGGAAAAAGAATGACCTCTGAGCCCATTTTCAGAATATCCTTTCCAGGAAACAAAAAAATAGCTGAAAAAGACTTTCTGCTACCTTAAGACAGGGAGAATAAGACTTGATCTGATGGAAAACCAATAGCATTAATCAATTCCAATGTGTATTTCAAAGAATTTCATATAAGCACCTTCCTCTCAGAGGGTCAATTTAAAGAATTTCCTTTTAAAATGTGATTATTAATTATACATATGCATGTATGTAAATATAAGTATACATGACATCAAGAAACCCAGGAGATCAACTTGAAAATTATGGAGATTTTCTCCGATATTACAGGAATTTCTTGATTGGTATGCAAATAACCTTTGCTAACTCCTCCCAACACACTCAGCATCACTGGAAGACTTGCCAGTTATAGTCATAAAACCTTTCGGTAAAACATAGGCTGGCTTAGTGGCTTCTGATTCAGGCTTATTTTCCTCTTTTTCAGTAAGTGTGGACCTCTGTGTAAACGTGAGACCATCATGGTGGCATTCAAAGGAGTTTGGACTCAGCCTTTTTGGAAAGCTGTGGCAGCTGAGTTTTTGGCGATGCTTATTTTTGTTCTCCTCAGCTTGGGTTCCACCATCAACTGGGGTGGAACAGAGAAGCCTTTACCAGTAGACATGGTCCTTATCTCCCTCTGTTTCGGACTCAGCATTGCAACCATGGTCCAGTGCTTTGGACATATTAGTGGAGGCCATATCAATCCCGCTGTGACCGTGGCTATGGTCTGCACGAGGAAGATCAGCCTTGCTAAATCTGTCTTCTACATTGCGGCTCAGTGCCTAGGTGCTATCATCGGGGCAGGGATCCTCTACCTTGTCACACCTCCCAGTGTGGTGGGAGGCTTAGGAGTTACCACGGTAACAACTTTCACTCTTACTTTTAAAACAAGACACGGAAGTTGATGGTGATGACTTTGCTAAATGAAACTTTAGCAAGCCTGAAAGAGCTTCGCCAAAGTGGCTAATTTAGTCCCAGCGAATATCCTATTCATTAGGGAACCTAGATAATTATTAGCATGGGCAAGGAAGTATTCCGGAAAACTGACAGTGTCACTACGAAATCTTTGGGGGCTAGTAAGTGATTTAAAACACTGCCGAGTTCAGAAGTATCAAAAGCTATCATTTTCCCCTCTATCTTCAGCATGCCCATTTTCTCTACTGACTATAGACTTCGGTTATGACGTTTCTTAACTTATATATATATATATATTTATATTTATATATATATATATATTTTTTTTTTTAGATGGGGAATGGAGGAAGAAATTTGTGGGGATAATTTAGTTTCATTTCCATTAGAATACTATGTTTCTTTTACCAAAAAAGTATTAGTGTTTACATCCCTGCTTTGTTCTAAGCTGATAAGGAATATCATTTGTTAACTCAGCACCACAGCTGATTAAAAATCCACTAGAGCCTCGTACTGCTTAAAATTTAATTGAAATAGAAATTAATTAATTTAAACCTAATTAATGAATTTCTAATCGAATTATGAAATTACAATGCTCTCAAAAAATGTTTTGTAAATTTAAGTTCAGTACCAGCAAGACTTCCTTTTTAGGACTGGGCATTCACTATGAGTTCCATTTGGTCATTGTGAAATCGGCTCTAACTGCCAAAATGAATAGAAATATATTGGGGGGGGGGAAGGGGGGGGTTCCTCACAATTAAAAAAAAGTCTTGAGCATAACTACCACCTTTAACCCTGAGGAAATATGCCACTTGCATTTATATATTGTTATATAAAATGCATAATTCTACTAAGAAAGTATTCTTTTTCTCTTTTTAGGTCCATGGAAATCTTACAGCTGGTCATGGACTCCTAGTGGAGTTGATAATCACATTTCAGTTGGTGTTTACTATCTTTGCCAGCTGTGATTCACACAGAACTGATGTCACTGGTTCAATAGCTTTAGCAATTGGATTTTCCGTTGCAATTGGACACTTATTTGCTGTAAGTTTCCAACTCTATTTAAATAATTGATCCACTTCATTTTCCTTCTTCTTAGAACTAGACTGAAGATGTGTTTAGTGGCCATACTTGTTTAATGTTTAACTTATTGTTTCTTCATTTTAAGGGATAATTGTGTTAATTCTGTCATAGGGAATGTTGGTATACCTACCAATAACTAGAAATCTCCAAATGGGCTGGCTAATGGTATCAAGTGGTAGATAATGTCGCTAATAATAACCCTATTTTAACAATGCCTGAAGTTGGTTTCATTTTTTTTCCTATAGATCAATTACACTGGTGCCAGCATGAACCCTGCCCGGTCTTTTGGACCTGCTGTTATCATGGGAAATTGGGAAAACCACTGGGTAAATGTGTTATTATAATTATCTTCCTATAGCTGAGAACAATGACCAATTGCTTGTTTCTCATTTGTTTATTGTTGTGGGGTTTTTTTCCTTTTATGGCACCTTCTATAAAGAGTAGGGAAATACTAGCACAGATCTGCTGCAAAACATACCATCTTACATCTGTTCTATGCCTGCAGGAAGGATCTTATAAATGTCCTGCTCTTTGTGCTATGTGTGATAGGCTGTGTGGCAGAATTTAGTGCACACTTGTAGGTGGTCTATTTGAAGCAAATTAAAAAGTGAAAGGGGGGGATGGGTTAGTTTCTCAAGTAAACAAAAACAAATCCTGCTCAGAAATAAAAGCATACCTTTAGAAAGCCATGAACCTTGTCCAGGCTAGATTTGTTCACCTTCTTTGTTTACAAAAGCATAAATCCAATTAATGGTATTGCAACTGAAAGAATTCCAACAGTAAACAGATAATGTAGAATATATAATATAACAACTTATTGTGGAAATAGTTTTAAAATATTATATGAAATATACATATATAAATATATTTTATTAAGTTATATAAAATATGTGAGATTAAAGGAGTATGTTCAATCTGGTGCCTAAATAAATAATATGGTGGTACTGCTTCAAGACAACAGGGTTTTCTGTTTTCTAACAATCAATTTTATTGGGGTAGGCTCTTACAACTCTGGAAAAAAAACAAAGGGCAATGCAGCAGATTTAGAGACTAATGCCAGGCAAGATTAAAACCAGTGGTGCCTGATCCAGTCATTCTCACTATATACAAAGTATAGGAATTTGAATAGATATCAGGGAGATAGATGACAAAGTTATGCAAAAGTAGTCATAATTATTTAAATATATACACATACACATATAGGTATGATATGTATGTATACATGCACATAAATATACATGTATGTATGTACATATATACATGTGTATATATGTGATGTGTGTATATATGTGATGTGTATATATATATACACACATATATATACATATAAAGAATTAGTTCTGTATTGTATCTTGCTCTGTCCTTTAGTGTGCATGGTCCAAGCCCATTACTGGTCTGAAGATCCCCTGAGAACTTCTGGGGAAAAGTGAAAACCAGGGGGTGTGGGGGCAGGAGGCGGGGGGAAGACCACTAATATTTAAATCCATTTCCAAGAAAGAATCTACTATATCTACAAACAGATAGATACTATACCTAAACTATAACTAAAACAGATGTGTCTTCTTTCAAAAACATAAAGCTATTTCTTAAAATCAAGGTGTCTTTTGCATAAATGTAGAAAACAGGTGTTTAGGTAGTCAACTAAGAGTCTCAGATCTCCCTTTTGAAACTGGTTGTACCTACAATCAGTCTTACTAATCAAATGAGTTTTTAACCAAAGAAACAAAGAGCAAAGACATTTGGGGGAGGGTTCTCATTTCCCACTTTGAAAAGGAACAAAGAAAATAAACTCTCTTACAGTTCTCTTCAAGTTCAAGATAAGGAATCCAGCGCTACAGCCACTATGCCCACCGTTTGATCAATTGTGTTTGCTACAGTCGTAGCTTAAAGTTGGAATTTGTTTTGTATTTCGCAGTGAGAAAGCTGTGTAAAGGAATTTTCTTTTTAGAAAGAGACAGAAGTATCTAAAAATTGCTTAATGGTCCATCGTAGATATTTTTCTCTAAGGGGAGGATTGAAGTTCACTCAACTTTTGACTAGTTGATTCTTATGTCTCTTCCCAGATAAAAATAGAGGTTGTTATTCACTCAGACTATAGTGGAAATATACTCCCCATTGTTAAAGAGGAAGCTAGGTGGTGCAGTAGATAGAGCACTTGACCTGGAGCCAGGAAGACCTGAATTTAAAGTCAGCCTCAGATGCTTACTTATTGTGAAATCCTGAGCAACTCATTTAACCTCTATCTGCTTCAATTTATTCATCTTTAAAATAAAAATAATAATAGCACCTGCCAGCCAGGGTTGTTCTGAGCATAAAGTACTTTTAAAGTACTTTTAAAACCTTAAATTGGTATCTGAATGCTATCTACTATATTTTTAAAGACCTAGGCACTGAAAATATCAACTTCTGATTAAGAACAAGAATGAAAATATTGTGGCATTTGCAAGTAAAACCAATTCCCCAAAACCAAGGAAAATAATGGGTGAAAATGGAATTCTCTCTAGTTATTCTTCTCACATTACCTTCTGTAAATTTTCAGTGGTGTGCTCTTTATAGCTCAATCCAAATATTGTCAAGTCTGTACTGTGAACATGACCTCAGAGAAAACCAGTAAAAGACTGGCAACTCTAAGGAAGAATAAAAACACCCCTGGAAATTCTTTTGTATTTATTTCAAGTTCAAGTGGAGAATATATAACATATGTATGGTTTTCAATACAGCCAAGAAAAAAGTCTTCAGACTTTAGAGAACTAAGACAACAGGAAGAAAAGAATTGAAAAGAGTTGAAAAAAAGGGAGGAATGGAAGAAAGGAGGGTTCTTTCTTGTTTTCTACTAAAAAATTACCCAGAGGTCTATGGATTGGGGTAGATTATTATGATGCCTTCTGTTTTCTATGCAGTTCAGTTTTCTTCTAACCTGTAAACCCCAACTAATCTAGTCAAACTCTACATTCACGTAGTTTTTGTTTTCTTTTGAAATAATAATTTTCAATAGCTTCCTATTGTTGCATGCTCTGCAGATCTACTGGGTAGGACCAATCATTGGAGCTGTCCTTGCTGGTGGCCTTTACGAGTATGTCTTCTGTCCTGATGTTGAATTTAAACGCCGTTTTAAGGAAGCCTTTAGTAAGACTTCTCAGCAAACTAAAGGGACCTACATGGAAGTGGATGACAACAGAAGTCAGGTAGAAGCTGACGATTTGATCCTGAAACCTGGACTAGTGCACACAATCGACAGTGAGAGGGGGGATGAAAAGAAAGGGAAAGATCCGTCCAGTGAAGTGTTGTCTTCAGTATGACTATCGAGTGGCACTGAAAGCAGAGAAGACCCCTCAGATTTCCTTCCACCCATTAAAGAAACAGATTTGTTATAAATCGGGCACATGTAGGTCTTCTAGTTTTTTAAGGAGGAAGCAACTTCTGGGTTGCTTTATGTCAGAGTCCTCAGTCTCTAAATGTGAAATCTCTCCTCCCTGCCAAGATGGGATGGAGACCTGCAGTGGATTCCAAATTCTAAAAGATATCCCTAAGCATACTCCCAAACTGAATATATATACATATATATGTATATATATATATATATGTTTATTTCTGTCCCCATTTATTAGCATTCAATAGTGAACTGAAAGTACAGATGTTTAAAGTGCAGATTGACAGTTGAGTCTTGCCTGGGAAGTGCCTATGGACATATATTTATCAGATTGTTCTTCTGACACATGATGGAATGTTGTCAGCCCCAATTAGGTTATTTTACTATATTAAGCATTCTTTGCAGATTTGTTGATGGTAATGTACAGTAAGGCACAGATTTATTCAAATTCAAGGGAGAAATTGCTTATGTTCTCCCACCCCCACCCTGCTCTTGTCACCAGGCAATCACTTTAAAAAACTGTACCCCTGAGAAATAATATTTTAACAGGAAATTTTAAAAGTAGATGAGTCATTGGAAATGACTCTTATTAAACTGATATTACACATATCTATCTTTCACAATGTAAATGTCACTTCTCTTTGATGTAATAGTCCATCTGAAAAGTCCAAGGTTGAGACATTCTCAAATACTGTACCCATATATTGTTTTCTACGTCCATCTGATCAAACATCTAAATCTTGAGGTTCACCTATTGAAATTCAGTCCCACCATGAGTCCCAGGCTCATATGGGAATCAGTATGTTCCCATATGTGGTTTGTGGTATCAAAGGAAACAAAGGTTAATCTGTTTTCAGTGCACTTACTTAAATAAACTATAGTGTGTTCATTTATGTCATCTCAACTTTAACCACACTTATCTTTTTAATTTATTGGAAAATCTGGGGTTTTTGTTTGTTTGCTTGTCATTAATTTTGGTTAACTATATTTAACTGTTAGATAAGAGATATTTTTATAACAAACATTATATTAATTCTGACTGTTATTGATAGATAAACTCTGCTCACCTAAGCCATGTCCATGGCAAATATTAATTAATCCAAACTAGTCTTCTTAAAGAGTCCTCCTCAGTCTCATTGATAAGAAAGTCCCCCTCATTTATCATTCAGCTGGTGAATAATCACCATTACAAGTGTGATGTCTTGTGGGTAAGGGAAATTGAGAAAGAAGAAGCTTCAGGAAGAAACTGGGACCAGATGAAAAGGAAAACAACAGAATGTTCTTTATGCAAAGCTGATTACATGACGGACTTTTCATTTGTAAAAGTGTTGTAGATAACCCAACAGAAGTAAATTTAATTGATTTTTATTGTAGACATTTCTTTGTTATTAGGGTGCATATAAATAGTTGGGGCATTTGCTTTTGCCTTATGTCAATACTGAGTTCTCTGGAAACCCCAGTTCATATATTTTTGACTGCCTATGCTTTAGTCTAAAACAAAGAGCTACAAATGTCAATTTCACTGAACAAAAACCCAGTAGAACTGAAGCAAAAACCTATCACTGCAAGGGGTAGCTTGTAAATAGCTGATAACCAAGAGCTCCTCTATCCCAAGCATAGCTCCAACTGAGAAGTACTTTTTAGTGTTAATGGCAGCTGTGTGTCTGTGGCAGTGAGATAATGGACCATTATTAAACCTGATTCTCTTCGGTGCTAGGAAAGCCGCAAGGCTGCCTAAAAAAGGTAATGCCAATGCAGCAGGCTGGGCAGTGCCATTGGCATTTGGTGATGGTGCCTGCCTAGGTTGTAGACACCATACTTGGGATAAGCACCAAAGATAGAGCTCTACTTGGCCAATAATTCAGTTCTCCACCTCCGAGTTACTTGCTTGGCAATGGTTTCTATAGAGCCAAGTATGAAAGTTACCTGAGGGCTATGTTTGCCAAATGCCTGAATACTACACTATCAAAGGGGCATAACATCAGTGGTTGTGTTTTCCTAGTATAGGCCCACCTATCAATTATCAGTAGATAAGTCAGTTCAGAAATAAAATAGGTTAACCAGCCAGAGTTAACAGATTCCATGCCCCCTTTCACCACTGAAAAAACACCTTATATCATAGTGACTTTCCTGATGGTAAATCACTTTTAGCAACATTCTCCCACATTATATTTGTATACACTCTTCTGTGTGCATGAGAGAGACAGCCACAGCTACTTCATTCAGCAAATCAGAGAAGAAGAAAAATGGTACATGACTTTGGTTTTCAAAACATTTCATTTGAAGTTTGGAAATAAAAATAATCTTGTTTTAGTAGATGTATTTTGCTTAATATTTCATAAAGGCTTGCTTTTAGGGACTTATTGAGGGAAAATATTACAAATGTAAGAACTATAAAAATGTCTTTCTTAAATTCTTGTATTTTAGAGGCAAGAAAGCAAATGAATACATACATTGTGAGTTGGGATATAATTTTTTTGCATATGAGGTAACATATTTTGTATTTCACTCAAGGCTCTGCCAGTAAAAAGTAATGAAATTGTACCTTTCTAATGACATCTCTGCAGCAGGGGTCTATTGCCTTGTGGATGACACCAAATTATCCATGTGTATTAGGAGACTGAGGCTTTTTCCTTTAATCTCTTTTTATTAATGAAGTGCATAGTGCCTGTCCCAGGAGAGCACTACTAACTGATATACAGAGGAGAGATCAGAGAGGAAAAAACTAGTAAAAACACAAAGGAATTATGCCTGACCATGAAAATGAGCCTTACCTCATATATAATGAAAAAGTATAGAATTGTAGGTACAAAGATAGCCCAAGAATCTCTGAAGAGTAAAATTGCCCTCTCCATTGAAGATCTGTTTATTTTGTCAAAAGTTATAAACAGCCAAGGAATGGTTTAGATTTGGGGGCTCAGAGGATGGAAGGGAGAACACATTTAAACATGCCTGATATCAGAGACAGTCAGACAGTCCTAACTAAGCCTTTACACTAAAAGGAAATGTTGACTGGTAGTTAAATAATGGACTAGAAAAAAAAATTAATGTTTCTCTGCTTTGTATCACTGCTGTCACTTTCCTCTATAACCTTGAGCAAATCACTTGCCTCCTTTCAGTTTGTGTTTCATAGATTATTCCAAGGGTATCATACACTGAATTTCAACAGAGATTTGAAATATTGAGATAAATTGTAGAATAAAAGTGAGTTATTTAGGATCATGGGATTTTTTTAATTTAGAAGGGATCTTAGAGATCATATTGTCTGTGCCCCTCATTTTTCAGATGAAGAAACTGAGGCCCAAGATCACACAGTTTAAAAAAAAGTGAAAAGGCTAGGATTCACATCTAGGTCTTTTAAATCCAAACCCAAATTCTCTCCTCTGCTCCATACTGATCCTCATTAATTTGGAGGTTAATCTCACCTCACCAACTAGTAGAGCATTTCCATACAGGCACATGGTCATAGTATTCTTTTCAGACTGTGAAAACTGTTAAAAATTTCATTGGTAGATTGCTTGAAAATACAAAAATGGAGTTTTATATTCAAAAACTAAAATAAAATTTACTTTCTCCTTCTTCGTGCCATAACAGATCACAATTTGGTCTCTCTAGACCATCTTCCAATCAATATAAAATCCAATGAAAATTATTGTGTATTGTATTTCATAATGCACATATCCAAAATATCTTTCACCAGAAAGTAATTATGTCTAGTTTAGTGATGAGAAGATTATTAGAAAGACACAGTTATCTTTGAAAAAGCATTATAAGATTAATTTAACTCATTTCATCTCAAATATGTCCTCTAGCACTTATATTTTCATATATTATATATATAACTTTAGTCAATGTTTGTGGCAACTGGTTGTACAACTTGATTTTTTAAAGACATGTCAAGTTCTGAGGCAAGAAGAATTTCTCTAAGCAAAGAAAAAAATTAAAACAACAGTTTGCAGTTTTCTTTTCCCTGCAAAGTGATAGGAAAGGCCCAATATTTCCAATCCCTGCTAAGGGGAACCTGTCATACATTGAAAATGTTGTAGGTCATCAAGAGTTTTTGTGAGTCTCTGTCCCACTTAATAGCTAAACTCCATCCCTTTAGTTCCTTAACATTTCCCCCCATGCTGAAGTGAAATAGGTGGGAATAGGAATTGCTTGTGATTGATTGCCCAGACATTGTCTTTGTAGAGCAGGAAACAGATCAGTGTGAGACATGAGCTTTGAAGAATGGCCAGTGCGAATGCCATCTCTCCTACTGTTCCTGCTCAGCTCTAAACAACCATTTTCCCATCACTGATCACTACACTCAAAAATGAACAATCTGCCACACCCATCCAACATAGTACTAGGAGTGTCATTAGACAATACCACCTTCTTTATTTCCCTATTTTCAACCACATCAGCTGATACTCTGTAGCCACTGGTTTGGGGTTGTAAATGTTAATTATCAACACTAATGACAATAACAACTGCTATATTAGTAGCCAAATGTCCATTGGATTTGACTTACTGTTTCCCATTGTTCTTCTCTTTCTTTTGGATGACCTTTCTTCTCAGAGGTGGTATGTGTTACCATTCAGTTGACAAAAATGGAATCGGTTTTTGAAATCCTTATTTCTTTGAAGTAAATTATAGAAATTTTGTGGTAGATCAAAAACCTAGCAGCTCTATTCTGCAAACGTTTGGGGCTTTGGAAGAAATACATCAAATGTTGTAAACTATGCAGTGTTGGCAATGTATATCAAATTTAAGCAAAGTTAGGGTGTTAATCTTTCATTGTAAAAGGTATCAAGTCAAAAGGATGAAAATATACCTAATTTGTGTAACTCGAGATGATATGTGTTTAGAAGCTTTTCGGGATTAATTAAATAAGCAAGCAATGCATGAAAATGTATAAACAAATATTTATCACTTTTATGACCCAAGTCAGAATGAAATTGTAATTCATGATAAACTAAGGAAAATAAACTGAACATATGGCTATATTCACAGTTATTTATTAACTGAAATGTTAGTTGTTAATATAATATTAGAACTAATGTCACAGGGCTTTAAACTATAATGCATTGCATTTGGAACATATTAAAAATATGATCAAACTGGTTGATTTCCATTAGTTATACTGTATCTCATAACGTTACACTTTTGCAAATAAAATGTTGTTTGCTTTAAAAAGTAAGCATGGTGTTTGCTATCTTCAAGTGTTTGCTATTCTTTTTCTCCCCAAGTTAAGTTTTGTAGTGTGGGGACCAATTTTTAATTGGGGAGTGCTAGCTAAGTGGCTCACCCCAATATTGGGGCAAGGAAGGAGACCGGCAGCCTCCCTCAAAACAGAACAAGATTTATTTTAACAAGAACGAACTTAAAAAACAAACAAACAAACAGGATCAGTAGGATCAAGGAAAAGGAAATAAAATGGGGAAAGGAAAATTATAATACCTGAAAATATACCACCGCCCAGGAATCAGCTGAAAATACGCAGCAGAATGCCTGTCGCTTTCCAGCTTCCACCTAGAATGCCCAATTCTCCTCCCCCAAACCTAGAAACACCCCACACAGCCCCAGCCAATGGGATGGCCGCTCTGACAGTCACATGACTGCCCTCACTAGGCTTCCAATCATTATAATTTTGCCACAGGAGTGGTGAGGTGCCGGAGCCCTGGCAACAGCTACAACCAGTGGGTGGAGCTCTGTGCAGTTTGCGGAGCCCCAGGCCAGTGAGCGCTGAGGCATAAAAACCTCAAATAACAATTAATTCTTTACATTAGCAAGATATATTATTTTCCCCAGAAAATCATTAAGAATGTGTCTGATCAGGCAGCTAGGTAGCATAGTGGTTAAAGTACCGGCCTTGGATTCAGGAGGACCTGAGTTCAAATCCGACCTCAGAGGGGCGGCTAGGTGGCGCAGTGGATAGAGCACTGGCCCTGGAGTCAGGAGGACCTGAGTTCAAATCCAGCCTCAGACACTTAACACTTACTAGCTGTGTGACCCTGGGCAAGTCACTTAACCCCAATTGCCTCACTTAAAAAAAAAAAAATCCAACCTCAGACACTTGACACTTACTAGCTGTGTGACCCTTGGGCAAGTCACTTAACCCTCATTGCCCTGAAAAGAAAAAAAAAGAATGTGTCTGATCTTCAGAGTTTCCCAAGGAATGGGAAATGGGGAATGATAATTGTTAAAGACATTTAATTGTGTTCCTTACCAAATAAAATATCCATGGAGTGAAGCTCCAGCAGTCAATAAGTATTAACAAATGCTTATTTATTAATTTATTAATACCCAATGGGGGAGCAGCTAGATGGTGCAGTGGATAGAGTACTGGCCCTGGATTCAGGAGGACCTGGGTTCAAATCCAGCCTCAGATACTTGTCACTTACTAGCTGTGTGACCCTGGACAAGTCACTTTAACCCTCATTGCCCCACACAAAAAAAAAAAGAAAGAAAGAATACCCAATAGAGTACCCACAAAATAATCTCAGCAGAAGCCCCAATCTAGATAACAAAAATTCTATTCCATAGGTCAAAGTGTCTACATTCATTTTGAAATATAATATATTACTGGCTATTAACCTTTATATCCAGACTTAAGCACATACTCAGCTATTCAAATTACTTGGAACAAAATAAATGAATTAAATTTATTGACTTGTACCTTAAAACTTTTGAGGAATGCCTATATGAATTAAGTCCCTACTTGGCATCTTGGCTGTCAAACTCAGTAGCTTTATTACTCTTCCACCAAGTTGATGGCTATGAGAGCTGTGGATTCTGTTATGAGATCTCCTTTCTATTTCTGTTGTTGATTTGCTATTTGGCCTTCAATCACTTTGTTTCTCAGTTTTCTTTGAAATGGAAACTAACAAAAAATGACTTGCAAATTTTTACATCTTTAAAATTTTGTCATATGCAAAAGATCCTCCTTTTACAACAATCACTTTTTTTACACAATCTGTCATAGAGTTCACAAGATTTTGACACATATTATTTAATTCTTCATCATGAAACCATACTTGTGTCACATTGGATATTAAGTGTCCTGTTGATGAACAGTCATTTTCTCAAGTATAGTTTTGATTATAGCCCACAAGTTTTGTTCAAAGTTTAAATCAGATCAGTTCTCAGGCCACTGAAGCATGTTTATTGCCATCTCTTGGTTAATTTTCTTAACTTTTCATGACGTGTGTTCTGGTGCAAGGTCATGTTATAGATTTCTTTAGACCTTTTTTGTTCTGGAAAACTTCTGCTTATCTATCTATCTATCTATCTCTATCTCTATCTGATAGATAGATAGATAGATAGATAGATAGATAGATAGATAGATAGATAGATAGATAGATAGATAGATAGATAGATAGATAGATTTATCAGAACTCACCATTCCCTCAAAAGGGGCAAGACTTCCAGGCTGAATAGTATTTTGGGAGGATGTTTTATAATAAGAGAAGGCTGTTCATGTCTTTGAAGGATGAACAATAACACCATAACATCTCATATAGACCCCATTCTCTGACAACTGTCAGTACCCTGGTACTATCCCTCATCTTCTCATGTACAGAAGATTGCAGTGGCCTAATGGTTGGTTTCCCTGCCTCAAATCTCTCCCCTGTCTAATCCATCCTCAACTCAGTTGTCAAATTAAACTTCCTAATTAACAGATCTTAAGCCACGGCAACCCCCTTTTCAGTAAACTCCAACTCCCTCCAGAAAACTCCCCATTGTCTCCAGAATCATCTATAAAATGCTCTGCCTGGCTTTCAAAGTCCTTCATAATTTGCCCCCTTCCTCTATGTACTTTGCAGTGACACTGGCCTTCACCTCCTCACTTCAGGAATTTTTATCAGCTATTCTCTATTCCTGGAACTTTCAATCTTTTCATCTCTGCCTCCTGACTTCCCTGGCTCTCTTCAAGCACCAGCTAACAATCTGCTCTCTTCAAGAAGCCCTTCCCCCCACCCTTAATCTTAGTGCCTTCCGGGGGCGGCTAGGTGGCACAGTGGATAGAGCACCGGCCCTGGAGTCAGGAGTACCTGAGTTCAAATCCAGCCTCAGACACTTAACACTTACTAGCTGTGTGACCCTGGGCAAGTCACTTAACCCCAATTGCCTCACTAAAAAAAAAAATTAAAAAAAAATAAATCTTAGTGCCTTCCCATCTCTTCTTCTTAGTGCTTTCCCTCTGAGACTATCCCCAATTAATCTTGTCTCTCTCTTGTTTGTACATAATTGGTTACACAGTCTCTTCCATCAGACTGTGAGCTCCTTGTGAACAGAGACTGCTTTCTTCCTTTTCCCAGTATAACTGCACAGTGCCTGGAACTTAGTAGGAACTGAATAAAATACTTGTTGACTCACTGACTAGCGTAGCCTTGGATTAAAAAAAACAAAACACTGAGTTTCATCAATAAAAATTACCTTTTCCCAATCTTCAATCCTCCACTCTTTGGCTTTGCATTTTCTTACCAAGAACAAACTTTTTTTTCCTGTATAGTAACAATTAGCAACTGTTTGCTTTTGTTTTTACTGGTCTTCTTGTTGTTCTTCCAACTCTGAGGAGCCTACTACACACTGTGAACAAATCAGTAACAATCCCTCTAGCTGCCAGGTCCCTCTGAAGGTCTTTGCTTATTTTCTGAGGATTAATCAGTCTGTTTTACAACAATACTTTGTCAGTTATTGGAGTTGTTTTCATTTTCGACCACACTTTCCATTGTGCTTCAGTGTGGATAATCCTGTTACAGTATGAGCTTTATTTTCCACATCAGCAGCCACTGTGATATTTCGAATAACCATTTCAGTGTGCTGTTTTAATAAATGCAACTTTTGAGCATTTCCCTAGAGTAATATCTATTATTAAAACCCACAGAATTGGAAACAAAAAAGAGCAAATGCATGTATGGGACAAAATCTAGCACTCAAACAACAAATAATTAACTAAAGGCAGAGAAATCAATGCAATCTGGTTTCATCTGTTAAAGGTCAGAGGTTATGCATAGGGGCAATAGAAAGACATATGTATAACCATTGTTTTCACCAGATGAAATCACATCGAAGTTATTGCTTGTCCCAATTAATTCTCATGGCACAATATTGTAACTAACCTAATGAGACTGATGATTCTAAAAAGTCTATAGTGAGTTACGGTTTTTGTTGTTCAGTTGTGTCCAACTCTTCACAACCCCATTTGGGGTTTTCTTGGCATATATACTGGAGTGGTTTGCCATTTCCTTCTCCAACTCATTTTATAGATGAGGAAACTGAGGCAAACAGGGCAAAGTGGCTTGCCAGGGTCACACAGCTAGCAAGTGTCTGAGGTCAGATTTGAACTCAGAAAGATGAGTCTTCCTGATTTAAGTCCCAGTGCCCTACCCACTGCACCATGTATATGAGCTGTTAGTCTATCCTAATGGCATATGACAAATCTATACTCTTTTCCTTAATAATATTGCTTGCATGAGGGGGCGGCTAGGTGGCACAGTGGATAAAGCACCGGCCCTGGATTCAGGAGGACCTGAGTTCAAGTCCAGCCTCAGACACTTGACACTTACTAGCTGTGTGACCCTGGGCAACTCACTTAACCCCCATTGCCCCGCAAAAAAAAAAAAAATTTAAAAAAAAATATTGCTTGCATGAATATGGAGGCTGAATTAATTACTGAGCTGCCAGATTGGAGAACTTTATATGGATGATTCAGATAGGAACAATTTTTAAAGGTTTTTGATAGGTGATGCACAGCCGTTCATGCCTGCTCGTCCACTCAGGTGGTTTAGGGAGATAATATGACTGGGCAAGGGGAATGTGGAAGTTGATCATGTAGTGTAGAAGCAGTATGGGAAGAAAAACAAGCAAAAAGGAAGTGAATAGGAAAAAAGAATGCAGGATGTTAAACCCAGGGCAATGGGGTATAACAATAATGCACATTTATATAACACTTGAAGGTTTACAAAGTGCTCTCTTCACAACTCTGGGTGGGTAGTTCAAGTATCTATTACTTTCGTTTTAAATATTTTTTAAATAGAGACTGAACTCCTAGTCACTCATCTAGTAAATGTAAAAGCCAATTGAGCCAAGGTTTTTTAACTCTGAGCTCCAACCTTTCCATTATATCAAGCTGTTTAGAAAATGAGATGTGTTTTTATTGTTTTCATTTTTATGTAACAAGCCAGCTAGATGTCGGTTGACATTTGATGCAATAAATATTTCTGCAAGCAGAGTATTTTAACAAGCCGTCACAATCTTTTAAAGTTAATGTGCATTCATTTCATATCCTGCCTCAGATACTTAGTACCCCCAGAACAGTTGCTTAACCTATCTAGACCTCAGTTTCCTCATGTGTAAAATGAGGAAAATTCAATTACCTCTAATGTCTAACTCTATGATCATGCAATTTCTATATGTAGCCCTCCCTTTGCAAGATACAGAAGTCTTACAACACATGCCACCAGATATTTTAGCAAGAACCTATGAGAGGTTGTGTGTGTATGTAAATGACTGGAATTGGTCCCAGGATAGTTCTGGAATGAGAGAATGAAGAGGTGTAAGTCATATAGATTTTGAAAGGAAGCAACATCTTTTCAATCTTGAAGGAGAGTAAAAGGCATTGGCACCAGCATTCCCAACTTATTTTCTCACTAGTACTTGCATACAGCAAAACTATGAGAACCATGAATTGCAGAAGTAGTAAGTTGCAGTAGGCATACCCCAAGTCGGGAATGGATCTGGTTTAAATGAGACTGCCCTTTAGCAATGCTTCTGCTTTCTGGAAAATCTGAGCAGAAAAAAAAAGGCACTGATAAACAGCCCATTCTCTACCTAAGCAGGAAGACCTTTACTGTCCCCTGTAATCAGAAAATGAGGCTGCTCTGCATCCACTTCAGCACCACCCAGCTATTACCCCACCTCCATTGTGTGTACTGTTTGCTTTACCCCTTCCATTCTGATTTATTACCCCTAGTATATAAAACTAATTTAGCACAAGAGTTCTGAATATGTGGTTATTTGGAAAGTGATGGAGTTAGAGGATGAGAAAGGTAGAGTTGGTCTAGAATAAATAAGATAGAACATCCAACACTTGGCAGGAAGTCGACTTCAGGAAGGCAAACAACGAGTTGCTCTTAAGAACTGACAAAACCCTACAGAGATGACTGTGACCATGTTGTAAATCAGTCCAAGATTATCAGTGGGAGAAATCAAGACCAGAGAAGATTATTTATAAATGAACCTAAACTTCGCCTATACAAGCCACATATATATATATATATATGTGTGTGTGTGTGTGTGTGTGTGTGTGTGTATATATATGTATATATATATGTGTGTATATACATATGTGTGTGTGTGTGTGTGTATATATATATATATATATATATATATATATATATATATATAATCTTAACAAACCCAACAGGCAGGAACAAAAATAAGGTGGAGAGAAGAGAGATATTGCACTGGCTAGATTTCCCTTGGGTTCTTCTCTCCTCAGCTTTCACCCACATCTCTGGCAGTATGTGAAAAATGGTATACAAAAGTTCTACATGTTACATGTATGTGTACACCACAGAAAAATGACCAGACCAGATGGAGGAGATTTGACTTTGTGTAATTTAAGATTCTAAAAGTGGATTCTAATCTGTTCCCCCAGTTTTGGGGGAAACTGACTAAAATCACTGATAAAACGAGTTTAGGTTTTTAAGGGTTTATTGAAAAATAGAAAGAAAAAGATTGAGAACAGAATTCCAACAGCCTGGCATTCCTATCTTTCCTCAAATTTCCTGTGAAGTCCTCTGCCGCCACCACCATCAAGTCAGGAACCCAAAAAGCCCCAGAGCTCTCCGCGCAGGCTCCCTTTCTTCCTTCCTGTCTCCTCCCAGAAAATAGGAGGCTCCTCAAGTTGATTGGCTGTTAGCCTTGATAGACAGCACCCACGAGCAAACGTCATTTCCTGACACCAAGGAAAAGCCACAATGTCTCTGAGGCATTTTCCTCATGGGGGAGCTTTCCCACAGCAAGTCTCCAGTAGGTGGCATCATTCCAATCATTCCAACTTCATTCTTGTTTTTTGTGGGGGTTTTTTTTGTGAGGCAATTGGGGTTAAGTGACTTGCCCAGGGTCATACAGCTAGTAAGTGTCAAGTGTCTGAGGCCAGCTCTGAACTCAGGTCCTCCTGATTCCACTGCCTCTATTTGATTTATTCTTAAGCTGTTTAAATCCTTCTGCCTCCTCAGCCCATTGGATGTGAGAATCCCATTGAGCAGAGAAGGTTGAGAAAAGGCTTCTTGACCCTTCTATGCCCTCTTTGATTTACATTACTCCAGACCCCAACTGCTACTTGGAACTGCCAGTAAGGAGAGGTGTGTTCAAGCAGCAAAAAACACACTACTTATTTCACCTCAAGGAACGAACCGTTAGCTATAGCAAGATTGAAAATCTTAATAGATCACACTTACCATGAGGTCCAAGAAATGACTGATAAAAACTACTACATTATTAAACACATGTTGAAGAGTAGATCAGGCTTGATAGTTGGAACCTTCAAATATTCAAATAGATAAGTGATCTCATCAACATGTAAATTCCCTTTAAAAATGTAGATTTTAATCCATTCATCCTATGAAATTGCTGTAAGACACATCTATTTTCTCCAAGTAAACTTAAACACAGAAAGTCCGCTAAACAATCTGGGGAAGGGGAAGGGTTCCCCCAAGATCTTCTGACATCTTATGCATATGAAAGGACCATGACAATTGTCCATTAATTATCCTTACTCTCACCATATAAGCAATTCATCTTTGTTTTCTATCATACACTTCTTGGATGATACCCTCTATACCAATTCTCCTTAATAATTTCTTATTTCCTATAGTTTTTCTTTTGTGTTCTTGATTATAACTTTTTCCAGATGTCTTTTTAAGTACATTTATGCTATATATATGGAAAAGTCGGGTTCTTCTATGACCTTTAATGTCATCATCTTAACCAGAAGTTTTCTATATGTTTTTTATGAATTGATTTATATATATTGGGTTTATATCTGCAATTTCATTAATATAGTTGGCCCTAGTAAGGAAATTTACTCTATCAATGACATTTCTCTGTAATCCATTTCAGTCTGATCATTGCCATAATGCACATCTCTATTGATTTTGAGTGGTTCTCAACTTCATTCTTTGAAATCTATAGTATTGTATTATTTTCAACCATACAAAATCACAAGTAGAATATTGATATTAAAATGATGGCCCTTTTTTTCAAGAAAAGCATATGGTTGTTCAAAGAATTTTGCTGGTTCCTAAAGGTAATCTAGATACACTCGCTGACCTAATCAACTCTGGGACTAAATCATTCTCTACTGGTAATATATGTAAATGATAGATGGATATCAATGTTAATATGAATATATAAATACTGATGGATGAGTTCTATAAGTTTTCCATTCAACTATACATATCATAGTAAGGACAATATGAATCCTTCATTGACATGTTATTTTGTTTTGTTTTGTTTTTCCCTGGGTGGATAGTTAAGGTAAATTCTTTCCAATTATTGTGGATTTCATTCAGGAGGTTCTGAAATGCTCCCAGACTTGAAGAAATCAAGACAATGTCATGGAAAAATAGAATCATCTTCAGAATATCAACATGTGAGAAATTACTCTTCAACTCAGAGTCTGGGTTGGTGTTGCTACATGACATCTCCCTATTTCATACCTGACTTGATTTTAATGATCAAAGGACCTTCCAAAATGGTTATATCTATTTTTAATTTCTTTCCAGAATCATGTAAAATTTTTTATATATTCAAGTATTCTAGGATCATAGATGTTGAGTTGGAGGGAATTTCAGAGCAATTCCCTCATTAAACATACAAGGAATTTGAAGCCCAGACATCCAAGATCATACAAGTAGGAAAGCCAGGATTCAAATTCAGATGTTCTGGGGCTCCAACATCAGCATTTTTCTACTGTTTCATAATATTTGCCCTAGGAGATTTGCCAAATGGGACTCTTTCAAAAGGAATTTTGCTCTACAAAACCAAAGGCTATAATCTGTGTAAATTATATAAATGTATAAATGCTATAATTCACAAACAATAAGTGCAGTGAGAACTTGCATCCTCTATGTTTTTCTGCCAATTTTGTGATGGTAAAGATATCACCTACTGTGGAATGTCACAAAAGGCTGCCTGTTCCCTTCCAATACCATCACTGGTATTCTCATTCTTCTCATTACATTGAGATCATTCTCGTAACAATTTTCTTTTTTTTTTAAAGTACTAAACTTTTTATTTATAGTTTTGAGTTCCAATTTTTATCCCTCCTTCCCTCCATCCCCTCCCCCCTCCCTGAGGCGGTAAGCAATCAGATATGGGTTATACAAGTATGATTATGTAAAACATTAACATATTAGTCATTTTGTACAAGAAAACTTAAATAGGAAAAAATGAAAGAAAGTGAAAAGTAGCATGTTTCAGTCTGTATTCAATCAATATCAGTTCTTTCTTTGGAGGCGGATAGTATGTTTCATCAATAGTCCTTTGGGATTGTCTTGAATCATTATATTGTTGAGAATAGTTAAGTCATTCACAGTTCTTCATGATGTTACAGTTTTAAAAAGATAATGACAAGCTAGAGAGATGTCCAGGTAAAGGAGCCCAGAATGGATTGGTTAAAGGAATTAGCTATATTTAGCCCCTTCTTTGGCCTCTCCAGGTTCTTTCCATCACTGAGCACCTTTATTTGTGGGCTGAATCTGATGTAGGGCAAAGAGAGGATCTATTTCCATTGAACTCATAACAATTTTCTTTATCACTTTTTTTTTTTTTTAGTGAGGCAATTGGGGTTAAGTGACTTGCCGAGGGTCACACAGCTAGTAAGTGTTAAGTGTCTGAGGCCAGCTCTGAACTCAGGTACTCCTGACTCCAGGGCCAATGCTCTATCCACTGCGCCACCTAGCTGCCCTTCTTTATCACTTTTGAATACCTATTGAAAAAAAAATTGCAGTACCCTTGAGGGCTATGTAAGGAAAAGCATTGTGGGACTGTTAATAAGAAATATTTATTGGGAATAAACCTGATTTAAGAGTGGGTCATGTGTGAATGACTTGACTTTTCTCAGCAATACAATGATCCAAAACAATCCCAAAGGACTATTGATGAGACATACTATCTACCTCCAAAGAAAGAACTGATATTGATGGAACAGACTGAAGCATGCTATTTATCACTTTCTTTCATTTTTTTCTTTTAATCAAGTTTTCTTGCACAAAATGACAAATATGGTAATACTTTGCACAATCATACATATATAATACATATCTGATTGCTTGCCACCTCAGGAAGGGGGGAGGGGAGGGAGGCAAGGAGGGATAAAAATTGGAACCCAAAACTATAAATAAAAATATCTATTACATAAAAAAGAGTGGTTTATGAAATTGAGCACGTGGATCTTGGTTTAAATACATCAGTATTTCTGGCTTTTTTTTTTTTCATTATTTGCTCTTTCCAGAACCCATACGTTTTTCAAAGCAAAAAGATATGCTGGTACATTTGAACCTTTAGGTTGTACCATACACAACCTTTGATAATCAGTTGTGACTGCCTTTGAAAGAAAAATCTAAACGGACCAGCACAAATACCACAAAGATAAGTCAGTTTACCTTCCTCACATGGTATTTTTGAAAGGCATGTAAAATTGTTGAGGAAAAGTCTTTTGTTACTTGTAGGAAAAATGGTCGATGACAGAAACCTCTTCCACAGAAACTTCTTCTTCACTAATACGTCTTCTTTACTACACGCTCATACCAAAAATGCATTGCTGTGCCTTCATTTAACCCTTAGGTTCTTAACCTCAACAACTTTCCCTACAATTAACAAAGGTTTTTTAATATCAATAATCATTCAACCAATCAACAAATACCTATGAACCTTTTAATGAGGGAATGAAGACAACTATGTTTAGACCAGATGTTATAAGAGAACATATATCATGGCTTACCCTCTTATAATCCTATAAAAAAAGGGCAACTTTAATTTTGTAAAGAAAATTAAGTATTGCTTTATCAGACTGCAAATATGAACTCCTTTTTTGGCCTTTTATGGCTTTTTACCTACTGTCGCCTATATTTTTTCCAGCTAAAGTGTCAAAGAATAGCATTAGTAAATTTTCAACTATTCTAGAAAATATTTTTCCAAACTGAATCAGTTAGATTCCTTCAATGATGAATGGAGAAAAAAATATGTATCAACAAGCAAGGACTCAATCAACAAGCATTTATTAAGTGCCTACTAAGTGTCAGAAATTATGATAAGTTCTTTGGCTACAAATATAGAAAACGAAACCATTTCTACTCTCAAGGAGTTTACTTTCTGTTAGAAGAGATAATGTATATGTACATTGGAATATACAGAATAAATACATTGGCAATTAGATGGAGTTAGAGTGAGAAATAGCAGTTGGGGAAGGTCAGGAAAGGTTTATATAACAGGCAGCATTTCAGTTATGTCTTGAAGAAATTGATAGATTCTGAGGTACAAGTGAGGAGGGAGGACATGCCAGGTTTGTAAAAAAGTCAGGGGTAAGGAGAATGTAGGACCATGTATGCAGAAGAGAAAAATCCAGTTTGGCTGCATCGTAAGTACAGAGAAGGAAAAAATATGCAAAGAGGCCGTAAAGATAGTGGAAGAGGTTGTAAAAGGCTTTAACAGTTCCACCACCCCCAAAAAGGGGAGTGTATGTTTTATCCTGGAGGCAATAGAGAAATCACTGAATAGGGGAGCTCATTGTGCTAGTTTTAAGATATGTACTGGGGGCAGCTAGGTGGTGCAGTGGATAGAGCACCAGCCCTGGAATCAGGAGTACCTGAGTTCAAATCTGACCTCAGACACTTACTAGCTGTGTGACCCTGGGCAAGTCACTTAACCCCAATTGCCTCACTAAAAAATAAATAAATAAATAAATATTGTTCTGAGTTTTGTATATGTAAATAGAAAAGGAGAGTCATTCCCTGATCTCAAAGAGTGCCAATTTTCATGGGGGAACCACACATATAGAAAGTTGGAGCTACAAGTCAGGTGAAAAGGTGACATGGTCCTTAAAGTGCAGCAGAAAAAAGATTGGTGGTAGTTATTGTTGTTGTTTTAGACTCTTTGTGGCCCCATGTAAGGTTTTCTTGGCAGAAATACTGGAGTGGTTTGCCATTTCCTTCTCCAACACATTTTACAGATGGGGAAACTGAGGCAAACAGGATGAAGTGACTTGCCCAGGGTCACACAACTAGGAAGTATCTGAGGCTGCATTTGAACTCAGGAAAATTAGCCTTTCTGACTCTAGGCCCAGCACTTCATCCACTATACCACTTAGCTGCCAGCACACACCAAAAAAGCATCTTCTTTAATTTTGTTCCACTGAAAAATCAAAGTGATGATGCCATCACTTTGACAGTGCCGATGACTTTGACATCAAGAACTTTCTTTCCTGGGTCTTCATTAACTGTGGTGGCTGAGAAGATAGGATCTTTCATAACAGCAGCAACAATTTCTAGGTATAATCTCCACCAGAGTTACTTCCCCAAATGATGGCTGCAGGGGCTGGGTTGGAAGCCAGACTGGCGGTCTGGGAGTAACTGTCATTCCCAGGGCACTTTGTTTTACCTGCCCTTCAGTAAAGAGATATTCTTTTTACCTAATGTGTGAGTTTCAATTATATAAAAGAATTGGATTTCAAGAAGACAAAGAAATCTTGATCAAAGACAAAGAAGTCATCTGTTATGGATCTTCTAAAGCTTCTGCTAACACAGAAAATAGCCCGATGAGAAATTCAAATTCCGAGTCTCCAAACAAATCATTTCAGATAGGGAACCCTCCTTAATCCTTTAAAAATAGCACGATAAATTGAAAGGGGCTCCAAACTTTCGTGCTTGCTCCTCCTCGGCCCACACGATGCAGACATGTACTGCTCAAGGAGTAGTTATGCCAAGGCTGTGTGGCAGCAATAAGCCCTTGTGTCAGACCACTTCTTTCTAGTGAGTCTATCCAACAACTGGTGCCCAGAAGAGAACTAGATTACCAATGTTCTCTTAAAGTGAACATGAGTCCTCTTCTCCATTTCAAAAGTCAAAGTATCATGCTGAAAGAACAGAAACCTCGCTTGGAGTGTTTTGTGAAATTTCCTAACTGATGTATATCCCCAGAAAAAGGAATCTGGCTCGAGGTCCCTGAAATACTTTACTGTAGAGAAAGACCAAGCCATTCCACCCATTCAGCATCAGCACTTGTCAGTCGGTCAATAAGATTTATTAAGCCCACTACTATGCACCAGGCTCTGTGCTAAGTACTGGGGATACAAAGAAAGACAAAAGACGGTCTCTGCTCTAAATGAGCTCTCAGTCTAATAGAGGAGACAGCATGCGAACACCTATGTACAAACAAAATATATACAGGATAAATTGGAAATAATCAACAGAGGGAAGGTACTAAGATTAAGGAAAACTGGGAAAGGTTTCTTGCAGAAGGAAAGACTTTACCCGGGACTTGAAGCTAGAAGGCAGAGATGAGGAGGGAGCACATTCCAGGCACGGGAGAAATGTCTAGTGTAAGAGACAGCATGGATGGGAGCAGCTAGGTGGCACAGTGGATAAAGCACTGGCCTTGGATTCAGGAGGACCTGAGTTCAAATCCAGCCTCAGACACTTGACATTTAATTAGCTGTGTGACCCTGGGCAAGTCACTTAATCCTCATTGCCCTGCAAAAACAAAAAGAAAAAAAGAAAAAAGAGAGAGACGGCATGGAGGTCAGTGTCTATTGCAGAGTATGTGGAAGAGAGTCAAGTGAAAGAAGCCCGGAAAGATAGAAAGAAGCCAGCTCACAAAGGGCTTTGAAAGGCAGAAAGAAGACTTTATATTTACTGAAGTAGGGGTTAACATGGTTAAACCTGTGCTTTAGGAAGATTAACATGACATCTGAACTGGGGATGGATTGGAGTGGGGAGAGACTTGAGGCAGGAAGACCAAACAGCATAGTCCAAGGATAAGGTGGTTGAGGGCCTACACCCAAGTGGTAGCTATTTGCAAGGTATACAAGAGAAAGGGATTTATAGGAAAGAAGTTGCAAAGGAAGAAAGGACAAGACCTGAGCGAGCACTCATAGGACATAGGAGCTGGGGAGTGAGAGAGAATTAGGAGTCAAAGAAGAAATTGAGGTTTTGAGGAAGATGGTAATATCCTCAAAAGCAATAGGGAAGGCGGCAGCTAGGTGGCACAGTGGATAAAGCACCGGCCCTGGATTCAGGAGGATCCGAGTTCAAATCCGACCCAGACACTTGACAGGTATTAGCTGTGTGACCTTAGGCAAGTCACTTAACCCTCATTGCCCCACTCAAAAAAAAAACCACAAACAAAAAAAGCAATAGGGAAGATAGAAAGAGGGAGGGCTTGGGGGAAAGGATAATGAGTCCAGTTTTGGATATGCTGAGTTCAAGATGTCTGTGAGATATACAATTTGAGGTGTCTTATAGCCCATTGGAGATGTGAAAGACGAGAGAGGTTAAGACTGGAAAAGTAGATCTGAGAGTTTTATCTGCATAGAGATGAATGATAATTGAAACCATCAGAGCCAACGAGCTAAGAATCAGAATCAACAGTTATCAGAAAAGACTTGACTTTTCCCCTCCAATAACAAATAGAATCTTTACTGACATATCTCCAGAACTAAGGATTGGAAGATGTTAGACTTTGGCTAGCAATCTATAATAAGGAAAAGTTGAGAAACACTCATGTAGATTATTCAGCCTTGTGGTACAGGTATAATGTAGTTCAATCATTTATAATTCTTCTAACTAAAATGAAAAAATTCTTATCCAACAATGATGACATTTTCATCTCATCAAAGTTTAATCCCAAGAGTATTGTAATTCTGAATTTCTTCACCTCAGTTCAAATTGAAAGTAATTGTCAGATGTCATTTTAATTTCTACCATTAGATTCATTTCTACATGATCTTCCTTACATTATTATGATTCATTTTATTCTCTGAGTTACTCAGCACATCATTTTTTTCTGTTCTTTCATCCATTTTACAGGAACTCTCTCACCTACTTATAAAGACCATATTTAGAGTTGATAAAAGAAGTGTCTGAGTAAGTCTATTACCTTGACTAAAGAACATTTCTGTGAATCCCTGAAAGGCAACAAAAGCAATGAATTCAGTCCACTGATTTGCATGATATTAGACACAATCTCTAGCCTTCTACTTCTTTATCCATGAAATAGAAAATGTTTTTGTTTTCTTCTTAGCCAAGAATTTTTGTTAAAACCAAGAGAATTCACTAAATAAAAAAAAAGGTGAACACAAGGTGGGGAGGCATGCATATAAACTTGTCTCTTCCTTTCAAATTACATGAAAAAGACTTTTGAAAGGGGGCTGGTGGGTGACACAGTGGATAAAGCATTGGCCCTGGATTCAGGAGGACCTGAGTTCAAATTTAGCCTCAGATACTTGACACTAGTTGTATGACCCCGGGCAAGTCACTCAACCCTCATTGCCCCACAAAAACAAAACAAAACAAAAGACTTTTGAAAATAGAGCATTATCTAAATCAACCATACCAATTAGATTGTGCCATGGACCTAAAAAAATTTTTTTGGAAGTGATCTATATGGCATGTGATGTTTTTATTAGGTTTGTGTAGAAATTTGTACCTTTAAGTGAATTTGGTATATTTAACTTTAGGATGTTACATATGTGTGCTTTTAGCCCCATCAACACAAGTGCAACATTCCATTTCAAAGAAAAAGAAAATAACTTCTAGGAACATCGAGTCACAGATTTGGAGCTGCTAAGGCCCTCATTAGAGGAAACTAGAACCCAGAAAAGTGATAGGATTTGCTCATGGTGGCTCAGGCAGTAAGTGGAGGAACTGACATTTAAATTCAGCTATTGTTCCTCCAAATGGAATGTTCTTTTCACCTTAAAAATACATAATACCCATGAGGTCACCCATTTCTTTCCAGCCCTTCCTGAAGCAGCAATTAGA
Source organism: Dromiciops gliroides (assembly GCF_019393635.1). NCBI lineage: Eukaryota > Metazoa > Chordata > Mammalia > Microbiotheria > Microbiotheriidae > Dromiciops > Dromiciops gliroides. Next base: position 242,186,907 of record NC_057861.1, on the reverse strand, counting down.
AAAAAATTTTTCTAGTGGGCAGACAAGAAATCAAATGCAACTTTCTCTGTCTCTCTGTCTCTGTGTCTGTCTCTCTCTCCTCTCTTCTCCCTTCCCCCTTCTCCCTCTCTCCCTTTTTATCTGTCTCTGTTTCGGCCTCTGTCTCTCTTCTCCCCCTTTTCTGCTTCGTTTGAAATTGAGAAGGCTACATGACCTAATGTGAAGATAGACCATCTGGGCTCAGGAAAGGTAATCTATTTCCATCTTATTTATAGGAAGGTTTATGTGTCTTGTGTGTGTTTTTAAATTCTGAACTTAAACACCAAAAAAGAGCATTTCCATAACACACAAAAGAACGCAATGAATTCTCCAGCCCTCCCCCTAGAATCTCCATTTAAGGTGGGCACCAAGCCCAGACAGTGATCATTGCTCTTCAGGTTGCTCTCTGGACTTTCTCTTTGTTGTTGTTTTTCAGTCATTTCAGTTATGTCTGACTCTTCATAACCCCATTTGGGTTATTCTCTCTCTCTCTCTTTCTCTCTCTCTCTCTCTCTCTCTCTCTCTCTCTCTCTCTCTCTCTCTCTCTCTCTCTCTCTTTTTTGCAGGGCAATGAGGGTTAAGTGACTTGCCCAGAGTCACACAACTAGTAAGTGTCAAGTGTCTGAGACCAGATTTGAAGTCAGGTCCTCCTGAATCCAGTGCCGGTGCTCTATCCAAAGCGCCACCCAGCTGCCCCCATTTGGGTTATTCTTGGCAAAGATAATGGAGTGTTTTGCCATTTCCTTCCCCAGCTCATTTTACACATGAGGAAACTGAGGCTAACAGGGTTAAGTGAATGCCCCAAAGTCACACAGCTAGATAATGTCTGAGGCCAGATTAGACTTCAGGAAGATGAATCTTCCTGCTTTCAGGCCAGGCACTCTATCCACTTCACCACCTTGCCATCCCTGAACTTTCTCTACCATGCTCTTGAACTAGGTCCAGGTATCTTCTGGGACATTGCATACACACACACACACACACACACACACACACACACACACACACACACACTCTTTTTCAGCTTCCTTTTATGTGTTGTCTTTTCCCATTAGATTGTAATCTACTTGAGGGCAGGGACTATTTTGCTTTGTGCTCGTATTTGTTTTGCCAGAACTTAGCACAATGTTTGGCACATAGTAAATACTTAAAAATGCTTGTTGACTGACTGACTGACAAAAAATAACATATATGAAACGATGAATTTCTATTTCCTACTGCTTTTTTTCTCTTTTTAAAAAAATGTAAGGAAGTCTACATGTTGCTTTCACTGCTTCATTTATTCTTGTATATTCTCACACATCCCAATTATGAGAAATAGCAAGTTCCCATTTTACTCCTTTCTACAGTATTGTATTCTTCCTTTTACTCTCTTTTCTTTTTTCCATTTTCAAACCCTCATAACGTAAACAATACTCCCTCCAGTCCTCTGTTGTTTTTCTTATTGAATTCCTTCAAAACTTTTTGAAGATATTAAGTTTCTGAAAGGATACTTGTTTCTTCTCCAACTATTAGAATTACTAGTATTCTATATACTCATACAGCTCCTTCGAATTGTTTGACTAAGGTTACTTTTCTAGGTAAACCTATTTTTCTCTGGATTCAATTCAAAAAACATTTATTTAAAAACCTACAATGTGCCAGGTACTGTGCTAAGTGCAAGGGACAGAAATAAGAAAAAGAAAAGCAACTTTCATAAAAAGAAATTGAAAGGAGGAGGAGAAAACCATTGGGTACCTTGCACAAGAGTATCTTGTTTCTTGGAGTTAAAACCAGGAAGAGTTGCAGATGCAAAGTGGAATGAGCTGTAAGAAGTCTAATTTCTGTCCTGTGTAAAGGAAGGCTTTGGGAGAGTTTGCCATTCCATCCTCTAATCCTCCAATCAGAGCAGAAAGGAGGCTGAGGGAGGTGGTATCAAGGCATGGATTGAGTTAGCAACATGGTGACGAAATTAGAAATGATGAGCTTATTCTGGTAAGGATATCTTATTTCATGGAGTTGAAAGCAGGCAGAGAGAGTTGTTTCAAAGTTCCTACATAACTCTGGTCTTTTCACCAGAAATGCTTGAAACTCTTCTCTTCTATTAAAAATTTATTTTTTTTCCTATAGAATTCTACTCAACTTTACATGGTAGATTATTCTTGGATGTTTGCCTTTTGGAATATTGTATTCCATTATTTCTTTCTTTCTTTCTTTTTGGTGGGGCAATGGGGGTTAAGTGACTTGCCCAGGGCCACACAGCTAGTAAGTGTCAAGTGTCTGAGGCTGGATTTGAACTCAGGTACTCCTGAATCCAGGGCCAGTACTTTATCCACTGTGCCACCTAGCTGCCCCCATGATTTCTTCTCATTCATAGTTAAGGTTTTGAGGTCCTGGGTGATCCTGACTGTTAGTACTTCAATGTTTGAAATTCTTGCTCTTTGATCCCAGTGGCAGGAAGAAGATGACAAAGAGAACTTCATTTGGTAAGCACCAGAATAAGATGCACACTTTGTGCCATCATTGTGGTTCTAAGGCATACCATCTTCAGAAGTTAACCTGTGGCAAATGTGGATATCCTGCTAAATGCAAGAGAAAGTATAATTGGAGTGCAAAGGCTAAGCAATGCAACACTACTGGTACTGGTCAAATGAGGCACCTAAAAATTATCTACCACCGATTCAGGAATGGATTCCGTGAAGGAACAACACCTAAACCCAAGAGAGCAGCTGTTGCAGCATCTAGTTCATCTTGAGGATTTGAATGTTTGTTAAAATAAATATCCTGAATCAAAAAAGTTTTTTAAAATTCATTTTAGATGTTTTTAATATTTATTCTTTGATGGGGGATCTCTGGATTCTGGGTATGACATGTTGAGACTTCCTTTTGGGATTATTTTCAGGAAGTAATTAGTAGATTCATTTTATCTTTGCTTTACCCTCAAGCTCTAATAGATCTCAGCAGATTTCTTTTATGATTCCTAATATAATATCAGGCCTTTTTTTTTGTAATCTTGTTTTTCAGAGAGGCCAATGATCCTTAAATTATCTTTGCTATCCAGGTAAATTGTTTTTTATATTAGACATTTTACATTTTCCTCTCTTTTTTCAATCTTTTTATTTTGTTCTAGTATTTTTTAGTATCTTATGTCATCATTAATTTCTGTTTAGTCAAAGGGGATTTTTTTCCAGGGATTCCATTTTTTATTTTAGATTAGTTATTTATTTCCCTTCCAATTCTTTTACCCAGGACTTTTTAAAAATAATAACAAATATTTTTATTTAAAGTTTTGAGTTCCAAATTCTATCCTTCCTTCCCTACCTCCCCTCCCCTCTCCCTGGGGCAGTAAGCAATAAGATATTTTACATATGTTCAATTATATAAAACATTACCATATTAGTCATTTCATATAAGAAAACATGAATAAAAGGAAAAATGAAAGGAAATAAAAATAGCATGCTTCAGTCTGTGTTCAATCAATATCAGTTCCTTCTTTGGAGGTGGATATTATGCTTTATCATTACTCCTTTGGGATTGTCTTGGATCATTGAATTTTTGAGAATAGTTGTCATTTACAGTTCTTCATCAAACAATATTGCTGTCCCTGTGCACCACATTCTCCTGGTTCTGCTCACCTCACTATACATCAGTTCATATAAGTCTTTCCAGGCCTTTCTGAAATTGTCCTTTTTGTTATTTCTTATAGCACAATAACATTCCATTACAATCATATACCACAGTTTGTTTAGCCATTCCCCAATTGATGGGCATTCCTTTGATTTCCAATTCTTAGCCACCACAAAAAGAGCTGCTATAAATATTTTTGAACAAATAGGTCTTTTTTCTCTATTTGGGGATGTCTTTGAGACATAAACCTAGCATTGGTATTGCTGGATTAAAGAGTCAGCACAGTTCTATAGCGCTTTGGGCCTAGTTCCAAATTGTTCTCCAGAATGATTGGATCTATTCACAACTCCACCAACAGTTTACCCAGGACTTTTATTTCATTTTTTAAATTATTTCTTACTTTATTCCTTCTAGGAATTTATGCAGAGATGGGGGAAAACATTTTTCCTTTGTGTTTCTGTTTGCAATTATTATAGAATTGGATTTGCAATATTTTTTATATCGATTAGCATTTAGTTTACTCATTTCTGCAGCTTAAGTTCCTGAATTTAGATTTTGTTCTGGGGCCAGGATCCTACCTCTGCTGCATTGTTGGACAGGGTGGTTGGCTCTGTGTGGTCTCACCTGGAATTTCCCCAAGTTCTTCAACTGCCTTCTACTTCTCAGGACTCAGCCCCATTGTATCTTTGAGGGTCAGAACACTAGCTCTTCCTGACCCTACATTGGCATCTCAAAACAGAGGGTTAGGGGCCTTAAAGCCACTCGACCCAGGACATCTATATCTGAGCACTGTGGCATCATGCTAGGATTCACTGCAATGGTCACTATTGTTGTCACTCCTAAGGGCTTCCAAGTCCCCACCCTGAGCCTTTCTCAGAGGAGGACTCTGCTTTTGTTACCTCTAGAAATAAAGCCTTGCAATTTAGACATTCTGGCCTCTAGTCATGATGGCAGTTGCTTTGATGAGATGCCCCATTTTCTATTGTCTAGGCTTCTAAGTGGCTTTCTAAATGGTTCTGGGGTAAAAGATGCCATTTAACAGGGGCAACTAGGTAATGCAGTGGATAAAGCACCAGCCCTGGATTTAGGAGGACCTGAGTTCAAATCCAGCCTCAGACACTTGATATTTACTAGCTGTGCGACCCTGGGCAAGTCACTTAACCCTCATTGCCCCACAAAAAAAAAGGGAGAGCTATGAGATGATAATTAATAAATTGATCAAGTGAAGAAGATGCCATTTATACTAGTTCAACATTGTATTTATTCATCATCCTTTAGTCTAGTATGAATTTCATGGTTTTACTGAAATAGATATGTGAGACCTGGCCTATCTCCAGTTCAACCAGTAAGTTTGGCAGGAAGTCTTGTTTTTTTAGAATTATTCTTAACATTTTAACGATGAATTCATAGAATAAAGTTTTTGTGTATTTATATTTTGTATTTAAGCAGAAAAATCCTCAGAAGCCTATGTGCTTAGTATTCATTAAATGAATGAATGAATGAAAAAGCAAAGCAAAGGCAACTAGTTGGCACAATACACAAAATGGTGGGCCTGGAGTAGGGAAGACTTATCTTCCTAAGTTCAAATCTTACCTCAGACACTTCCTAGCTGTGTGACCTTGGGCAAGTCACTTAACCCTGTTTACCTCAGCTTCTTCATGTATAAAGTGGGCTGGAGACAAAAATAACAAATTATTCCAATACCTTTGCCAAGAAAACCCCAAGTTGTACTTGAAGAGTCAAACACGACTGAAACAAGTGAACAACAACAAAATTATAAAAGCATTGTGCTAAGCGCTGAGAAAACAAAAACAAATCCTTTCACGGTGAGTTTTCTTCTTAATGATAGCTATGGGGCCTGGACTAGAAGGAGAACCAGTGGTCTGGAAGTGTTTGAGGAGAGGGGGTGACTGAAGTGGTGGTGGTGACTTGGCTTTCCTAACAGCCCCTACCTCCTGCATTTCCCTCAAGGTACTGTATTGCTTCAGGTTGGATTACCTGTCACAGAAGTGACAGCTGATGAGCAGTTGGTGAGGATGGCAGTTCCCTTCTCCCCTTCTCGGACTAGCTTCCTAGAATTATATCTATACGGCCTAGTGTGGAAGTAGGACTGGTGATATTGGTGGGGGAAAGGGCGTGGCTATTTCCAAGTCCTTTGGGCTCAGGGTCCTAGGCTATCTCCAACAAGGCCTCTGGGGATGTGAGCTTCAGTGTTGTGGGTAGGGGGCAGCTAGGTGGCACAGTGGATACAACACCAGCCCTGAAGTCAGGAGGACCTGAGTTCAAATCTGGCCTCAGACACTTTAACGCTTACTAGCTGTGTGACCCTAGGCAAGTCACTTAGTCTAATTTGCCTCAGTTTCTTCATCTGTAAAATAAAATGGAGAAGGAAATTACAAACTGCTCCAGTATCTTTGCCAAGAAAATCCCAAATGGGATCATGAAGAGTTGAATACAATGGAAACAACTCAACAACAACAAAAAGGTGTTCTTTGATTAAATCATGTAAGGAATTACCAAAGAAAGTTATGGGCTCTCCTTTTCTAAAGTCTAAAAATATGAACTTGATTGCCTTGCTGGCTAAAGGAAGAGGAAGAGGGATTTGGATTAGAGACCTGGGCAGGCTATCCCCACATCATTATTCTATGCAAATGTAGATCCATTGCATAAGTTTCTAGGAAGAAACTGAAACTAAATAAACAAAAAATTAGGTTGACTGGCCTCTACCATTGTTCACACCAAGTGAAACATAAAAAATAAATAAAACTTAACCAGGTCTGACATTCTGTGATTTTATGATATGAACAATGGAAAATAACCTGGACTAAATAGTTCCAGTCATAACTTACAATTTCAAGTTAAAAGCATTTGTAGCATTCTTTAACAGCATTTCCATAATTTTATCATTTTATTACAATGGCAGATTTACTGCTAGTTATCTAGAAAGAGAATGGAGAAGTGTACTTAATATAATATGAAAGCTTTTGAAGTTATGTAAATTTCCCAATATTGATACCACCTGAAATAAATAATAATAATAATAACAACAACAATCATGGCTGATATTTATATAATGCTTTAAGGTTTTTGAAGCACTATATATACGTATGTATGCATATATAATTTGATTTAATATTCACAACAATTCTATGTGGGTAGTTCAGTGGTTATCACCATTTTACAAATGAGGAGAGCAAAGCTTAGAGGTCATAGCTAGTATCAGAAGCTGGATTTAAATCCAGTTCTTACCTGACTTCTAAACAAACTCTTCACACTCTACAATAATTCCTCTCACCATAGCACCCTGAACTATTTTCTTATGTTTCACTGTAGCTATTATAAATCAGGAGGTTAATTTCTTTTAAAACTCAAAATGTAAGAAAAAATATTTTTCAACACCTATTTTTCTCTTGTAGTAATACATGATTAGACTTCTTTAGATCTATAAATTCTCCACATCCTCTTCCCTTTCAAAAAAAAAGCCTGTTTTGATGTCTTATCTATAAGCTGTGTCATGACAGCTTCACACTATGCATCCTGGGAAGATTAGTGTGACTTGAAAGTTCACTTTGTTGGTTAAAAATAGAGAGAAAGAAACCCTGATCTAGGATAATTGCAAGGCAGATAATCTCTTGGGATTTACATTCTAATTTTTTTTTCTTTTCAAATGTTAAGAGAACACACTTCCCTAAGGCCAGGTGTTGAAGTCCAGGATATGACTAAATGACAGCCAAAGATGAGGTTGATGACAATAGGCAACAATAGTAATCAGAAGAAATAACTGTAATGATAGTAATAATCCCAGAGCTGCCACCAGAGCAAAAGGTTGTCATAGAAACCCTGGGAAAATGGAAGCAAAAGAGGAAGGTAGGAAAAATCTTTGACAATGGAATGCCGTCCCTGAAACTCCTGAGAACAAGCTCCTGTATTGTTGTACTATGAGAGAAGATTCAGATAAACACTAATCTTTAGTGATTATACATGACAGAGTTAAGGACAAAATGGCTTGCCAGGATCAGGAGGATATACCAAGATGATGGGCTGTTTGCTTTGCCTCAGGTGATGCTCTAGAGAAACAGCTGTACAGCATCTTCTCTGAGATGATTCAGACCAGCTGCCCTCTAAAGCATGTATGCAACAAAGAACAAATGTTCGGAGCACAGTGTTTCTTTCCCTGTTTTTTCACAGCTGTCCAGAGCAAGCCGGCCTTGATAGGGACACTCATTGCTCTTAAGGCAAAATATGATGGGGAACTTTCTAAGCCTCAGGACTGAAATGTGAATGGATAAAGATACCTCCGGCTTGTTACAAAAACATCAAATACAGAAGAAAATCAGAAAGCCCATCTGGATCACTTTGGAGCTCAGCAGATAGATGCAAATATATTTTGTTTTTTTTCAAAGCCCTAAACCTTTTACATATTTATTCTATTAAGTGAAATAGTTTGCTTTCATGATGTCCTTGCCACTGGAAGGCCAAGGACAAAGTCTGTTTAAATGATGCTGTCAGTGGTCATTTCACAAGGAGGACTGCTCCATCCTTAAGAATAATAACACGTTAATCCTTCTGAGAATCATCAGTATTGGTCCATCCCTTAATACAGATGACATGCCTGCTTCAAGCCTAGTGGATGGCTTTTCTGAGCTGCTTTGGACAAAAACTTATCACCTAGTTAACAATGAATAAGTCATCACCCGACTCCAGGGATAAATCTCTCTGAACTTTACTAGACTGGTTTTTGAATACCAGAAAGACAGTCTATCATGAGACTCAGACAAAGACCTTTCTGGCTATTTAAGACATGCCAAAACATGTGTATCTGTGATATAGTCTTCAAAAACACAGTCAGCCTCATAAGGGCTCAAAGTCTAACCCATCATCAATGGTTTGTATTGGGGGTGGAAAGGAGAATAGCAAAGTAAGAGAACAGCAGCCCAGGCAATATAAGGGAGGGACTTCTCACACCTTGAAACTGTTATGAGAATTATAAAAGGCCTATGGGGGAACTTAAAACCATGGTGAATTAGGCTCTGGCAATAAAACTGATGGAGTTAGTACCATGATCAATGTGATTCAACTCCTTGGAGTCAAAGAAATAGATGACATGGCATAGGATTACAGGCAATTGCTATTCAAAATTGCCAAAATGGTCAGCTTGAGATGGAGAATGGCAGAATAATTGGCTTCCTTTGTGTCCTGCTACCACAAGATGGCAAGGCTCTAGAGCACAAATGAGAAATGCCAATATTCCACCTCTTGAAAATGCTTGGGTACAAATGGTTTAGACCAGTAAGCAAGCAAACTACTAGTGGATATGGAATAGCTTGAACATAAGTGCTTTTATTATGCACCAGTAGTTTATCATAACAGAATTCAAATCAGATCTCAGTCAGTTCAGTCAATCAATCAATAATCACTTATTATGGACTTACTATGAACCACACATTTATAGATAAGGAATTCATACTGGTTTTTGATATTGGCACCCTCAGCTCCAAGGCCAAGTGCTGAAATCATAAACATAATTTCATCCCTAACCCTAGATGATGTAAAATAACAGATGAAATCAAGTAACTACAATAACCCAGAGAACTATGCTATTATTACCCCCCAGTTTTAGAGTTTAAGAAACTGAATAAGAGGTTAAGTGACTTGCCTGTGACAACAAGGGGTGATAAGTACCTTTTCCTGTTCCCACATGATTTGGTCTCTTCTAGGTCTCTATGTTTTGAAAAATTTCATTCTGTGAAGCTTGGTTATTATTGATATTTGGTATGGTGATATCTATTAAAACATTGTTATCAAGATTTTGTTGATCAATTCTACGTCTGGGCAATGTTTGGTTAGGGATAATAGTCACATTTGAACTCAGGTCTTCCCGACTCCAAGCCTAATACTCTAACCACTGCACCACCTAGATTGCTAATTAATGGCAAATGTAACCAAAAGTAATATACCTGTGAACAGAAGCTATAAAATAGCTAAGATCCAAGAATTAATCCATGAGAGATATTTATATGAACTCAGCCAACAGTCTGTCAACAAAGAAGCATCCAACAAATGAGTGAATCATTCATATTTGTAAAGACGAGGAGGTTATATGATAGCAATTCAGGACCACGTCATTTAGGCTCCAGAAGTTACAGAAGGGACAACCTTAGGGAATCTCACTTTATCGATCACTGTAGATGAGGCAGGGGAGCAGGAAAAACTGTGATACATCATCACAGGCTGTAAAAATTTGTCCCCTACCAAATACTTAACAAGGTATAATCTGGTCTATAGTTATACAATAAAACTTCCCTCGCTTCCATGTACCATCAAACCATAAATTCCCATGCCATAAATATAGACCTCAAAATATTCTGGAGATCTCAGCCAATAAGCTTCCAGGAACCATGCCATCATCAATCACCAAACTGTTGCCCACAATTGCCCAGATGTAGATGTTTTTTGACAAATTTCACCATCCCAAAGAGTAATAATTGGCAGGCTTCACAGAATGAAAAGATTTCAAAACATAGAGACCTAGCAGAGACTAAAATAAAGTGGGAACAGGATAAGGTACTTATCATTCTTGTTGTCCTGTTTGTTCCTGCAGTTGTACCAAGCATGCTTTCAGTGAGCCCACCAAATATAAGCATAGATCCCAATACTTCTATTCAACCTCAAAAATACCCAGTTATTTTAACCATCTGTTCAAGAATCCACAGAATCCTAAACAGAAAAGTTTAATAGCAGGATAGCATTATGTCCCAAGATGAGATGAACGAGATAATTTTGGTGGTGGTGATAAGGATGAGGATGGTGGTGGTGGTGATAGTGATAAAAATGGGTAATCACCACAATTAATTACAGAAAGGTCCAAGATCCTGGATTTACTAATTGATGCTGATTTTCAAAGGAGATGATTAAAACCTTTCTAACATATAATGGCAGGTTGCAAAATGTTAGCATCTCCCACATGGCTGGAACAACAAGATCATGTGGCAGGAATTATACAATGGAAGCTCAGTATCCTTCATAACCTAATGGATGACAATACATCATGGTACAAACATAACCCCCAAAGTATCATTAAGGATTAAAGAAAATAAACTGGACTTGAAATAGAACTTCATCACAGACAAAGCTATTGCTTGTAATAACTGGTACATAAAAATGGCCCATAAAAATTTAAGAACAATGTTTTCAACAGATGTTAACACAACAAATATTCATAATCCTCCCAACTATGAAGAATGAAAAGTTCTCAAATATAGAGCCCTCAAAGAAGAAATCAAATTCGTGTAGGAACAGGATGAAGTGATATCGTGCCTATTGACTGTTTGTTCCTGGAATTGTCCCAAGATGTTGTCGGTGAGCAGACAAAAGATGAGCATATATCCCAATACTTTTATTCAACTACAAAAAGCCACCATTTTATCCAGCTGGGCAAGTCTCCCAAATAATAAACATAAAAGACCACTATTATGGCAGCTAGGTGGCTCCATAGCACACAGAGCTCCAGGTCTGGAGTCAGAAAGACCAGAGTTCAAATCTAGCTTCCAAAACTTACTAGCTGTGTCACCCTGGGCAAGTCACTTGACCTCTATTTGCCTCAGTTTCTCATCTGTAATATGAGGATAATAATAGCACCCACCTCCCATGGTTGTTGTACATCTCAGATAAGATAATTATAAAGCACTTAGCATAGTAACTGCTATATAGTAAGTACTATATGGAGTTATTATTATTATTAATTAGAATTAGGCAGCTAGGTGGCTCAGGAAATAGAACTCTGGCCTGGAGTCAGAAAGACCTAAGTTCAAGCCGAGGCTCAGACAATTATTAGCTATATGACCCTGGACAGTCACTTCACCTCCCTTTGCCTCAGTTTCCTCGACTGTAAACTGGGAATAACAATAGCACCTACATGCTAGGGAGTGAGTGAGCCTTACTCTCATCAGAATTGGCTCAAAGAAGGAATAACATACACATTCAATTGGGTAGAGTAATCTATCTTACCCTATAGGAAAGTAGGAGGGGAAGGGGCTGGGGGATAGGGGGTGATAGAAGGAAGGGCAGATTGGGGAGGGAGCTTTTGAGGAGGGACAGGGTGAAAGAAGATAGAAAACAGACTAAATGCCATGAGGAGGGAATAGGATGGAGAGAAATACAATTTGTAAATAGCCTATCTAGAAATGGTCATTGAATCCGTGGAAGCTGATTTCATCTTGTTGTTAGAGGATCTGAGTTCAAATCCCAGTGCTGCAAATTCTTCCTCTTTGAGTCTCAGTTTTCTCATCTGCAAAATGAAGATATTGGACAATAGATAATCTCTAAGTCCCTTACAGCACTAAATTCTAAGATCTATATTCCTCTTAGTTCTTAACCATCCCTCTCCCAACCTACCCTTACTCCCTGCTTCTCCAATTCACTACTGACCATTAATAGTTACCTGTGTTCCATTTCCCCAAGGTCTTCCTAGGGGTCTGAAACTAATCTAATCAATTTTAACTAATAATAAGGTGTTAATGACTTATTAAAAATATCAGAAAGCAGAGGTCTCAATAGCTATGGTAGTCTTCCCATCAAAGCCAGATTATCCCATCCAAAGGTCATTTTACTCATAAGAAGTAATTTCCCAATCTCCTTATATCCCATGATGTCCTTCACTCTCCCTCAACCATGTAGGTATGGTCACATTCTGAAGCTCACCATTACCCACAGGTGTCCCACTTCCTTAATCAAAATCTCTGACATTTCCTCTATCACATAACTTCCTATCATTCAATCTCTTCTTCTGCCTCACCATACCTATTCCTTGCATTCGTGTTGACCACCAATCCTTCCACCCTCGAGTACTTTCTTAGTCCATTAACTCCGCTCTGAGTTTACTTTTCTATTTTCCCAATATCATATGGTGAGACAATTCAACTCCACAATGTCCTTTACTCTGCCAACCATCTGCTTATTCCTTGATGAACCTCAGCCCTGGATTACTTCCACCATCTGCTTCCTCCATTCTTATTCATGTGCTGCTGAACAGAACTGGAAGAAGTCATACAGCCATGCTGAGCATAAATCCATGTTATCAAACTTCAACAAACCCCAGATGGATTGCAAAACAATCTTTTTTCATCGCACCCTAATTCATTCCCTACATCATTATTCCAAACCTTCTCTTCTCTACTCAAATGTCCAAGACTTCCACCTCCCTCTCAACAGAAGACATTGCCTAATTCTCAGAGAAAATTAAGGATCTTCCAAGTGAGCTCCCTCTTCTCTCTTTTTCATCTCAAAGTCCCATGATGTTAACCTTTATCCTCCTGCATTCCCCTCTAATAATAAAATACCTTTTCTCCTTGCCAAAGCCAACCCAACTACATATGCACTTGAATCTATCTTCTTTCTCTTGCAGATTTCATCATCAATCATCCCCTCTTTATAATCTTCAAATTCTCCCTATCAACTGCCTTCAAACATTCCCAAGTTCCCCTATTCTTAAAAAAATTCTTCATTAGACCTTACCATCTCCTCAAACTATCATCCGATATCTTTCCTCCCTTCCTTAGCCCAATTCTTTTTTTTAATTCTTTTTTTAATTAATAAAGTATTTTATTTTTTTCCCGTTACATGTAAAGATAGTTCTCATCTTTTGTTTATACAAGCTTTACAATTTCAGATTTTTCTCCCTCCCTCCCCTCCCTTTCCCCTCCCCTAGACAGCAAGTAATCTGATATAGGTTTTATATATATATATACATATATACACATATATATACATATATACACATAATAACATTAATCCTATTTCTGCATTAGCCATATTATAAGAGAAAAAATCAGAGCACTGATGAAAAACCTCAAAATAGAAAAAAAACAACAGCACCAAAAACAAAAGAAATAGTATGGTTCATTCAACATCTATACTCTGCAGTTCTTTTTTTTTTTTTCTTGGATTTGGAGATCCTCTTCCATCATGAGTTCCCTGGAACTCTTCTGTACCATTGCATTGGTGAGAAGAATATAGTCCATCACAGTAGATCAACACTCAATGTTGATGATACTGTGTACAATATTCTTCTTGTTCTGCTCATCTCACTCATCATCAGCTCACGCAAGACCCTCCAGGTTTCTCTGAACTCCTCCTGCTCATCATTTCTTACAGCACAATAGTATTCCATTGTATTCATATACGACAACTTGTCCAGCCATTCCCCAATTGATGGGCACCCCCTCAACTTCCAATTCCTTGCCACCACGTAAAGAGCATCTTAGCCCAATTCTTAAGAAAAAGCAGCCTTCCCTCATTGCTTCCACTTCTTCTCCTCTCCTCTCCTCTCCTCTCACTCACTCCTCAACCCTTTACAACCTGGCTTCTGACCTCATCAATAAACTGGAACAGTTCTCTCCAGTTATCAAGATTTCTTAATTGCCAAACCTGACCTTTTCACTCAGTCCTCATCCTACTTGACCTACTTGCTGGGATTACTCTCTCTACCCAGATTTCTCTCCTCTCTGGGTTTTTGTGATACCACTGACTCCACTCTCTCCTCTTGCATGTAGAACCACTCTATCTCGGTCTCCTTTGCTAGTCCAGCATCCATTTTGTGTCCCCCTAACTGTCCATGTTCCCCAAGGCTTTCTTCTGAATTCTTATTTTCTCTCTATCATCTCTCAATGACCTCATCAGCTCCCATGAACTGAATTATCATCTCTAAGTAGATGACTCATAGATCTATATTTCCAGACCCATTCTCCCCTGAGCTTCAGTCTCAAAACACCAATTGCTTATAGGACCTTTCAAACTGAATGTCCCTAGAAATCTTTAAATGTCCAAAACCAAGCTCATTGCTTTTCCCTCAAAATCCAATCCCTCTTCTATACTTCCCTGTTTCTGACAAAGGCATCATTACTCACCCTCATCTCCCAGGCTCATAACCTTGACGTTTTCATTGATTTCTCACTCTTCCTCACCTTGCATATCAAATTATTTGCCAAATATTGAACTTTCCACTTCCACAACATCTCTTGCATCTGACTTCTTTCTACTTACACAACCACCACCTTAATTCAGGCCCTCATCATCTCTTTCCTGGATTCTTGCAATGATCTCCTAATTAGGTTCCCTGCCTTAAGTCTCTTACTATTCCTGTTCATCCTACACCTTCCAGCCAAAGTTCAGACCCAACCATGTGACTCTCTATTCAATAAACTCCAGTTTCTTCCTCTTCCCTCTATGATCAAATATGCATTCCTCTGTTTAGCTTTTTAACTGCCCCCCAACTTACCCCCAACCTATCTTTCCAGCCTCAATGGACATTAATCCCCCTCCTGTATTATGTAACCCAGACTTCTCTGTGCTCCTCACACACAACATTACATCTCCCATATCTTTGCCTCTGCACTGAGCACATCCCATGCCTGAAATGCAGTCCCTTACTACCTCAGATTCATTTCTTCTCTCAAGACACAATTCAAGTACCACCTTCTACATGAAGCCTTTCCTAACTCCCCCACCTGCCAGTGCCCTCCTTTCCAAACTACTTTGTATTTCTTCTCTTTATGTTTATCCTGCATACAATTGTGTGTGTCCTTTTTGTCTCTTCTGTTAGAAGAGTTAAGATCATTTCATTCTTTGTATTTATATCCCCAATTCCTAATACCTAATCTAGCACAGAGAAGGCACTTAAAAATACTTATAGTTGAAAGAGAAAGAAGCTCCTACCATCATTGTTGGTAGAGAAATAAGAGAATTGTCTGATCTGTCTATGTGCTTCCTTGTAGGTTTCTACAACTCCAGAGCCAGATGGGGAAAGAGGAATAAATCTTTTTTTGTTTGTTTTTGTTTTGTTTTTTTGCAGGGCAATGAGGGTTAAGTGACTTGCCCAGGGTCACACAGCTAGTTAAGTGTCAAGTGTCTGAGGCCAGATTTGAACTCAGGGAGTCCTGAATCTAGGGCTGGTGCTTTATCCACTGCACCACCTAGCTGCCCAGAATAAATCTTTATATAGCACCTACTGTGTTCCAGGCATTGTGCTGAGCTCTTTTTGGTTTGTTTGGGTTGCTTGGTTTTTGTTTTTGTTTTTGTTTTTTCAATATTATCTCATTTGATCCTTACAACAACCCTGCAAGGTAGGTGCTATTATTATCCTCATTTTACAGTTGAGCAAACTAAGTCTGAGAAGTCAAATGACTTGCCCAGAGTCTCAGAGTCAATATCTGAGGTCAGATTTGAACTCAGGTATTCTTGACTCCAGGCCCAGCACTCTGTGAACTATGGCACCACCTAGCGCCTAAGATAATAAAAGAGAATCCATAGGCTCCCTTTATCCAGTCCTAGAACTGCAACATCTAACGGCAACAACAAAGGATAATTCTCACTTCTAGATCAATTGTGGCACTGGAGACCTGGATGCAAGATGCACGAGTACTTCATAGATACAGTAATCCTTATTAGGTACCTCACTGATCTGGAATTCTCCAAACTATCCGGGATGCAGGGTCCCATCAACAACATGACTAGTGGTCCCAGTTTTCCCCATCCATCATCCAGGTTTCAAAAGGAACCACTGAAGTAGCATAGCACAAATATTCAAATATCAAACACTAAGGTTTTTTGGACTACGATTCACTTTGATTTTGCTAGGAGTGAAAATTGAAAGGAAGCCTTTTAAGCTGGGCATCTCAAGAAAACACAGGCTTGTATGCAGCAGGAGGGACTGATTTGAATTCTAAGAGGTTTTTCCTTGAAATAAGCTTTTTTTGCAAAGGTTATAAAGGCAAGAAAAAGATAAAAGGTATCAGAGTTCCAGATAGAGTTTAGAATGTCTTAAAAATCAAATGCAGTCATGAAATGATAGGAGCTTAGGCACATAAGCACACAAAAGAAACTCAGCTATCCTTTCCTTTCATTAAGATTTCCATTTCTTATATTCTGAAGGCTGATGTCACAGGGTGAATGAGCATAGAGGGTGCCTCTGGGGAAAGTTCAGAGGGGACCCAGTCAGGGCTGGCTCTATCATTTAGGGAGAACAGGCAGTTGCCTTGGGCAGCGAAATATTAGGAACAATGAAAATGTGTAGTGACTGTATATTGTGTGACTGACTTCAGGCTTGGGGGGACAGACATTTTCCAGTCCACCTGGGGCAATAAAAGCTTTCATTGCCACCACTAGATTCAATCAGGGACATACAGTATTGATTTCCAACATTAAATTACACTGAAGTTTTTATTATTGGATACAGATATTTCCCATTGTTTATAATGTGGATGTGCGTGGAGGGAAGGGAGGGGAAGGGAAAGAAAGGAAAAGACGGGTGAGGCACATCAATGGCTGCAACATCAGACCCCAGAAGTCTTTCAGGACACGAAACCTGTCTATTCTCACAGTTCTATTGTCTGAATAGGGACTCTGTTGCCCTAAAATGGGTCCTCACTAAAATTCCCTGAATTGCATTTTGGACAAACAGGAGGCATGATCTAAGGGGCTGCCAGTTCTTTATGCATAGTAACAATCCAAGAATGCAGGGCTATCACCCATTGGCTTATGAGGACACTCGAACTTAATAAGAATGGTTATTGAGCATGAAAATAGTATTCTTGAATTATGTCAAGGTAATTTTTTTATCTTCTTTTAAGAGCAGGGGCATTCTTGGAGCTTGAAATAGACATAGATACTGTAAGTTGGAATGCTTGTTTGTTTCCACTTGGTTAACAAGGGTATTTGTTTCTAGTGCAGATGAAAACACAGACAACACACAATTTCCTTTCCTGCCAGAAGTGGTTCTACTTTTGTTTCCCCTCCCCCCCAACATAATAAAAATAAAAATGGAAACATCTTTTAATCTCTGAGTAACAAAATAATCACTTGATCTATTCACAGATGAAGCACCACAACTTGAGAAAGTGACAGCCACATCTCTATCCATACGTAAGCTTTTCCCTTGTAGTACAAGAAAGCCAAGTCAGCAAGTAGCCAAGCATGTTTTTTTATTCCTTGAACTTAACCCATTACTTCTGGGGTTCTGGGAAATGTTATGATTGTATAGAATAGAAAGGAGAGAAAGTAAGATAGCATGTTTCACCTCATATTATTCTCTTAAATTCTATTTTTACCCAGATGATCAGACATTGTTGTGATCTTTGGTTTGAAATTGTTCAACTGTCATAAACATTAATTACCAAGGCACTGATGGATTTCCAGATGGTCAATACTAATGAGCTGCCTCCATAGCCGATATAACAGCATCAAATAAAGGATTCTATTATTAAAATAACTGGATCAAATCAACTACACATGAACTGGTCAGCAGATCAACAAAGGAAATGATTGATTACTCATATAAATGTGATCTAAATCATCTATATCAACTACTGATCTCAAAAGAAATATATTTTTCCGCAACATAACATAATAAAAAACATGATTACGCATGAAACTGCAAGTCTATTATGTACAACTTGCTATTCCTTTTAAATATATAATAAAGTTATCATGTACATTTCTTTTTTCTTCCCTCCTCCCCCCACCCTAGAGATGGCTACCATTAGACGCAAATAGGTGTGTGTGTGTGTGTATACATATAATTATTCCATTTATCAGTTCTTTCTCTGGATTCAGATAGAGTATTTCTTCTTGTCCTTTGTAGTTAATTTGGATATTTATAATAGTCAAATTACTTATTCACTCAAAGTCACTGTTAAAACAATATTGCTGTTACCACATACAATGTTCTCTCATTTCACTCTTTATTATTTTGTGTCTTTCCATGTTTTTCTAAGATTATTGAGCTCATCATTTCTTTCTTTCTTTCTTTCTTTCTTTCTTTCTTTCTTTCTTTCTTTCTTTCTTTCTTTCTGTGAGGCAATTGGGGTTAAGTGACTTGCCCAGGGTCACACAGTTAGTAAGTGTTAAGTGTCTGAGGTCGGATTTGAACTCAGGTCCTCCTGAATCCAGGGCCGGTGCTCTATCCACTGTGCCACCTAGCTGCTCCGAGCTCATCATTTCTTATAGCACAGCAGTATCCCATCACAATCATATAGCAAAAGAAATATTATTGGTCTAGGGATTTATTTTGTAACTAATTGTTAAAAAATACAAAGAAGTCACTGTATGTTTGCATATATGTACATATATACATGTTTGGAAGGTGAGGATGGTCCAGACCTCTGATTTCATTGGTATAGGGAACTCCCAGTAAGAAAACGTCCTCTACCAACACAGATCAATCAGGTATTGCAAATTATAGTTTTAGAGATTTGCCTTAGGCACAAAGAAGTTGACTTACCCAGAGTCAAACAACCAGTATATTTCAGAGATGGTACTCGAACCCAGATCCTTCCTTAGATTGAGAACAATTCTATATTCATTGTGTCATAGTCCCTCACATTTCATAATGTAACTAGGGACTGGCCAAAAACCACCTACTCTTTAGGAACATGAGAAAAGTCTTCAGCTGACTGAAACCTCACAGAGATTTCAGAACATATGCAGACATTCTATAATTGTTTTTTGTTTGTCTCTTTGTTTCTTTGGGGGAAATGTGATCCCTTTTTAATGGGTTATGGAACTGGTGTTTTCAAAAGGCACCAGTCCTTCAGCATCTCTCCTTTTGTCTCTCTTACCTGCTAGCTGCCCTTTTGGTGAGAGGCAGTGATATAAAGGGAGAGATTTCTGTCTCTCTCCATCTGAAGTCAACCTGTGGCCCATGAATATGAAACCCTGTTCTTTTCCTCTTTGTTTTCTTTCCTGTTTTCAGTAAAGGAGATTACAAATAACCATGACTTTGTTGGCTTTGAAAGGTCACGAGAATGAGCCACCAGGGGGTCCAGGAACATATTCAAGATGGGTTTTGCAGTCATCCAATCCAGCACGGAGGCCCTGAGGATTGACTTTTGGGACCCAGCTCAGCAATACATGAGACAAGGACTCATCCAGAAGCTATACCACATTTGGAAATGAACTCAGTAGGACAAATTCTATGTAAAAACTTCTGTTAAGTCTGAACCCACTCTCCTCAGGCACCAAGATAGGATGGGGAAAGTCTGCCTCCAGTTGTTAGAAGGAAATGTTTGTACTTCTGTCCATCCTATATCTTCATAGTAAATATCCCTTTTTAAAAGTTAATCAATGTTAATTGGTTAAATGGAACTGAGGTATTAATCATCAGTGGTTCATAGAGTGGAGAACACACAGGAGTGAGAGCTGGACCCAATAGTATTACAGAAAGACTCTCAGGCATATCAGAGGTACCTCCTAGAACCCTAAGGGAGAGATGTAGCTAGCCTTGCTCTGAAAAAATGAGTCCAGAATCATCATCTCAAAAAATGTGTTCCTTGAAACTTAAACACACAAAACAAAAGCTTAATACAGTACAATGTACCACTAATCCATAGTCTGGTTGCTGAATACAAAATATAAAGGAGTTCTGTTGTTTTTCTACCCATTTCAAGCTTGTTCCTTTATTTATAGCCCTAATTCCTCACTAATTCATATAAAAGTCTGTGCTTACATTATAGAAGATATTAGCCTTCTACTTTTCAGTCTTAATCAAATTAATTCTCCAAACTCCAAAAAGAATATTCATAGCTATGATCAAATAAACTGGCTGGACTGTAAGGCATAAAAGAAAACAAAAGGGGGGGTAGAGAGAAGAATAATCAAACAAGGTAAATGATCACCATGGAAACTACATTGCTATCACTGTTGAATGAGACTACAACACAGTAGTACCAAAAATTTCAACTTCCTGCCACCATACAAATGCATCTATTAACAAAAAGAATCCTTCTTTAAAAAAAAAAACACATACTGCTTCTTAACGGTACAATACACTAGAAAAGGCTGGTACCCACCCCCCACCCCCACCCCATTCCCACCATCCACATCAAAGCTAAATTGATAGCTGTTCTGAAGAATGATAAAGGAATGTCAGAGTAATTGCATATTTGGCAACTATTTATTTTGATTCATTCATTTAGAATCTCATCGCTAGCACTTGATATAAATTTGTGTATACAATACAATACTGTGAGGGAGGAGGAAGGAGGAAGAGATATGAAGAATGAGGTGTACAAGGTCCAAACAAGACAGTCTGATTAACACTTGAGCTTGTGTTTTCAGGGCAAAAAAAGTAATTTGGCATGGTTTCTACAAAGAAATGTAATAATGAAAGGAAAAGGGAGGGAGGAAGGAGGAGGCAGAGGCAAAAGAGGAAATGGACAAAGAGAATAATGAACTTAATCTGGTCTCTGGGGCAGAATCACACATAGTATAACCAGCAGCCTTCTTTCACTACTTGCCATGACACTTTCAAGAGAAGCTCTAAGAGCAGCAGGAGAAAGAGCCATCACAGAGAATTCAGAGTCTACCAAATGCCCTTAGGAGAGTGCCCAGAGTGGACTCCTCATCACCTTGTTGGGGGCAAGAACAGAGCGACCCCAATGGAGAAGTAGCTAATGGGGAATAAATTATCTACCCCCTGTCCCTTAAACCATGAGCAAATCCACAAAGGGTTGCTTATAGTAATTTAATGGCATGTCATTCTCTAACCTGAAAGTGGAATCAGAAGCTCAATTAGGTCCCAAGTCTTGTTTCTTCTAATATACAACTACCTCATTAAGCATTACACAGATGCACTTGCGTGAGCACGCACACTCGCACACGTGCACACACACACACACACACACACACACACTCACACAATGCATCTGATTCTTTATTTTCAGTAGTGATCACAGCACCTGGGCTTGACATCAGCAGGAACCACAATTCCAGATACCCCCAAGAGAATGGTTAGATCATTTCACAGCTCCACCAACAATGCATTAGCAGGGCAGTAGTTCTTAACCTGAGGTCTGTGAAATTGTTTTTATTCAGGGGAATTTGATCATTGTATTTTATATAAGTAGTTTCCTTTGTAATGCTATATATAGATACATAGATATACACACATACACATATACATATACATACATATGTGTATGTATATATATAATTTTATGCATTTAAAAATCTTATTCTTAGATGAGGTCCATAAGGCTTCATCCTCTGCCAAAGGGGTGAGGAACTCCAAAAAAGATTAATAACTCCTTTCCTTTGATGATATCAACGACAACTAGAAGTTGTCATGATTACAAGACTGCAGAAGTCCCTAGGACTTGAGAGCTCAGCAGCACTCCCATGGGCAACTCTTGAAGGGGCTATAATTTCTCAAGAAGGAAGATCATTGGGGTTTATTTGTAACTGTTGGGATTACCATGCCAAGTAGTTCAATGTGATAAGGGAGTAAGAATTCCAGAGTCTATATTTCTCTCCTAAGACTTTTTCCTGTTACAGGGACTTTAGTAGCTGGACTTTCAACGAATGTATTAAGAGTGTGTGCTTATATAAAAATAGAATTTTTCCTGTCTTTTGTTAGGAAAACAGAAGCAAGAAAAGAAAGCAATCCATTTCGTATGAGACTGCAGGTATACTGGAACAAATAGCAGCCTGAGACTAAAATTCTGAAATACTTTAAATTTGATTTTTTTTAAATCTGCTCTTTTACATTTTATACAAAAGATTCAATTCTTTCTTTTGACCTTCCATGAAATGTAGTATATATGGCAGTATCATGTCATTTTTGTGTGACAGGATCTGTGATTTCATTGACATAAGGAACTCCCAGTGAGAAAACTCCCTCTACCACTACAGATCAGCACCTGCTCTACATCTTAAAGTCTTTTGGGGGGGGGGGGCCCGCAGTAAGGGTTAAGTGATTTGCCCAGGGTCACACAGCTAGTAAGTGTCAAGTGTCTGAGGCCGAATTTGAACTCAGGTCCTCCTGAATCCAGGCCTGGTGCTTTATGCACTGTGCCACCTAGCTACCCCCCTCTCACCTTAAAATCTTAATAGAGTTTGTAGAAGCCTTGTGCACACAGCATATTTCATTAGGGTGTACCCCCAAGGAAATATATTTTTTGAAAAGGCAAACCACAAGGGACGTTATTTTCAATTTGTCAAATCAAGAAAACCTAAAGCATAAATAAACTTACTTTTTAATTAACAACTGAATTTTACTTTTAAAAATACAAAGTTTAGGGGACAGCTAGGTGGCACAGAGGATACAACACCAGCCCTGGATTCAGGAGGACCTGAGTTCAAATCTTGCCTCAGACCCTTGACACTTACTAGCTGTGTGACCCTGAGCAAGTCACTTCACCCTCATTGCCCTGCAAAAAAAAAAAAAAAAAACCCAAAATTACAAAGTTTGCGAAAGGTTCTTTTAATTGAATCCTTCCCTTAAAATTTAGAAGCCTCTTTTTGGCCTTGGCTAGCCCTCCCCTAAACCCCACTTTGCTATGAAAGGGCCAGCCAATGATGGAGTTTAAAGCCTGGTGATCAGAGGCTCATCCTTTTAAAAATAAAATTAACTTTTCTGCCTTGCCTGTACCAAGCGCATCCTCAAGACCACATACTATGGACTGGGGACTGAAAACAAAGTAGCCAGAGGAGTCCAAAGGAAAAAAAAAACATTTTCCCTGACCCAGCTGCAGTGGGCGAGTAGCAAGCTAGTAGCTCAGGTAGGAGCAAGGTGCTCCCGAAGGCACAAGGGAAGACAGCAAATAGCCACTTGACCCCAACAGGAACTGGATTCAACCAAACAGAAAGGCCATAGGAACAGGTGAGATGGCACCATGGAAAGAGTGTTTGAAGGGTCCCAGACTTCAGACACCTAACTCCTTGGACGAGCCCCTTTCTTTCCCACTTCTCTAGAGCCTCTGGGAAACAATAGAAGCTAAGGAGCAGGAAGTGGAAAAAAGAATAGGAACAAAGGAGAAGTGATTGCAATAATAGAAGTCCCCAGATAATGGACTTGGATTCAGGAAAACCCGAGTTCAAATCCTGCCTCAAACACTTACTAGTTATGTGACCCTAAGCAAGTCTCTTAACTTCTATTTGCCTCAGTTTCCTCTTCTGTAAAATGAGGATAAAAATAGCATCTACCTCCCAGAATTGTTGTCAGGATGAGATAGCATGTAAAAGCACTTTGCAGGCCTAATATAAATGTTAGCTATGGTTATTAATTTCCCATTGCCCTCCACACTTGCTTGGAGCTGAGGTCATCAGCTCTCTGTTATTCTTGCTGCTAGCCATATCTTATGACTGCCTCATATGTTTTCTTTGTCAGGGGGTCAATTGCTAGGGGCTACTGAGTAATGTTTTATTTAAGTTGGATTTAGCCACCTTTTTTTTTCCCCTGGGATTTTCCTACCTTTTCTCCTACAGGTGGGGCTCGTTTGCTTAACTGCATTTGACCTGTAATTAGCAGATCCCTGCCAAAGCTCTAATACAAACAGAAGCTACATTTATTAGGTCTATGTGAAAAGCGCTTAAGTAGAAATCTACCTTTCAGTTATTTTTCTCCCCGCTCCCTCCCTCCCTTTTCCACCTTAGAGGCGTGAAGGACTGGGATTGAAGGAGATCCTATCAGATGACCTTCAACTTCTCAGTAAAGGAGCCGATTGTCCTATGCAGAGATGGATAGGGGTGGGGATAGAAACAGGGGCCGGAGGAGAGTTGAAAAGCTTTTGAACAGGCTCTGTGGGGAATGTGATAGGGAGTAAATATGCCCTGATCAAAATGAAACTTGACCAAACCTGACCCTGAGTAAACATGAACCTGTTTAGCAACACCTTTTACCACGAGGCACCTGAGAATAATATAGGGGGCTTTATCCCCATATGAACGGTAAAGGGCAGGCCAGATACCATCATTATTGACCTTCATAAAGCCACAACCTATTTTGCCTTAGAGCCAACCCCCCAGCCCTGGCGTCTCATGCTGCCCTAGCAGAGTATCTAGGTTGTGAGACTCTTCTTCCATCTATCAGGTCAAGTTGATACTGCAAGGTCATAGTGTTTGAGGAAGGATTTGAACTCAGGTTTTCCTGAGTCTAAATCAAATACTCTATCCATCATCCCATCAAGTTCCCTCCTGCCCAATAATGGCAGTAGACATTCAGGAAAGATTTATCAAGTAGTGCATCCCTTCCCCCCACCATACAATCTATTTCCAAAACAGACATGTGAAGGAATACAGGCACCTATTATTTAGGTGTACTATAAAAGGGAAGAGATAGGGAAGAAAATGGCAAACCACTCCAGTATCTTTGCCAAGAAAACCCCATGGACAGTATTGGCATAATATGGTCCACAGGGTCCCGAAGAGTCAGATATGACTGAACAACAACAATAAGAGAGAGGATCTTCTCTTACAGATTTTATCAGATATTTCTCTCTTTGGGGGTACCACTGGCACCAATGAAAGGAATTATCCCCAATGCCTAGTCTTTCAAAACCATGTCCCAAGACACAGAGTCACTCCCTCTCTCATTCCCCTGCATATGACCACAGTATTCACTCATACTGAATCCATATCTGAAACGGGCTGCTTCTTCACTCTCCATCTCACTGCAGTACACTAGAACCAATGTCTATACATGGAGTCACATCCAGGCTCCAAAGAGACCAATACCAGTTCTAAAGTTGCTACCCAAAGATAAGACTAGGGAAATTTAGTTAGATCACCTTGCCAGGTCTACCTCCACAGCATCTCTCACCTTCATCCCCTTTTCTCTACTCACATAGGCACCACCCTACTTCTGTCTCCCCTGGCCTTTATCTGGGACTGCTGTAACAATCTCCAAATTGCTCTCCCTGAAATTTCTCCCCTTTAATTCATTCCTCATACAGCTGCTGTGGTAATCTTCTGCAGGCACAGGACTGAATGGGGGAATTTCTTCTGCTTAAAAATCTTTCAGTGGTTCTCCATTGCCTATACCCAGAGGTATCAAACACTGAGGGTGGCATTGCAGCCTACCATACTCCCTAGTGCTTAGGGAACCAGATTAAAATGTAATTGGGAAACATTTAACAAAAATAAGTAAGAATACAACAGAACATAAATGTCAATACACAACCTTCAAGAATCCTTATTTATGGTTTAGTGACCCTTGTTTCTGTGTAAGTTTCAACCCCACTGACCTATTGGATAAAACACAAACTCCTTTAGAGGGGCAATGTTTAAGGCATTTCACAATGTCTTCCATCACCTTTCTAGTTTTATTTTACACTATACCCTTTCACCAACTCTATGTTCCCATCAAACTCTATTACTAGCCTTTCTCTGTATCCAATACTACATTTCTCACCCCTGTATATCCACACAAATTATTCCCCATGCCTGTAATTCTCTTTCTTCACTCTAGAAGTTCTGATACGGACCCTCCCCCACACCCAACTGGACTGGCGAGTTCCTCATGTGGCCCATTTTGTCGTTTTCTACTTATCATCTTCTCATCAGTTGCCCTGCTTCTCCACATTTACCCACTGCTGTCCTCTCCTCTGATACTATAATAGCTATTGCTAGGGTGTATCTCCCTACTCCCCTGTGGCTTCAATTCACTACCCTTCCCTGGTCACCATTCTTTTCTATGAATTGTCAGCTCCAATAGGAAGTAAAAACCTCAAGACGACAATTGTTTCTGCTTTTGTATCTTAGCCCTTGGCATAGTGATTGGTACAAAGTAAGCATGTTATAAATAGTTTTTCATTTATGTGGTGGGTAGGTAGCACACTGGATGAGGACTAGGTCTAAAGTCAGGAAGACGTGAGTTCAAATCCTGCTTCAGATATTTACTAGATGGGTTACCCCTTACAGAGCAGATAGGTGGCACAGTAGATAGAGGCTCCAGGCCTGGAGTCAGGAAGACTCATCTTCCTGAGTTCAAATCTGGCCTCAGATATTTACTAGCTGTGTTACCCTAAACAAGTCACTTAACCCTGTTTGCCTCAGTTTCCTCATCTGTAAAATGAGCTAGAGAAGGAAATACCAAACCACTTCAGCATCTTTGCCAACAAAACCCCAAATTGGGCCATGAAGAGTCTGATACAACTGAACAAAAGAACTATTGATCCCTGGCAAATCACTTTAAACTCTCCAACTCTTAGTTCCTTCACCTGTAAATGGAAGGTGATAGTAGTACTTCCCTCACAGGGTTGTTGAGAAGCAAATGCTATGATATATTGAAAGCTCTTTGTGAACCTTAAAGTATATGTAAATATTTGCTACTGTTAGGATTTATTCATTGCTCATCTCTGTCTTTCAGAATCTTTGTCTTCCTTAAAGGCTCAGGTCAGCTTCTACCCTCTCCTTGAAGCCTTCTCTGACCCTCCTAGTTGTTAAAGTTCTCTCCCTCTTCAATGTTCTTTTTTCTACATTATTTATGTACATGCCTAATAAACACATATTGACTTAATGGGTTGTATCTTTGAAGTATCATGTCAGCTTCTTAAGGACAAAGACTTCCATATTTGCCTTTGTATCCCCAGTGCCTAGAACCCTGTACCTTGAAAATACTAGGTGCTTAATAAGTATTGGTTGAATTGAATTGAATTAGGTTTTAATATATTATAAGTTCAGTACGAATAAGCAATATGGCAATATCCAAAAGTAAGCTGGTATGATCTTGGGCTGCATTGATGAGGGGCCTAGTGTCCAAAGTGAAGTGTCAGTCAGTTGACGGGCATTTAAAGATGTTTTTATACTGTCTCAACCATTAATCAATTGGAGAATAGTTCCTATTCTTATAAATTTGAATCAATTTCTTATATATCTTGGAAAAAAGACCCTTGTCAACAAAGCTTGCTGCAAAGATGGTTTCCCCACTTACCTGCTTCCTTTCTTATTTCAAGTACATTAGGGTTTTTTTTGTAAAAATGTCTTAATTTCATATAATCATCACTGTTCATTTTCTCTTCTGTCACTCTTTCCATTCCATTTAGTTATGAAGCATTCCCTGCTCTATATATCAAAAAGGTAGTCTCTTCCCTGCTCATCTAATTTCTTTATGATGTCTCCCTTTATCCACAAAAGCCTCCAATACTGTAACCTGGCTCGCACTATTAGAAATTGGCATCTAAGGGTTAGTTTAAGAATAGCTCATCCATTAGGTGTTAACAACTAAGACTGCTTTCTAGAATATTAAACACTCATCAATTTCTAAATTTGCATTCTGACCAACAGGAACCATTGTCTCTACATTTTTGGGTTTGACACAGCAGAGATGTAAGGAATATTTGTAACTCTACCTATTATGGGATGCCATGGGACATGGTAGCAGCAAATCAGGAATTTGGGGTAAAACTATATCTGCTCAACCAACTGCATTAGTACATCCAGCATATGGCCCCCACCCACAACTGGTGTCCCCTCTAGAGATCTGCTCTCCCCCGCCACTTAAGTTATTCCCAATACGGAGTTGGAGGCTCTTTGTGCAGCCTGTGTTCAGAGAGGACACCTCTTGTAAAGGTGGTGGTGGTGGTGGTGGTGCTGCTGCTGCTGCTGCTGCTGCTACTGCTGTTCATTTGTTGTTACTGGTCTCCTCACTTGGTTAGTTTCAGTCTCAGCTACTGTGGTTCCTACCCTGGTCCTGAATGTTTATTATTTTTACTCTATGGAATTGATTCCTATCAACTTTCTTCAATACTCCTGGGTCTGCTTCCTCCCTTGGCTTGGTTCTATCAGCTCTTGAATGTTCATTTTATTAATACTCAACATTATTTCCTATCCCTGATCCTACCTTTCTCATGATGGAACTGTAGTGTAAGCCCAGTTGCCCACTTCATACAATATCAAACCACCCCTGCTTCCAGGTACTCAGTAAGTATCGCCACCCACTGCACCCTGAAAGGAGGGTTATGATAGCATGACAGTTATTGATAACCATGATGAGGAGCAACATTGAATGCAAATGTCCTATCCAGTTACAGATTCCAAATTACATTGAACCATAATAGAAGTATTGATGTTAATAAACCCTCACAGACCCACACGTTGGAAACTGCCTAATCAGAAAGTTAACTGCATGGGCTCCCAGACTGGACTGTTTTTACTTGAGTACATGCAAGATGTTCAACAGTAGCAATAACAGAAAAGGCCTAAGGAATCCAAGTCACTGACATAAGAAATCTTCCCACAAAACAAGTCCACTTTGGGGATATCGTGTTGTTATTCTGGAAGGCTGCTATCCCATTGTCTATGCCACACTGCCACATGCAACACGTCAGGGAATTATTCTGAAAAAAACTATTGGCTAGCAATGTCTGACAGCCTAAAAGTGATGCTGATAATGAAAATATTGCAGAGGAGTTTAATAAATATCAGGTAATATGATATAAACCCACTTAAGCTATCTGTTGGTTTTGTTTCTAGTTTTTCAGGGGAAATACTTGAGTAAGAGGTAGCCTACTGTATAACTCACCCTCCACCATCTCAAAAAAAATGTCCTGAAATGTCCCTAAAAATGTTCTGAAATTAAGCAAATACAATGAGAAGAGTAAAATCTAAAGAATGCACCTAAAGGCAATTCTTACCCTAGATGAATGGATAGATGAATGGATGGATGGATGGATGGATGGATGGATGGATGGATGGATGGATGGATGGATGGATAGAGAGAGGGAGGGAGAGAAACAGACAGACAGACATAGATAAATGAAAACTGGTTCACCAGTTGCTTCTGGCATCTCTAACCCCAGACCACCCCATGTCCCCTTCCCTCCCTCAACCCACCTTTAGCACCTGGGAGGTATTGGCTTGTTCAGCCTCATGTTCCACATTCAGGCATTGGTTTTGGGAGTTAACCCCTTGGCAATTTGGAAGAAGATAGGAAAGAAAGGGCACTCAAAGGTAAGATTGAGAATTATGAATCATACTATCCCCAAACCTTGAGAGGAAAAAAAGAAGAGAGTTGTATAGTGTGGAGCTGACAGAAAAGATTATGGAAGCAAGCTGGTCCCAGAACTGTGGCACAAGTTAAAATGATTTAGGTAAGTCTCTTAACTTCCCTGGGTCTCATTTTCCTTATCTATAAAATAAGAAGATTGGGCTAAATTACCTTTGAGTTTTCTTCATGCTTTAAATCTATTACCATATGATTCTATGAAATAAGCAGCCAGAAAGAAATAAAAATAGAGAAGGGAAGTAGTTCCAAAGACAGCTCAGGGTCTCCTCTTCAGAAGTGCCTGGGGGAACCCTCCTGCCATTATATTTTAACCAGCCCCCTTAGGTTAGCCAAGGAACTGCAGAAAGTCTATAAAGCACCTAAGAATTGGGGTGGGAAAAGTGGAGAAGAGGTCAATCTATAGTAGCCTTTTAGAGTACCATAGTAGCAGTGTCCCAACTGGTCACCCTCATGATTAAGTGCCACAAATGCTGTCCACTCTGGTGGTCTAAGCAAATAAGAACTTAGGAAAAGGTTCAACAATTCTGGACCTACTAAAGGGAAAGGAATTAAGTGAAAATATAAAATAAATAGGATAGAAGCTATCAATCTCATTAATTAGGAAATAACCTGGCTAACCTGTCTAATAAGAGAGTCTAGAAAATTAGAATAAAAGGTTGAGACAATTTCCAAAATGGTCATTTTTCAAGAAAAAAATAAAGTAAAAGAAGCTAAAAATTCAGAAGCAAAAGAAAAATTAATTGAACAAAAACCAAAAAACAAGAAGATTGGAAGAATTCTTGAAAGCCCTACAAAATAACAAACAAACAAAAATAAAGAGCCTGAACTTGAAGGAAAAAATGTGAAGGAGTAATTTAAGGGTTGCAGGTACAGAAAAACACATAAATACCATATTTCAGGAAATCATATAGGAAAAGTGTTGAGAAAATATTGGAAATATATAGCAGAGTACAGATTGAAAGAATACAAAGAACACCAATAGGAAAAAAACAATTCTAATTTACCAAGAAACATCATAATCAAAATTCTGAATTACAATAGCAAAAAAAATTTTGCAAGGAACAACAACAACAAAAAAAATCCTTTCACCTTCTAAGGAGAATCAATTATAATAGTACTGGATTATTTCTTATTTGTAAGCACTACTAGGTGGCTTGGTAAATAGAGTACCAGGTCTGGAGTCAGAAAGACTCATCTTCCTGAGTTCAAATCTGGTCTGACACTAGCTATGTGACCTTGGACAAGTCACTTAACCCTGTTTGCCTGTTTCTTCATCTGTAAAAATGAGTTGGAGAAGAAAAATGGCAAACAACCCCAGTATCTTTATCAAGAAAACTCCAAATGGGGTAATGAAGAGTCAGATACGACTGAAAACAACTGAACAAAAAAAATTAAAAGAAACTGAAATATCATATCTCTAAAAGCACTGGTTGGCACCTGAATCCTGAGTTGTCTAAAGCATAAAATAAAATAATTACACCTTGAGCAAAGGGAGAATTTTATTAATTCCTTCAAAGGAACCCAAAGCTGAGCAGGTTACCCAACATGCAAAATTACCAAACAGAAGAAAGTTAAATACTTTAAGATAGCAATGGAAGGTGAAGAAATTAAATGTTTATTTTCATGTGGTTAGGGCTAGACAAGGCAAGGAATGTAGGGTGTGAGTTATCTTTTGTTTGTTATTTGCTGTGCTTTGGAATTAAATTTGCCAAAACAATCAAAACTTAATGTTGTAAAAGTATAAAGAATAAGCTTGCTCCAAAGAAGAAATATGAGAAAATGCCTCACCCTGATCCGTTGAAGTAATTCAATGCCAATAATTGTAGAATATAGCATATAACATCAGATTTTCCCCCTGTGTCTATCAATTTTGCTGGGGAGGGGGGTTAATCTTCCTTTTCTATTCTAGGGTTGGTCCCCTAAATGGAAATGATACACGGGAAATTTGGACAATATAAACAGAAACATATCAATAAAAATCCACTTTTAAATTAAATTTGCACATTGAGATGCTTTGTGAAGTCAAAGACAGCATCTATGGGTTTAATAAAAAATCTAAGGAATAAAACCTATAACTGGAAAAAAACAAGAGAAGGGTAGAAGGAAGAATATATTTCGAGGGGGAAAATCTCATTCCCTCATTAGCAAATCAATATAAATAAGGAAATGGAACAAAATCTATCATGTTTTGGGAAACTATAGAAAGTAGGAGTTGCAATCACAATTTCTTTTTTTTTCTTTTTTCTTTTAATAATAAACATTTTTATCTATAGTTTCGGGTTCTAATTTTTATCCCTCTTTCCCCTCCACCCTCCCTGAGGTAGCGAACAATCGTATATGGGTTATACGTGTATGATTATGTAAAACATTACTTTATTTGTCATTTTGATTAAAAGAAAACTTGATTAAAAGAAAAAAAAATGAAAGAAAGTGAAAAATAGCATGCTTCAGTCTGTTCCATCAATATCAGTTCTTTCTTGGGAGGTAGATAGTATGTTTCATCAATAGTCTTTTGGGATTGTCTTGGATCATTGTATTGTTGAGAATAGTCAAGTCATTCACAGTTCTTCATCAAACAATATTGCTGTCTCTGTGTACAATGTTCTCTTGGTTCTGCTCACTTCACAATATATCATTTCATACATATCTTTCCAGGCCTTTCTGAAATATGCAATCACAATTTCAAATAAAGCAACAATAACAATGATAATGTCAAGAGAAACCCAGGAAAACTATATAATGCTTAAAGGCATCATAAATATTGTAAAAATATTAGTAAATTATATGCCCCAAATTATATAGCATCTAAATTCCTTAAGAGAAAATCAAGGTAAATTGTAAAAAGATATAGCTGAATAAATCTAACAGAAATATTTTTATAGGAAAATATAGATCAGCCTTTATAATTATAAAAATATTAATGAATAAAATAAATATTACAAAAGATATAGACTAAATAAACACTAAATCATCAAACAATGCATCAAAGAACAAATAATAGAAATAATAAATAATTATGTTAAAGTAAATGAGAATAATGAGACAATATTAAAAAAAACTTATGGGACTGGGGAAGCTAGGTGGTGCAGTGGATAGAGCACTGGCCCAGGAGTCAGGAAGACCTGAGTTCAAATTCGGCCTCAGACACTTGACACTTACTAGCTGTGTGACCTTGGGCAAATCACTTAATCCCAATTGCCTTACCAAATAAATAAATATATAGATAAATAAATAAACAAAAACTTATGGGACTAAATTAAAGCAGTCCTCAGAGTAAAATGTATATCTCTGAAAACATTAACAAAATAGAATATAGAGAATCAACTTAGTATTCAATAAAATGACTGGAAAAATAAACAAATGAGCAATTCTAAAACAAATATAAAAGAAGAAATCTTTAAAATGGAGGAAACATTGATAAACTTAAAAATAAAAGACTATAGAACTGAAAATACTAATGAAAATATAAAGCATCAGCTAATCTGATTAATTAAAAAACAGAACAAACTCAAATGCCTGCAAAACTGAAAATTCAAATGAAGTTAATTTATCTATGAAAATACAAAATATACAAACTAACAAAACAGAAATTATATGAAGTAGCCATGTTTTAGAAAAAGAAATGAAGCAAACCATACATGAATTGCCATTGGAAAAAAGCCTAGAGCCAAATGTATTATCAATAGAATTCTATCAAAACTTTAGAGATTGGGGGGGGGGGGCAGGGTAATGAGGGTTAAGTGACTTGCCCAGGGTCACACAGCTAGTAAGTGTCAAGTGTCTGAGGTGGGATTTGAACTCAGGTCCTCCTGAATCCAGGGCCAGTGCTTTATCCACTACGCTACCTAGATGCCCCCTATCAAAACTTTAAAGAGGAATAAAAACCTAGGATACAAAAAGTATTCTCAAAAAATATAGACAGAAGGTTCCCAAACTAAATTCCTTTATAAGGCTACTAAAATCCTAACAGCCAAATCAGGGAGAGAGAAAGAATAAAAAAAGAGAACTATGGCAGTATAACAATGTAGAATTGGCAACTTACCATGTTTAAAATGTACTCTCTCTTCACCTTCTTCTCCCAGTATCCCTCACTTTAAGATGCAATTCAAGTATCACCTTCTACTTTTTCCCATTCTCTGCACAGAACTGCCAAGTCTTTCTTTTCTTAAGTATCTTATATTTAACTACCTTGGATTTATTAAGTATTTTCATTTTGCATATATCCTTTCTACATCTTACATCTATGTTGACTCTGCCAATAGAGTTTAAATTCCTTAGAAGCAAGAATTGATCCACTTTTTGTCTTTTTATCCCAAAGCACCTAATATGGTTACTAGCACCCAATAAGTTCTTAATAGAGGAATGTTGACTGGTTGCTTGATTGAATTATCCAGAAAATAATATGATGTGACAAAATTGAATTTATACAAGGGATAGAATAGTAGATCATTATTAGGTAAAGCAACTGGCACAATTAAGCAGGTAAACAAAAATATATTTTATCAATAGATGCCAAAAATATCCTTTAACAAAGTGTCCTTTTCTGTTAAATACCCCAAAAGCAGAACAATTAATTGTAGGAGCTTTCTTCATAAGATCAGAAGTTTATATATCAAGCCAAGAGCTAGCATTATTTGCAATAGTGAAACTAAGATCTTTGGCAATACTTAGAGAGGGGAAGTATGGTTGCCTCCTCTCCCTGCTATTATGTTACGCATATAGTCCTAAGAATGCTACCTATAGAAATAATACAATAGAAAAAGAAATGTAAACATTGGCAAAAATGAAACAAATTATCTCTATTTGCAAATGATGTGATGCACTTAGAAAATTCCAGAGAATTGGTAAAAAAATAAATTGACGTGATTAATTTCTTCACTAAAGTAGCAGTATACAAAATAGGCCCACAAAAATCATCAGTAGTTCTACTTAAGATTAATAAACAATAAAGAAAGGACAGCTAGGTGGCACAGTGTATAGAGTGCTGGGCCTGGAATCAGGAAGACCTGAGTTCAAATCCAGCCTCAGACACTTACTAGCTGCATGACACTGAGCAAGTCACTTAGCCCTGTTTGCCTCAGTTTTCTCATGTAAAATGAGCTGGAGAAAGACAAACCACCCTAATATCTTTGCCAAGAAAACCCCAGATAGACTCACGAAGAATCAGACACAACTGAACAACAATATTAAGTTTTTGACAAGAACTGCTGGAAAGCAGTTTGGTAGAAATCAGGCTTATACAACAATCTACACCCTATAACACAATGAGCTCAAAATAGATGGGAACCTGAATATAAAAGTTTACATCATTATAAAGTTAGAAGAAAAGAAGAGAAGGTGCCTTTCACAACCCTGGTGAGGGAAAGAATTCTTAACCAAACAAGGAATGGGGAAATCATAAAAGATGAAATAGACCATTTCCATTAGAAAAAATTCAAGTGTTTGTATTGATAAAATCAATAATGAAAATAAATAAGAAGCAAAACTATAGAAGGGAAAAATATATAACTCAAATATTGCAAATAAAAACCTGATAGCCAAGATATATATATAGAATTAAGTCATCAAGTCAAGTGAGCAAGCATTTATTAAATCCTGACTATGTGCCAGACACTGGACAAAGCACTGGGCCTACAAATACAAGCAAAAAGCCCTACATACAGCTCTCACCCTGATGAGCTTACATATTAATGGGAGAAGACAACATAAAAAAGAAGCTGAATGGGACAGGGTGGAAGGTACCCTTCCACAAATCATGGGAGTGATGGGAGTGGTGAAAAAAGAAATCTGAAGATTCAAGAGTAGAGCCCAATGAGGAACAAAGGAATGGATAAATTTCCAATTTTTTTTTTTTTGCACGGGGCAATGGGGGGTAAGTGACTTGCCCAGGGTCACACAGCTAGTAAGTGTCAAGTGTCTGAGGCTGGATTTGAACTCAGGTCTTCCTGAATCTAGGGCCGGTGCTTTATCCACTGCAACACCTAGCTGCCGCAAATTTCAAAAAATTATTAACACCAAGAGCCATTTCTTATTGGACAAGTGGTCATAAGATAACAAACATTTTTCAGAAGAATTGTAAATTATAAATGACCTTTTACAAATATGTTCAAAATCAATAGTAAGAAAAATACAGTTTTTTCAAATTTCACCTCACACTATGCAAATTGGCAGATGACAAAAATGAGGATAATAAGTGGTAAAGTGGGGAATTGAAAGGAGATATTTCATTTACACACTATTGGTGGAACTATGAATTGTTGTAGCTGTTCTGAATAACAATTTGGAATTTTAACAAGAAGTCCAATAAACTATCCATACCCTATGACCCCACTTCTGAAAATATAGCCTAAGGAAGTCAGAGATTGAAAGAAAAAAGGTCCAATGTAAAAAAAAAATCCTTGCAATATTCTTTATAGTAGCAAGGAACTGGAAACAAAGTAGGTACCCACTGATTGGAGAAGATTGAAAAAAATGAAGGTATGTAAATGTAATAAAATATTTTACATTAAGAAGCGAAAAAATATGAATCATTCAGAGAAACACTGGAAGATTTGTATAATCTGATGCAAAATGAAATAAATACAAGCAGGGGCAAAAGAACAATCTACAAATTAACCACAACTTAAATGGAGATCATTAAAAGGAAGTGAAACTCAAGTAAATGAAAAACCAATGATCATCTGGAAATCAGAAAATAAAGCATACCTCCCAAGGTAGCCCATTTTTACTTTTACATAGATCTGCTCACCAGGAAACTTTTTCTAACATCAAGTCAAAATCTGCCTCTCTGTAACTTATAGTATCATAGAGCTAGAGATGAAAGGGTCCTTAGAGACAATGTACTACAACCACTACAATTTATAAATTAGAAAACTAGGACTCAGGGAGGTTAAATGATTTGCCAAGGTCAAACAAATACTATCAGAGGCCCTTGCTCCTTTTTCTGCCCCCTGGGACCAAACAAAACGGGTAAAATCTCTCTTACACATGGTGATTCTTCAAACACCTGGAGACAGCTAACATGTGTCTCCTATGCCTTCTCACTTTCAGACAAAGCTTCCAACTTCTTTCTGTCAATCCCACTCATGTCTAGATAGTTTCCCATTTATCTTTGCCCTTCCTAAAATGTGACATCCAGAACTGAACACAATACTCCACCTGTAGTCTCAAACATTGTCTCTTAATGCAGCATAATGTTGCCTTAGCTTCTTTTTCTGGGGGTTAAAGAATTGGAAACTGAGGGGATACTAGGAATTAAGGAATGGCAAACAAGTAATGGTGCAAGAGTGGGATGGAATGCTTTTGTACTGTAAGAAATTATTAAGGGGACAGTTTTAGAGAAACCTGGGAAAATTTGTGACCTGACACAGTGAGCAGAACCAGGAAAACACTCTATAAAAAATATATATTGTAAAGACAAGCAATTATGGAAAACCTGGGAATGCTGATCAAAAAATGACTATCCACTATTCCAGAGGGCCCATAATGAAGCAGGCTGTCCACTTCCTTATAGAAGAAAAGTGATGCACTCAGAATGTAGATTAAGACATATTTTTTGGATGTAGCCAGTGAAAAAATTTGTTTTGCTTGACATGTTGGTAAAGAGAGTTTTGCCTTTCATGCTTTCTTGATAGAAAAGGAGGTTAGAAGTGGGAGGAAGAAAAGAGATATCTTCATTTGAAAATAAAGTAAAATTTAATTCTAAAAAAAAATTGCATTAATTTTTTGGCCACCATATTATACTGTTGACTCATATGTTGCCCCAGGGTCTTTTTTAGACAAAGTGTTATTTTGTGATGCTCCCCTCCCCCACCAACTTTTACTGTACTTGTAATGTTGGGTTTTATTTTTTCATTTAAATGTAAAATTTTTTTAAAAGTCAATTTGGCCTTGATGTAAGGAAAAAGTTCTTAATTAGAATTGTTCAATAATAGAATAGACTGCCTCAAGAAATAGTGGGCTTTAACACACTGTAATTCTTCAAGTGAAGGTTGAATGATCATTTGTCAGTTATATTGTAGAGAGGACAATTGTTTATATGTGAGTTGGAATACATGAACTATGAGATGCCTTCCAACTTTGAGATTTTATGATTTCACACTTTATTTATTCCTATTAAATTTCATCTTATTAGATTCTGTCCAACATTTTAAGCTAAGATCTTTTTGGATCCTTACTATCACCTAATATACTTGCTATCTCTCCTAGCTTATGTCATCTGAAAATCTGACATATATACATTTATCCATATAATTTATAAAAATATTAAATTGTATAAGGTTAAGTACAAATTCAATCTCAAATAAAACTATGAATGAGTACTCTGAGAACAACCATTCAAATAGTTCCAAATCAATCTAATTATGTATCTGTCTAGGCCATCTCTTTCCATATTTTCCATAAGATAGCAAGAATAATTTCATCAAATACCTTTCTAAAATCTAGGTAAACTGTATCTAGAAGCACACCCCTTATCTAGCAGTCATATTGTTGTTCAGTTGTGTCTGACTCTTCATGACCCTATTTGGGGTTTTTTTGGCAAAGATGCTGGAGTGTTTTGCCATTTCCTTCTCCAGTTCATTTTACAGATGAGGAAATTGAGGTAAACGGGGTTAAGTAACTTGTTTAGGGTCACATAATAAAGTGTCTGAGGCAGAAACAGTCCCTGCTCTCAATTCACATTCTAACAGGGGAGTAATTGATTAGTAATTTTTCAATTGTGTCCAACTCTTTGTGACCCCAATTGGGGTTTTCTTGGCAAAGATACTAGAGTAGTTTCTCATTTCCTCCTCCAGTCCATTTTGTAGATGAAGAACCGAGGCAAACAGTTAAATGACTTGCTCAAGTCACGTTGCTAATAAGTGTCTGAGTTCAGATTTGAACTTAGGAAGATGAGTCTTCATGACTCCAAACACAGCAATGCACCACTTAGCTGACCCTCTAACAGGGGAGCTAATATGTAAATAACATGTACACAAAAGATATAAATAGGCTACACTGGAACTACTCTCAGGGAGAAGGTATTAACTGTATGCATGGATGGATAGATGGATGGGTGGATGGATGGAAGGATGGAAGGATGAATATCAAGGGTCACCATGGAGCAGTGTTAGCGCTTTGGTCCTTTTCAGATCCTCTGGTTTTATATTGTAATGATTTCTAAGATGGAGTGATGGATTCTCTCTCCTTGGAGGTTTTCAAGTACTAGAATGCCAATTATTGGGTATACTATAATAGGGACTTCTTTAGTGTATGGGTTGAACTAGATGACCATTTAGATACCTTCTAACTTTCAGGTTCTGGAACTGTGTGTTTTGTCTAGAGTAGTTATAGACCAATAAGGGGATACTCACGTGAAAGCCTGCTAATGCCTTGCCTGTTTATTCATACCCAACACTACACCTTCTCAGACATGACTCCTAACATCTCTGACAACACTGAATCATACTACTCATTTTTGCATGCGTTTCTCTCTTTGGGTAGAAAACCCAAAACTTTGATTAAATGACAAAAACTTCCAATTATTTTTTCCAGTGCTTAGAAGAGTGCCTATTATATAGTAGGTGTTTAATAAGATGTTTATTGACTTGTTGCCTTGATATTCTACATTGGCCTTTAAGAGAAACAAATAATAATACAGCAAGCTGTAGCCAGAGATTTCTTTTTCTTCTTCCCCAAAAAAGGTAACTTCCTGGCTATATCTTGGGGTCAGTACACATTTAGCCCAATTTTCTGCATCTTCTATATTGACAATACCATATAATGAGAATTTATAGCTAGACTTATAACCCAGAGGCACTGTAAGATCCTCAATCATCAAAGAAAGATGCAATTACATTTACTGCTCTATACTTCCCAAGGAAGGAGAGTGTACTAATATGCTTTTCAAAGATTTTCAGCAACAGTTGAAACCAGAAAGGGGTTTGGGGTTAGCTATGAATTCAGTTAACCAGAATATCCTCTACTCTCTTATTTCACATGGGAATAAACATATGTGCTTTGTGGAGTTTTTTCTATCTACAATGTAAATATTCTGGGAAGAGAGTGGATGGTGCTGGCTTACTTGTCTGAGAGTGTAATTGTTACCTTAGTCAGTGATCTCAGCAATTGGTCACAGGAAGGTTACTTGTCATTATTAATGCATCAGCAGGTACCATGAATGTCCTGGCTATTGTTTGTACAAATCTACCTGAAGAGAAGTTAGCTATCATTTCTTTTCCAGGGTTTGCCTTCAGAGCAGGAAATGTCTACCAAAATATTATTACCATCAATAGATATGTGATGGAAACCTCTGTTTGAAATATGGTATATCACACACCCACATCCACCCCAGCCTGCCAGGTCCTGTTCAGTTCTAACAACCTATCATCAATTATCATCATCATCATTAATATAGCACCTACTATGTGTCAGCAAAATGGCTGTCTGATGAGGCTTTACAAATAGCTGATGAAAGAAGGAAAGTGAAATGTAACCAACATTTATTAAGTGCCTACCATGAGCCAGGCTATGTGCTTAGCACTGCAGATACAAAAAAAAAAAGGTCAAAAGACAATCCCTGGAGGCAGCTAGGTGGCACAATGGATAAAACACCAGCCCTGGATTCAGGAGGACCTGAGTTCAGATCTGACCTCAGACACCTGACACTTACTAGCTGGTAAGTGACTTGGGCAAGTCACTTAACCCTCATTGCCCCACAAAAAAAAGACAATCCCTGCACTCAAGAAGATCACATTCTGATGTGGGAAACAACTTGAAAACGACCATACACAATATATATATATATATACACCAGATAATTTGGGGACAATCTCAGAATGAAGGCCCCAAAATTCCCAGAAGGAATCAGAAAGGCTTTTAGTAGACAATGGAGCTTTAGATGAGACTTGAAGGAAGCAGGGAAACCAGGAATCAGAAATGAGGAGGGAGAGAAGTCCAGGAAAAATATAGTCGGGAGATAGACTGTCTTAGGAAAGGAACAGCAAGGAAGTCAGTGTTAATAGATCACAAAACAAGTAGAGGTAAGAAATGAGGTATAAGAAGACTGGGAAAGTTAGCAGGGTCAGGTTATGATGGGCTTTTTTACACCAGACAGAGGATTCTATATTTTATTCTAGAGGTGATAGGGAGCCACAGAAATTTATTGAATAGGTGGTGATGTGGTCAGACCTGTGCTTCAGGAAGATCAGTTTAACAGTTAAATATGGTTTGGACTGGAGCAAGGAGGGACTTGAGGCAGAAGACCAACTAGAAGGCTAATGTTATAGTCCAGGAAAGAGGGGTGGCAATGTCAGAGGAAAGAAAGGGGAGAGATGTTATAAAGGTAAAATCAACAGGACTTGACAACAGATTGGATATGAGGGGCAAGAGATGGTGAGGAATTGAGGATGACATCTATATTGTGAGCCCAAGTGACTAGGAGGTTGGTGGTAACCATGAGAGTAATAGGTAAGCTAAGAAGAAGGGAAGTTTGTGAAAGAAAGACAATGAATTCAATTTTGAAAAAGTTGAATTTAAGAGGTCTTTGGAAATATTCAGTTTGAGAGGCCCAATAGGCAATGGAGATACAAATACAGAGGTCAGGAGAGAGGTTATCGGTGGTGGCAGTGGTCGTTGTATCGGTGGTGGTGGTGGTGGTGGTGGTGGTGGTGGTGGTGGTGGTGGTGGTGGTGGTAGTAGTAGTAGTAGTAGTAGTAGTATATCTGGCATGTATAGCACTTACTATGCAACAGGCACTGTGCTAAGCACTTTACAAATATTATCTCATTTGATCCTTATAAAAACCCTGAAAGGTAGATGCTAATATTATGCCCATTTTACAACTAAAGAAACTGAGGCATAGAGGAGGTGAAGTGACTTGCCCAAGGTCATAAAACTAGTAAGTATCTGAATTCAAATTTGAACTCAGGTCTTCCTGACTCCAGGCCCAGCATTCTGACTTCTGTGCCACTAGATTTCTGAGGCGATGGATGAGCATGGCATGGCATGTATGAAAAACTATTTCTGGGTATACGTAAGAGAAAAATGTTATTCATATACTTCTTTGTCCCCACCACCCCAGGTGGGCTTGACATTCTTCTGGAAGACAGTCTTATGATGCTATATACATGCAAAGATGTATGACTACTGATTGTCTGAGAAACTTCTGGGAGAAAGAAGCAGAAAGACCAGGGAGGGTGGATGATATCTTGAGACCCAAAAGCATCCTTACCCTATATTTCAAATATCTGATGATCTAATTCTAGCATAATAACACCTTTTAAACTAGGAAAGGAAGAAAGAGTGCATCAAGCCTATGCTGTCCTCTTAGGTTACTCACAAAGGTGGCAAAATCTAGTTTCCCAGGAGAGATGGGGTGGGGCATCTCCATCACTATCTTAATATCCCTACATGGGTCCTTGCTCCATTCAAATTTCATAAAATAAGACACTGAACTTTACCCAGAGCTAAATAGTATGTGTCTTGTGACCCAGAAGTAGGTGAAAAAATTCTCTAAACTCTTGTATTCTCTTGATTTTCTTAATCTTTCTTTCCCAAATTGCTGCATGAATATCTAAAACAAACTTCACCTCTTAAGGTTTGCCTGACCCTGGTTTTTAGAAACTATAGAAGAAGGTTATTGAAAAAGAAACCAAACACTAGCATTGACTGAGAATTCTTAGCAGAGAACACTAGGGTTTAAGTTGTTATTTTTTATAAACTATTTCCACTTTCAAGG
The DNA here is from genome assembly GCF_019393635.1 of Dromiciops gliroides. Lineage (NCBI taxonomy): Eukaryota > Metazoa > Chordata > Mammalia > Microbiotheria > Microbiotheriidae > Dromiciops > Dromiciops gliroides. The sequence goes on along the minus strand of NC_057861.1, from coordinate 242,144,791 downwards.
AAACATTTGAAGACTTCTCTCTTCTAGACAGAGAAGACATAATACCTTATTCTCCACAAGACATATGCAGCCCATGATCCTTTCATAACTACTGGCTCACAGGATAACTGTGGCAAAAACAAAAATACAGACCTTGGCCCAAATGCAAGGCAGGTTTTGACATGCACTTTGTAAGTGCCAATGAAAACCCTGCTGCTGCAGCAGGAGAGATAAAAACAGCAGAGGAAAAGCATTGTTAAGAAGCAACAGGAGAGCCAAGGAGAGTTTGTACAAAGAATCAATACAAGCAAAGACCAAACATGAAAACAAAGATGCCGAAAAGCTGGATAAAAGATCTCCACATCTATTTCACCACATGGAATCTTGTGCAACCTGTGATTTATAAAGACACGTGGTGAGCATACTTTTGTCCATAGTAGCATAGATTGCTTCAGATCCATTTAAATGATAGCCACACTGTGCCACCTTATGGTAGCACCCGTTCCCTTTGATTTAGGATTTTAATAGGCAAACAGATTGGTTGCTGCTTCTGCTGCTGCTGCTGTTATTGTTTTAAATCTTGGTCTTTCCTCCTTGCCCCAACCTAGAGTTCGAACTCTAATTCTTTGACTTAGACAAGTCACTATTTCTCTAAGACTGTCATTGTCTTAGAAAATGGAGGAAAATTATACTTCTTATGTAACTAAAATGGGTATCATAAGAATCAAATGTGAACATTTGTATATGAGCACTTTGGGTACTGCAAAGCACTATGGATGTATAAAGTGTTATTATTAGTAAAAAAAAATAATAATGATGGATTAAGATCTTCAATGTGGTTTTTGGGGGGGGGTTTGGTTATTTTGCAGGGCAATGAGGGTTAAGTGACTTGCCCAGGCTCACACATCTAGTAAGTGTCAAGTATCTGAAGCCAGATTTAAATTCAGGTCCTCCTGAATCCAGGGCTGATGCTTTATCCACTGTGCCACCTAGCTGCCTCTTCAATGTGTTTTTAATGCTAAAACAGACTAAGTATCAATCAGATATAGTTATAGCTAAAATGTACAAATGTAATTCTCTTTCCTTCTCTCCTTTCTTCTCTCTCTATACATATACATGGATGGATGGTTAGATAGATAAATATAGATGTGTGTACCCATTTTACATACTGTGACAATATTTTCTATACTGAAAACTGAGACACATGGTCTGATAAATGAAGCACCTTTCTCAGAAGTGAATAGTATTTACATACCTCTTTGAGGTTTACAAAGAACTTTATAAATATTATGTCACAACAACCCTGGAAGGTAGCTATGATTATCCCCATTTTACAGATAAAGGGAATAAGGTAGACAGAATTTAAGTGACCTGTCCAAGGTCACATAGCTAATAAGTATATGAGAAAAGACTTGAACTCAGGTCTTCCTGACTCTGGGTAAAGAGCTCTCTCTACCAAGCTGCCTCCACTGTATTACCTAGGTTCCCAGCATTTTTTTTCAATTTATGCTGTCCCAGGAAATCTGGAATGTGTGGGGGCAATATCAGTACCCATTAAAATAAGAGAAAGGTGGGCTACGAGTTGGGGGGCATCTAAGTGGTATAGTGGATAGAGTGACAGACCTAGAGGCAAGAAGACTCATTTTCCTAAGTTCAAATCTGGCTTCAGACACCTACTAGCTGTGTGACTCTGGGCAAGACACTTAACTCCATTTGCCTCAGTTTCCTCATCTGTAAAATGAGCTGGAGAAGGAAATAGCAAACTACTCCAAGAAAAGGGATCGTGAAGATTTGGACACAATTGAAATGACTCAAGAACAGCGATGGGCTTCAAGAAGTCCCTGTCAAATCCCCAACTATTTCAAGTAAATTGCCTTGGGCAAAGGCCTATTCTTTACTATCCCAATCATTTCTAGGTAATAATAATAATAATAATAGCTCACATTTATATATCACTTTTTAATTTAGAGCACTATCTTCACAATAGCTCTTTGAGGGAAATAGCACAAGTATTTTATCTCAAAAGGTCATCGAATTCAGAACTGGAATGGGACCTCAAAGATCCCCAAGGCCAAACCATCTGCTTCTAGAGATGAGAAAAGCGAACCTCAGAAAAGCAGTGACTTGCCCAAGGTGACACAGGTAATACAAAACAGCCAGCACTCAAAAAGACATGTCTAATTAATGCCAAACCCAGAGACCTTTCCATTTCTTTACCATCAACCTAAATCTGACTCCCTACAAACTACCAACAATAGGTCCAAGCAGAGCTTCCTCCTGCATAAGGATGCAAAGGGATATGAAACAGCTTTCTCTCTCTCTCTCTCTCTCTCTGCATGTGTGTGTGCTACAAGCTGCATTTGGATGTCTCAAGTCTGAACCCTTTCTCTCATGGAAGACCTTCAAGGACTTGAAGCTTGCTAGCCCATTTCCCCTAAATCTTTTCTTCTCTATATTAAACATTCTCATTGTTTCAGCTGCTCTTCCTATGGCATGATCCTCAAACTCCCTCAGCACCTTGCTAACTGTCCTGTGGACACGCTCCAGCTTGTCGATGTTACTACTAAGCATTAAACACATTTCAAATGTGGCCTGACACTAGGACTATCGCCGCAAATTCCGGTGGCTACCGATTTCCTCCAGGATCAAATATAAAAGCCTTAGTTTGGCATTCAAAGCCCTTTACAACCCGTCTCCCTCCTACCTTTCCAGTCTAGTTTTACTTTACTCCTTCCTAAATACTCTACAATCAGGTCCTACTCTTTGTCACATACAACACACCATCTCCTGGCTTGTTAACTTCCTTCAGAACATAGCCTTTTCCAGTCCCACCACCACCACCACCATCACCATACAAGGCTAATACCTTCCCTCTGGGTTTACCTTTCAGTTGCATGATATATGTCTTCCGTGTTTGTAAGTTGTTTGTATGTTGTCTAATATGAGCTTCTTGAGAGTAAGGCTTATATGTTTGGCTTAATTTTTTTTTCTATCCTCCAGGGCTTAGCACAGAGCCTGACACCAAATAAGTATTTTATAAATGCTTATTCTTGTTCTAGTCGATCACTTAAGGGACATTGTAACAATATACCTCAAATAAGTGAGTGAATATTTTTAAACATTTTTCCTGCATAATCCTTTCTCTGCTCATCTCTTCATTTGTATTTCATACACATGACTGTTCTTTGAGCATCTGTGTAATGTTCCCTTGAGGCAAATCTCTCCCTATTCATCTCCCACTGATTTATCTGAGAATCATAGATTTGGAACTGGACAGGATCTCAGATTTCATCAAGACCAAACCTCTCATTTCACATATGAAGAAACTGAGGCCTAGCAAGTTGAAATGATTTTCCCAAGGTCACACAGGTAGTGAATAGAAGAGTAAGGATTTCGGCTTCAACCCTGTGAATCGAAAACCAGTACAGACAGTTCTTGTTTTGTGTAAATTCACATTACAAAAAAAAAATGGTTTTATGTAAAGAATTCTGAAATTTCCATTCAAAAACAATTATAAAACTTCTGTATGCAAAATAGACGCTGTATGATAAGACTTTGTATGATGCAAGCAGTGTAAATGGTAGTGAGAAGCTGAGAAGCATCTCTAAGTCAGTCTTCCATGTCCCAGACAGTTAGTGATACAGTGACTCTCACTGTGTTTAATAGTGAAGCTTGTATTTTCACCATGGCTGTTGGCAAACATGTTCATAAGGGGAAAAGTGAACCATCTCCTAAATGTAAGCCAATAGAATTGGAAATGAAAACAAAAATAATTAGAAAATATGAAGGATGACAACAATTGTCATCCTGCACACCCATTAACTTTACTATACAATAAATACCATGCATACTTTATCACCAACTTTCCCTTTCATTTCACAATTCTGTTTCTTTATTACAGTACCTTCTTTAATTTGTCTGTATTTTAGTGCATTTTATGACTTGTATAAGGGTATTATTTCGAGTACATCTTTGTTATATAGACTAAGTGGAATGAGTGCATAGGGGCAAATTTTCATTATGTAATCATTTGACAGTAGAGGTCTATAGAGCAGTCCGCTTACATAAAGCAAGGCCTGCTGTATTCTTTCCCCTATTCACATGTATGAATAGACACTGTCATCATAGTTTACAATCAGCATAAAAGCGATATCTGAAAGAGGTAAGAACTTACTATAAGCTGAGGCCAATCGGTAAAAGATGGATGTTCAAAGATTAAAGAAAGCAAAACCAAATGGTTCTACAGCTCCACCATATGGTAGGTGTTGAATGTGGAAAGAATTCTATCTAAAATAGCCTGATTTCCTCTGCTGTAATCAAATATGCATTCATTGGTTGAAGAAACACTTATTAAGACCCTGCTTATTGGTGACAGAACCCTGTATTGTACAGAGATACAAAGTTTATATACATAAATCCATAGATAGGCATGTTTGTATAAATATACATTTATATATATATGTAATGGAAAGACTGGTCATTGAGGATCCAGTCCTTAGAGTTGATGAAATATGCTTTGCCCAGGTACCAACTCATGTGGAAGATTGGTGAACTGGCTTCTGGGTATGTTTAATAGAGGGATATATCCCATATCCTCTGGGTGTTTTCCAATGGCTTACTGCATTGTGATACCTTTTAATTAGTGACCGAGCCTAAACTAAGTGCCCAGACACAAAGTTAGAGAGGATAATCTCTCATCCTCTTCCTCGGCAACTTCCAAGTGAAAAAGAAGAGTCTATGTTGATGTACTCCAGTCCTTTTTATACCTTTTTGTTTCTAGTTGTTTCGTCATTTCAGTCATGTCCGACTCAATCATGACCCCATTTAGAGTTTTCTAGGCAAATATACTGCAGTGGCTTGCCATTTCCTTCTCCAGTTCATTTTATAGATAAGGAAACTGAGGCAAACAGGATTAAGTGACTTGCCCAGGGTCACACAGGTAGTGAGTCCAGGTTTGAATTCAGGAAGATGAGTCTTTTTGACTCCAGGTCCAGTACTCTATTCACTGTACCACCTAGCTACTCCTTTTTATACCTTTCTTCTCAGTAAATTTCCCTTTGTAAATGCTAATTGATTTTAAGTGGTTAATAGATATGAGTAAAATGTTTACTTTTCAATTGCTGGGGGAATAGACCAGATGGGGATTTATGCACAATAGAATTAGATATCCTTAACCCATCAGGTAGAAGGATGGGTGTCCTGGAATCTGCTCAAGAAATATGATTATTGAGCCAGCTAGGTGGTGCAGTGGATAGAGCACTGGCCCTGGATTCAGGAGGACCTGAGTTCAAATCTGGCCTCAGACCATTAGCACTTACTAGCTGTGTGACCCTGGGCAAGTCACTTAACTCCAATCACCTCACCAAAAAAAAACAAAAACAAAACAAAACAAAATGATTATTAAAATTTTCAATGTAAATCAATTATAATTCAATATAATTCAATTCAATGTAAGTTCAATGTAATCTAATTATTAAAATTTTTAATTCAATTTCTTATGCCTAAGAAATTGACAAATACTACAAATCAGGGCTTGATTTATCTTTTGTTAATTGTCTAGACTTCAGAAAATAATGGAGAAAATGTTAACGATGAAGATAAAAGTTAAAAGGGTAGCTCACATAGATTTTTTTTAAGCAGGTTATTAATCATTTACCAGCATATCCCTGACTAGAACCCTAAAATATGGAGAAATAGCTAAACTCTGGGTTCATGACTGGAGAGCGCTAGTCCATTTGGGGTAAAACAAGTGAGACCAGAGCCTATGTGCCATGTGTGTGTGTGTATGTATGTATGTATATATGTATATGTGTGTATATGCACACACATACATGTATACACACATATTTTGTGTCTATACATATATATATATATACACATCTTTTATATTCAGTATAACCTTATACATATTCAGTATAACCTGCAGTAAGGAGTGGGGAAGAAGTGGATGAGAAGACAGTGAGCTCCTTGAGAGCAAGGACTATCTTTTGCCCTTTTTTGTACCCCCAGTGCTTAGCACAGTGCCGTGAACACACTTAATAAATGTTTACTGGTTGATTTGAGGGGACCGTTTTGCAAAGACAGATAACGGCACAATGGGAGCTCTAGGTAGCTTGATTTCTTTCCTTCCCTATACCCTGTATTGCTGTTGTAACAGTCTCTGTAAAAGCACTCAAATATAATCCCCAAACAGGATAGGGTCAAACCAAGTATTTACCCAGGAGTCAGAATGCTAGTCAGAGCTCTGTCACTAACAATGTCTCTGAACAAGTCACTTTTTTTCTCGGTATCTCTGTTAAAATGGGGGGGTTGGATTCAATACTGTCTCAGTCCCTTTCAGCACTGACATTCTCAGGCCAGTCTGAAATAACCTAACACAAGCACTCTCTCAGTCTTTCTGTGAGGCTGTCTTCTACACTACAAAATCCTGGACATCTTACTCAAATCTCTGCCAGAAGCTTTGGTGTCTTGGATTTTTCCTTTTTTGAATGATGTCGTTAACTTATCAGACACAGAGACCCATGAGAGCAAAGGCTATGTCACCTTTTATTGCTGAATAGATAGTGCCTCCCTCATTAGAGCCCATTCAACAGAGGAGGAGCTGAACAAATGTTTGTTGAATGAATAGATGAACAATGAATGATCCCAGGTAGGTTTTGATGAGTTGGTCTCAAGAACTGCTCGTTTTTAGCAGATTGTCTATGTGTGAGCCAGAACAGCTAGTATTCAAGAAGAAGAATGCCTAAGGCTTATGAAATCATGATTAATGTTATTAACAAATTAGGTCACTAAGGGTCTGGGGTGGGAGATATTAAGGGAGGAAGATCATGTGATGCTAAATAGGGCCCCTGCCCAAAGCTACACTTTCCTCCAAAGCAGCTATGTATTTCCACAAAGAATCACAGAATCAAGGAATCCACAAGTTAGAAAGACCTTCAGTGTATAAACAATAATCACCTCTACTTCCTGACCTTGACAGGTAGTCATCTAGCCTCTACTTGAGGCCTCCAGTAACCAGGAATCTACTATGTTTCCCTAAGTGATCTATGTGGAGACATCTAATTATTAGGAATTTTTTTCCCCTGATCTCAAGCTTAAATTTACCCCCATTGCAACTTCTGCTCAAGTGATCTTCCTAAAGTGTGGGTCTGGTCATATCCCCTTCTCCCTGATCTCCTAACCTCCAGTGCCTCCCTATTACCTCCCAGATCAAATGCATGATCAAATGGAATGTAAAATAAAACAATCCAATATAAAATCTTCTGTTTGGTTTTTAAATCCCTTCACAAACTGGCCCCTTCCTACTTTTCCAGTCTTCTCAAAGACCTCACACATGACCCTCCATCTCCCAACTCTTAGCTTTTTCATGGTGGTCCTCCACACTCTCTCTCTTCATCTCTCCCTCCTGGTTTCCTTTAACACAGCTCAGATCTCGGGGCAGCTAGGTGGCACAGTGGATAGAACACTGGCCCTGGATTCAGGAGGACCTGAGTTCAAATCTGGCCTCAGATACTTTACACTTACTAGCTGTGTGACCCTGGGCAAGTCACTTAACCCCAACTGCCTCACCAAAAAACAAACAAAAAAAAACCACAGCTCAAATCTCATTTCTGTATGGAACCTTTCCCAATCCCCTGCCCCCTCAAGTGCCAATGCTTCCCTTCAGAGATTACCTCCCATTGACACGGTATGTATCTTCTATGCACAAAGTTGTTTTCATGGTACTCTCCCCCACTCTCCATTGTAACATGAGGTCCTTGAAGGGAGAGACCATATTTTATTTCTTTGTATCCCCAGAGCTTAGCCCAGTGACTGGCATATAGTAAGTGCTTAATAAATGCTTACTGACTCACTCATTCTGCTCATCACTTCTAGTTTTTCCCTCCAGAAACAAACAGGGCAAGTCTCTTCTTGTATGTGAAAGGCCCTCAAAGACATTCTGGTTTTTTGTCATCATCACTCCCTCTTCTAGGTGTTTGATATTTGTTGTTGTTGTTGTGGGCAGTGAGGTGGCACAGTGGCCCCAGGCTGGACCTGGAATCAGGAAGACTCATCTTCATGAGTTCAAATCCAGCCTCAGTCACTTACTAGCTATGAGACCCTGGGCAAGTCACTGAACCCTGTTTGCCTCACTTTCTCACTGTAAAATGAGCTGGAGAAGGAAATGGCAAACCACTTCGGTATCTTTGCCAAGAAAGACCCCAAATGGGGTCACAATGAGTCTGACATGAGTGAAATAACTGAAGAACAAAAGCATTTCTCCAGGAATTGGAGTTAAGCTCGCTGGCCTATTGTCTGTAGATTCTATTCTCCTCCCACTTTGCACAAGTAAGGAAAACATAAGGGTGAACATAAATGAAGTAAAATGAGTTTAGAACTTCTGGCATCAGTCAAGTTGATCTCTCTCAACCTAGGTTGTTCAGATTATCACCTTACCCTTCTCAAAAAGGTAGTTTCCAAAGCCTTAGTCAACTTTTCAAAAGCTAATGACCTGGGGAAGCTAGGTGGCATAGTGGATAGAGCACCGGCCCTTGAGTCAGGAGTACCTGAGTTCAAATCCGGCCTCAGACACTTAACACTTACTGGCTGTGTGACCCTGGGCAAGTCATTTAACCCCAATTGCCTCAGTAAAAAAAAAAAAAAATCTGATGACCTGAAAATATGTCAACTATTATTTTTTCTTTTTTTTCTTTTCTTTTCTTTTTTTTTTTTTTGGTGAGGCAATTGGGGTTAAGTGACTTACCCAGGGTCACACAGCCAGTAAGTGTTAAGTGTCTGAGGCTGGATTTGAACTCAGGTCCTCCTGACTCCAGGGCCGGTGCTCTATCCACTGCGCCATCTAGCTGCCCCTCAAGCATTATTTTTTGAGAACTATTTCCTTTAACTGAGAATAAGTTTGGTAGAAGAGATGGAAATCTGGCCTTGGAGTCAGGAAGAATTAAGTTTAAGACATTCAGCCAAATCTCTAAGACTAAAAGTTGCAGGATTTTTGAATCTGCATTGTTAGACAGAAATTGTATAATGGGGATTCCCTACACTGATGAAATCATCAAAAAGAAAAAACCTTCATCAACTATGCTAAAATCAGCCTTGGCTACTCTTTGCCACCACTAATACCTCCCCATTCCCCTGGCAAAAATAAAAAAATATATTACACCTTTCTCTGACAACAACAAAAAGCCAAAAACTTTGGGCAAAGCTACCTAGATAGCATCATAAATGGAAATCAGTTGAAGGCACATGAAAACTTATTTAAGTACCTATACAAGTGACATACTTTCTCTAAGGAACTGGGCTATATAAAAATATCAAAACAGTCTGTGGGTTCAGTTATACGAGACAATAAATGTAAACTCAAAGCATTGTTGTCCACCATATGGCTTATACCAGACAAATCACAGAAGCATGAATCCAATAGGGACTGGATAGACCATTTTGCTAAACCATGTAATCAATCATGTGAGTGCTCCCACCACCTTGTATAGATACCAAGGATTTTGCCAGCTGGAGCCAGTGATCTCATCTATACTCAAGAATTTTATTAACAAAGATGAAGTTGAAGAAGACCCCAGGAGAAAATCTCTTGCCACTAAAACTTTTCAGGATCTGTCCTGAGTGACAGGCCCTTATTTTTGCCAGATTAATTAATGTTACAAGTACAGTTCTTTCAGAATGGGCAGTAAGTATTCATCTTTACAATGGGATATCCTTTAATCATCTCAAAATTATAGACCTCTTACTCTGTTGTACATCTCTTCAAAACTCTATAATAGCTTTCTTCTCAATAAAAGATAAAGTTTTGCAAATTACAGGGATGGGTTTCCCAAAATAATCTTTTGTGAGAGCAGAAGGCTGGATTCAGGAACAATTATTTCTCTATTATTCACTTCTACAAAGTGCCTAGACCATATTATCTCAGCTCTTCAAAGAAATGTCCTCACTGATTTATGATTTCATGTTACATCCTCTACCTTTTAGAGGGTTGTGACAGAAAATCCAGGCATGAAGACCTTGCATCAGCTACAACTGAACCTGGTTCTTTCCCCAAGAGATTCATTCTTATTCTCTCTCTCTCTCTCTCTCTCTCTCTCTCTCTCTCTCTCTCTCTCTCTCTCTCTCTCTCTCTCTCTCTCTTCCTCCATCCCCCTCTCCCTCTCCCTCCTCTCTCTCTCTCTCTCTCTCTCTCTTCCTCCATCCCCCTCTCCCTCTCCCTCCTCTCTCTCTCTCTCTCTCTCTCTCTTCCTCCATCCCCCTCTCCCTCTCCCTCCTCTGTCTCTCTCTCATCTCTGTCTTTCTGTGACTCCCTCTTTCTGTATCTCTCTCCCTCTGTGTCTGTCTCTCTCTCTCCCGCTCCCTTCCCCCTCTCATTTATTAAGCACTTATTTATTGAGTTCTGTCTTTGTCAACATTTCTCTGGCCCTGTCTCATATTCTTATTCTGTCTCTGTATCTGTCTACATCTCTTGTCTGTCTCTTTCTCTCTACCTCTGTCTCTGTCTCTCTGTCTCTGTCTCTGTCTCTCTCTGTCTCTCTGTCTCTCTCTCTCTCTCTCTCTCTCTCTCTCTCTCCTTCTTTATCTTTCTCCAGTTCCACCAGTTTCACCCCGACTCAGGAGTTAGGATCGTCACTGCCAACATCACATCTGCTTCTAGGGTGAAACACACTCTATATATTGACTGAGATAAAGAAAAATATATTTAGCTCCAAAAAAAACTACACAAAAATTGTTTTCAGTTTCCTAAAGGAACTTTACTAAGAAACAGTAAAAGTACAAAAAAGGATGATTTTTTTGAAGAGTACAAATTTCTTACCCAAACTAGTCATCTTGACTTGGCTAGTATACCCTATGAGAACAATCCCACTTCCTTTTCTTGCTTCAACTCCCATCTGATTGGCCCTGATTCAGCTCACTAATCATTCATATCAGGCTAGCAATACTGTCCTAGTGAATCATGGTTCATATATATTGCTCTGTTTAGCAACTAGGCCTTTCTCCATGATGGCCACCATCTTTCCCTAGAAGTTTTCGGCAAGTAGCCAGTAAATTAACTAACATTTATGAAATGCCTACTATGCACCAGGCACTGTGCTAAGTGCTGGTAACTGCTTTCCCATACCAAATAGATGCAATTTTTCTCCTCTTCCTGTTATAAAATCTCAGTGCTCTGTTCAGGCCTACTCTCTAAGTTTCTCTTCCTGTCTAAGAAATACCTCCAGCTTTTAGTTCATTTGCAGAGCAGATGACCATCATGTCCTGAGCTAACTATGCAATTAAACCCACTGATCCAAGTTACTATCTCTGTCCATTTTCCTGGGATGCTTTCTCTTTATCCCAAGGACTTCAAGGACAGTAAATTCCAGAATCTTATCTTTACCATTTTAGAATTTGACAGTATTTGGACCATATATTAAAAGCAATATAGATCATTCCCACCAAAGGAGAATGTGGCATTTTTGCCACAAGGGTCATTAAGAAATATGCTAAAGTATGTAGCATTTATTTATCTCTTGTTTGTTTCTTCTCCTTAGACTGTTATATACTATAAGCTTCCTCAATCTTTAGGAAGAAGTCAGAATAGAAATGGTAAACATATATGCATATATACATATAAACACCTAGATTCACATATAAAAATACTTCTTTTTTTTTTTTTAAGTGAGGCAATTGGGGTTAAGTGCCTTGCCCAGGGTCACACAGCTAGTAAGTGTTAAGTGTCTGAGGCCGGATTTGAACTCAGGTACTCCTGACTCCAGGGCCGATGCTCTATCCACTGTGCCACCTAGCTGCCCCAAAAAATACTTCTTTTGATACTTAAATTAAATGCATTTTCCTTAACAAGGATATTCCCTTCTGAAGTACAAATCACAAACTATCCATGCTACTTCATCTCCAATTCAACTAAGATTTTTTTTGGCAGGGCAAAGAGGGTTAAGTGACTTGCCCAGGGTCACACAACTAGTAAGTGTCAAGTGTCTGAGACCAGATTTGAACTCAGGTCCTCCTGAATCCAGGGCTGGTGCTTTATTTACTGTGCCACCTAGCTGCCCCCTCAACTAAGATTTATTAAGCTGGAGGGAATGGGGGAATGGCGGAGGAGGGACAGCTAGGTGGTACAGTGGATAGAGCACCAACCCTAGAGTTAAAAGAACCTCGGTTCAAATTCAGTCTCAGATACTTACTAGCTGGGTGACCCTGAGCAAGTCACTTAACTGGAATTGCCTTAAAAAAAAGGTTTATTAAGCATCTACTGTGTGCAGAGCAGTGTGGATAGAAACCAGGCCTTAGAGTCAGAGATGTGGATCTAAGTCCAACCTCTGATACACACTGACTGTGTGACCCTGAGCAAGTCACTTCTCTGAGTACCTCAATTAGTGGTCTAAGACTAAGCAAGTGTATTGGTAGAGGGAATTTCCTCACTGGGAGTTCTCCACATCAATAGAATCACAAGCCCACCTCCCTAAAAAAAAAAAAACTATGAAAAGCACTATACTAAGTATAGGGAATGCACAGAATTGAAATTGACATAATCCTTGACCCTAAGGAGCTTGTTAGGAAAGATGAATTACAACATGACATGTACATAGTTAGTGTGTATTAGAAGCAAAAGAAAGACCCAAAATATTTTAAGAAGATTTGAGAAAGGAAGCATCACTTTGGGAGATGGGGAGAGAGGGGGATCAGAGAAACTGACAGAGTAGGGATGTCTTCTCTGAGTGTTGAAGGAAAAGGAAAGTTTTTAGAGGTGAAGATAAAGAGAAAATATAGTGTAAGCAAGGAGGAATAGAATGCACAAATTCTGAGTAGAGAGATGGACTACTGAGTTCAGAGTGCGACTAGTAGCCCAGTTTCATTGGAATATAAGGTAACTATGGGGCATAACATAATAGAAACCTGGGAAGACAGGTCCAATCCACTCTGTGGAAGGCCTTAAATGCCAAGCAAACGGGCTTATACTCTATCTTGGGAGCAATAGGGAATCAATGTAGGATCCGTATAGGCATGATGAGAACAGACCTCTCCCTTCAGAAAGATGCTTTCTCAGCTGTGTGAAGGATGGATCCGAGAAAGGAAAGACTAAAGGCAAAGAAACCCATACAAAGGATAATGGTGGGGGCAGCTAGGGGGTGCAGTGGATAAAGCACTGTCCCTGGACTCAGGAGGACCTGAGTTCAAATCCAGCCTCAGACACTTGACACTTATTAGCTATGTGACCCTGGGCAAGTCACTTAAACTTCAATGCCTCCCCCCCAAAAAAAAAAGATAATGGCAAGAGCTATTGAGAGCCGGTACTAGCATGGTTATTGTGTGACCAGCGAGAAGAAAACATATTCTTCTTATACTTCTATTGTTGCTATTGAGTCATATCCAACTTTTCATGACCCCATTTGGGGTTTTCTTGGCAAAAATATCACCATTTCATTCTCCAGCTCATTTTACAGATGAGGAAACTGAAACAAACAGGGTTACATGACTTGCCCAAGGTCACACTTGTAGGAAATGTCTGAGGCCAGATTTGCACTCAGAAAGATGAGTCTTCTTAACTCCAGGCCAGGCGCTCTATTCATGTGCCCCCTAGCTGCCCCTACTCCCTTCTGTTATTCTACAACCCCATGATACTAGCCTCATTTCTAGTACTCACATAAGACACTTCATCTCCTGACTATGTATTCTCACTAGATTTTCCCCATGACTCAAATACTCTTCTCCCCCATCTCCTCCTCTGGCTTTCCTAGCTTCCCTAAAGTCCCACCTAGTATAAGGTTTCTGGTGCCTCTTAATCCTAGTTCCTTCCCTCTGGGATTTCTTCCAGTTTATCCAGTCTGTATGTTATCTCCCCTGTTAGATTGTGAGATTCTTGAGGGCAGGAACTATTTTTGCCGTTCTCTGAATCCTCAGTATTTAGAACCATGCTTGGTACATAGTAGGTGATTAATAAGTGCTTGTTGACTTGAATATATGAGAAAGATGAGCTGGAGACCAAGTTGTAGGAGAGCTTTAAGATCACCTTTTCTCACCCCTCATTTAAACATGCAACTCCTCTACCACACTCTCAATAGTGATCATACAACCTCTGCTTGAAAATCCCCATTGATGGGGAAATGACTACCTTTTGTGTCAGCTCATTCAAATTTTGACAGCTCTGTTAAAAACTCTTCCCTGGGCCAGGCTTGGATCTGTCACCCTATACCTTCTATCCACTGGTTCTTGAGAGCCAAACATAACAAATCTAATGCCCCCTTCCACATGAAAGCCCTTTAAATATTTGAATAGCATGATCACATTCCCCCATTCCTCTTAGTCATTTGTTCAGGCCAAACATCCTTAGTTCCTTCAATTGATCCCCATGTAGTATTGTTTCTGATGATCTTCTTTCCTCATAAGCCTTCTCTGAACATATTCCAGATTCTCAATGTCCTTTACAAAATGTGGTGCCCAGACTTGAACAGAGTACTTATACAGGATCTGACCAGGTCAGGATACCCTTCAGACCACTGCCTGCCCGTTCTGAACACTAGACTTCTGTTAATGCAACCAAATTTGATATTAGCTTTATTGGCCACAAATCCCCAGTTTTGGCCCATACCAAGATTGCTGTCACTTATTTGAATAACAAGTGCAATGTGACAGTCCAAATGGCTAACACAATCTTAAACTGAATTAAAAGAAGCATAGTGTCCAAAATGAGAGAGGTGCCAGGCCCATTCCACTCCACCCTGTTGGATGACAGGGTGAGGGTACAGAAAGATGCCAACTGGCTAGGACACTGAGTTGGAATTTTTATATTTATTTTACTTTTAACTTATGAAATAAAAAGCATTTCCATAACATAGTAGAATTTTTAAAAGATGATTGATTGCACATGAAACTGCAAATGTATTATGTACAATTTGCTATTCCTTTTAACAGGGATAATTGGTAACTAGATGGCATAGAGCTTTGGACTTGGAGTTAGAAAGACCTGAGTTCAAATCCAGATTCAGATACTTACTAGTTGTGTGACCCAGAGCAAGTGCCTCAATTTCCTCATTTGTAAAATGGTGATAATAATAGCACCTACCTCACAGGGTTATTTGAAGGATCAAATGAGATAATAGAAGTGAATCTTAAAGCACTATATAAATATAGGATCATCATCATTATTGTTATCAAGTCTTACACTAGAGTTCCAAACATCAACTTTATAAGTATAACATAGGGGACATATGACTATATTGTAGTGGGTGGTCTTTTTAAGCGGAGGAGAAACCTAAGTGTTTTAGTGGCTTGCAAGCTCAATATAATTTGACAGTGTGATAAGGCAACCAAAAAACTAATCATTTTAGGCTGCAATGAGAACGAAGTACAGTGACCAGAATTAGGGAGGTGATAATATTTCTATACTCTTCCCTGATCAGACCATATGAAAAACTGTATTTGGTTCTAGGTAACACATTTCAGGAAGGACTTTGATAATCTGGAGAGCGTACTAAGAAGAGAGCAGTGGGGTGGGGGGGAGGGGGGTGGAGCCAAGATGGCGGAGTGGAAGCAGCAAGCTGCCTGAGCTCTCTTTCTGTTCCCTCAAAAAGAACATTAAATCAAGCCTCTGGATGGATTCTGAAACTACAGAACCTGCAAAGGGACAGAGAGACACAGTCCTCCAACCAGAGATAATTTAGAAGACTTCAGGAAAAGGTCGGTCTGACTCGGGCAAAAGGGAGGCCCAGCGCAGGGCAGCAACCCAGCACCGAGGGGGTCCGGGCAAGTCAGCAGGAGCTGCGGGCCACAGCCGAACAACTGAGGCCCCTGGAACCTGGTTCAAAAATCTGGTGGCCAAGAAGGACAGTGGAAAAACCTACCTGCACCAGCCGGGAGGGCCACGAACGGGTCAGGCGGGAACAGACGCCAGGAGCAGGTGCCTGGCTGGCCGAGCCCACCCAGACAGGAAGTGCAGGGCGGGGATCTCCACACACCATAAAGGCCTCAGAGTAAAAAGCCAGTCACACAGCACCTATACCTCTGCACAAGAAGCCCAAAACAGGGACCCTGGTGCCCTCAGAGCAGACCTCAACTTAAAAAATAAATAAATAAGCTGCAATAATGAGTAAGAAGCAAAAAAGAGCCCTCTCCATTGAGAGCTTCTGTATCAATAGGGAAGAAGCCAACGCAAACTCAGATGAGGACAATACCCTCAAATTGCCTACATGTGAAGCCTCACAAAGGAAGGTGAATTGATCTCAAAAACAAAAAGCCTTCCTGGAAGAGCTCAAAAAGGATATTAAAAATCAATTGAGAGAGGTAGAAGAAAAAATGGGGAGAGAAATGAAAGCAAAACAAGAAAACTATGAAAAAAGAATCAGCAGCTTGGAAAAGGAAGCACAAAGATTGACTGCAGAAAACAATTCCTTAAAAAATTCATCTGGCCAAATGGAAAAAAAAGTGCATAATTTCACTGAAAAAAACAATTCCTTAAAAAATTCAGTTGGCCAAATGGAAAAACAGGTGCATAACCTTACTGAAGAAAACAATGCCTTAAAAAATTCAGTTGGCCAAATGGAAAAAAAGGTGCATAATCTCATTGAAGAAAACACTGCCTTAAAAAATTCACATGGCCAAATGGAAAAAAAGGTGCATAATCTTACTGAAGAAAACAATGCCTTAAAAATTAAAATTGGACACTTGGAAGATAAGGAATCCATGAGACATCAGGAATCAGTCAAGCAGAATCAAAAGAATGAAAAAATAGAAGAAAATGTGCAACACCTCATTGGAAAGACAACTGATCTGGAAAACAGATCGAGGAGAGACAATTTGAGAATCATTGGACTGCCTGAAAGCCATGACCAGAAAAAGAATCTAGACACCATATTCCAGGAAATTATTAAGGAGAACTGCCCTGATATCATAGAATCAGAGGATAAAATCATCATTGAAAGAATCCACCGATCACCTCCTGAAAGAGACCCCAAAAGGAAAACTCCAAGGAATATTGTAGCCAAATTCCAGAATTATCAGGTGAAGGAGAAAATACTCCAAGCAGCCAGAAAGAAGCAATTTAAATATCATGGAGCCACAGTCAGGATTGCTCAGGACCTGACAGCTTCAACATTAAAGGACCGCAATGCTTGGAATATGATATTCCAGAAGGCAAAGGAGCTTGGATTGCAGCCAAGAATCTATTACCCAGCAAAAATGTGCATTTTCTTTCAGGGGAAAAGATGGACATTTAATGACATTGGGGACTTTCAATCTTTCCTGGTGAAAAGACCAGAACTGAATAGAAAATTTGATCTCAACATACAAGACTCAAGAGAAGTTTAAAAAGGTAAACAGAGGGGGGAAAAAAAAAAGGTTACCCTATTAGGTTAAACTGTTTATATCCCTACATGGGAAGATAATACTCATAACTCTTAAGAATTGTAAATGTATTTGGGCAGAGAGAAGGACTTTACACAGAGGGTATAAATATAAATTGTCTTTGATGTGATGATACAAAAAAAAATTAAGGGGTTAAAAAGGGAGTCTATGGAGAGGAGAGGAAAGGGGAGGTGGAAGGGGATGAATTATATCATATGAAGAGGTAAAAAAAAAACCTATTACAATAGAGGGAAAGAAAGGAGGGGTGAACATTGTTTCAACCCTATTCTCATTAGATTTGATTCAAAGAGGGAATAACATATACGTTCATTGGGATAAAGAAACTTAACTCACTCTTTAGGGAAGCAAAAGGGGAAGGGAAAGGGGGGGACTGATAGAAGGGAGGACAAAAGCAAGGGAGAAAAGGGTAAAGAAAAGAGAGGGGTGATAAAAAGGGAGGGCAGATTGGGGGAGGCAGGGGTAAGAAGTAAAACGTCGGTGAGGAGGAATAGGGTGAAAGAAGGGGGGAAAAGTACAAAGGGGGTAAATAGAATGGAGGGGAATAGACAGTCAGTAATAATAACTGTGAATGTGAATGGGATGAACTCTGCTATAAAACAGAAGCGAATTGCAGAGTGGATTAAAAACCAGAATCCTACAATATGCTGTTTACAATAAACACATTGGAAGCAGAGAGATACACACAGAGTAAATGTAAAAGGTTGGAGCAGAATATATTATACTTCAGCTAAAGTAAAAAAAAGCAGGGGTAGCAATCCTTATCTCAGACAAAGTGCAGGCAAAAATAGATCTCATTAAAAGAGATAAGGAAGGAAATTACATCTTGCTTAAAGGTACTATAGACAATGAAGTAATATCAATATTGAATATGTTTGCGCCAAGTGGTATAGCATCCAAGTTCTTAGAGGAGAAGTTAAATGAGTTACAAGAGGAATTAGACAGTAATACTATACTAGTGGGAGATCTGAATCTCCCCCTCTCAGAATTAGATAAATCTAGCCAAAAAATAAATAAGAAAGAAGTGAAAGAGGTGAATAGATTACTAGAAAAGTTAGACATGATAGATGTCTGGAGAAAATTGAATGGGGATAGAAAGGAATATACCTTTTTCTCAGCAGTACATGGCACATTTTCAAAAATTGACCATGTATTAGGGCACAAAAACATCATAGATAAATGTAGAAAGGCAGAAATAGTAAATGCATCCTTTTCAGATCATGATGCAATAAAAATTACAAGTAAGAAAGAGCCAGGGAAAAGTAGAATAAAAAATCAATTGGAAACTAAATAATTTCATTCTAAAGAATGAATGGGCCAAACAAGAAATCATAGAAACAATCAATAACTTTATTCAAGAGAATGACAATAATGAGACAACATACCAAAATCTATGGGATGCAGCCAAAGCAGTGCTTAGGGGAAAATGTATAGCTCTAAATGCTTACATGAATAAAAAAGAGAAAGAGGAGATTAATGAATTGGGCATGCAACTTAAAAAGCTAGAAAAAGAACAAATTAGAAATCCCCAATTAGATACTAAATTAGAGATCCTGAAAATCAAAGGAGAAATTAATAAGATTGAAAGCAAAAAAACTATAGAATTAATCAATAAAACTAAGAGCTGGTTTTATGAAAAAAACAATAAAATAGATTAAATATTGGTTAATTTGATTAAAAAAAGAAAGAAGAAAACCAAATTACCAGTATCAAAAATGAAAAAGGGGATGTTACCACCAATGAAGTGGAAATTAAATCAATAATTAGGAATTATTTTGCCCAACTGTCTGCCAATAAATTTGACAATCTAAATGAAATGGATGAATATTTACAAAAATACAAACTGCCCAGGTTAACTGAAGAGGAAATAAAATCCTTAAATAAACCCATATTAGAAAAAGAAATTGAACAAGCCATTAATGAACTCCCTAAGAAAAGATCCCCAGGGCCAGATGGGTTTACAGGTGAATTTTACCAAACATTTAAAGAACAATTAATTCCAATATTATACAAATTATTTGGAAAAATAGGTGAAGAAGGAGTTCTACCAAATTCGTTTTATGACACAAATATGGTGGTGATACCAAAACCAGGCAAAGCAAAAACAGAGAAAGAAAATTATAGACCAATTTCCCTAATGAATATTAATGCTAAAATCTTAAATAAGGTATTAGCAAGGAGATTACAGCAAGTGGTCACCAGGATAATACACTATGACCAGGTGGGATTTATACCAGGAATGCAGGGCTGGTTCAACATTAGGAAAACTATTAACACAATCAACCACATCAATAAGAAAACCAACCAAAATCATATGATTATCTCAATAGACGCAGAGAAAGCTTTTGACAAAATACAACACCCGTTCCTAATAAAAACACTAGAGAGTTTAAGAATAGGGGGACCTTTCCTTAAAATAATAAACAGTATCTACCTAAAGCCATCAGCAAGTATTATATGCAATGGAGATAAATTAGAGGACTTCCCAATAAGATCAGGGGTGAAACAGGGATGTCCATTATCACCCCTATTATTTAATATTGTCCTAGAAATGTTAGCTTTAGCAATCAGAGAAGAGAAAGGAATTAAAGGAATTAGAATAGGCAAGGAGGAAACAAAACTATCACTCTTTGCAGATGATATGATGGTATACTTAAGGAATCCTCGAGAATCAAGTCAAAAATTACTTGAAACAATTAACAACTTTAGCAAAGTAGCAGGATATAAAATAAATCCACATAAATCATCAGCATTTCTATACATGACCAATAAAGTCCAACAGCAAGAGATAGAAAGAGAAATTCCATTTAAAGTAACAGTAGATAATATAAAATACTTGGGAGTCTACTTGCCAAGATAAACCCAGGAACTCTATGAACACAACTACCAAACACTCTTCATACAAATCAAATCAGCTCTGAATAATTGGAAAGATATCAATTGCTCATGGATAGGCAGAGCTAATATAGTAAAAATGACAATACTTCCTAAATTAATTTACTTATTCAGTGCCATACCAATCAGACTACCTAAAAATTATTTTATACAGCTAGAAAAAATAATAACAAAATTCATCTGGAAAAACAAAAAATCAAGAATATCCAGGGAAATAATGAAAAAAAATTCACAGGAAGGTGGGTTAGCGGTACCAAACCTGGAGCTCTACTATAAAGCAGCAGTCATCAAAACTATCTGGTACTGGCTAAAAAATAGGGTGGTAGATCAATGGAATAGGCTAGGCTCAGGAAATGCAGTAGTAAATGACACTAGTAATGTAGTGTTTGATAAACCCAAAGACTCCAGCTTCTGGGATAGGAACTCAGTATTTGACAAAACCTGCTGGGAAAACTGGAAGATAGTATGGCAGAAATTAGGCATAGACCAACATCTTACACCTTATTCTAAAATAAGGTCAAAATGGATACATGATTTAGACATAAGAGGTGATACCATAGGTAAATTAGGAGAGAAAGGAATAGTCTACCTATCAGATATTTGGAAAGGAAAACAGTTTTTGACCAAACAAGAGATAGAGTATATTATAAAATGCAAAATGGATGATTTTGATTACATTAAATTAAAAATTGTTTGTACAAACAGAAGCAATGCATCCAAAATTAGAAGGGAAGCTGGGAAACAATTTTTGAGGCCAGTACTTCTGATAAAGGCCTCATCTCCAAAATATATAGGGAACTAAATCAAATTTATAAGAACCCAAGTCATTCCCCAATTGAGAAATGGTCAAAGGATATGAACAGGCAGTTTTCTGATGAAGAAACCAAAGCTATCTATTCCCATATGAAAAAATGCTCTAAATCTCTAATGATTAGAGAGATGCAAATTAAAACAACTCTGAGGTACCACCTGACACCTATCAGATTGGCTAAAATGACAAAAAAGGAAAATAATAAATGTTGGAGAAGCTGTGGGAAAATTGGAACACTAATGCATTGTTGGTGGAGCCGTGAACTGATCCAACCATTCTGGAGAGCAATCTGGAATTATGCCCAAAGGGCTATAAAGCTGTGCATACCCTTTGACCCAGCAATACCACTTTTGGGTCTTTTTCCCAAAGAAATCATGGAAAGGGGAAAGGGACCCACATGTACAAAAATATTTACAGCTGCTCTTTACGTGGTAGCAAGGAATTGGAAGTTGAGGGGGTGCCCATCAACTGGGGAATGGCTGGACAAGTTGTGGTATATGAATACAATGGAATACTATTGTGCTGTAAGAAATGATGAGCAGGAGGAGTTCAGAGAAACCTGGAGGGTCTTGTGTGAGCTGATGATGAGTGAGATGAGCAGAACCAGAAGAACATTGTACACAGTATCATCAACATTGAGTGTTGATCTACTATGATGGACTATATTCTTCTCACCAATGCAAGGGCACAGAAGAGTTCCAGGGAACTTGTGATGGAAGAGGATCTCCAAATCCAAAAAAAAGAACTGCAGAGTATAGATGCTGAATGAACCATACTATTTCTTTTGTTTTTGATGCTGTTGTTTTTTTCTATTTTGAGGTTTATCATCATTGCTCTGATTTTTTCTCTTATAACATGACTAATGCAGAAATATGTTTAATGTTATGTGCATATATATATATATAAAAAACACCTATATCAGATTGCCTGCTGTCTAGGGGAGGGAGGGGAGGGAGGGAGAAAAATCTGAAATTGTAAAGCTTGTATAAACAAAAGTTGAGAACTATCTTTACATGTAACGGAAAAAAAATAAAATACTTTATTAATTTAAAAAAAGAAGAAGAAGAAGAAGAGGGCAGTGAGGCAACACAGTAGATAGAGAACCAGGACTGGAATCAGAAAGACATAAGTTCAAATCCAGCCTCACACTAGCTGTGTGACCCTCGGTAAGTCACTTGAGCCTGTTTGCCTCAGTTTTCTCATCTGGAAAATGAGTTGGAGAAGGAAATGGTAAACCACTCCAGTATCTTTGCCATATAAACCCCAAATGGGGGTCAGAGAGTCAGACATGACTGAAATGACTGAACAGCAATGACAACATACAGAGGAGGAGGAACCAAGATAATGAAATCATCCCACATGAGGAGAGGTTGGAAGAACTGCAGGCATTTAGCATGGAAAAGGGAAGACAAGGAAACATGAAAGCTTTCTTTAAAGTCTGAAGGTCTTTTTGTGACATGGCAGACAGATCAGACTTGTTCATCTTGGCCCCAGAGGGATATAGACCCTGTCCCTCTTTGAGAAATCTGAGCAGTATATTTAGCATATTGGTTTGTGTCATATCACCTAATTTGGGCATTACTTAGCAGATATCACTGACTGAATAAAACTTGGGCCATTTTAATTCCATTGCCCTGAAGTGGGAAAAATGGGGTAAAGAGTTATTTTGCAACAACTTTGTTCTACACATCTTTGGATTGGTGAGGCAAGGATAAGACTGGCAAGGTGAGAGTAACTGTGGAGAATCATACAAACCATAGAAATTCCTGGTTAGTGCCCTAGCATAATACATTTCATGGTATCATCGTTTTGTAAACACTACTTGAGCCTTTACCTTCCAACCTTTTATAGAAAAAAAAAAACAAAGATTAAACAATTCATTAACTTTCATAAAAACTCAGAGAAATTCTTACAATATAATTAGGCTTCATCATACTGTTACAAGGGTTTTGTTTGTCTTTTTTTTCAGGGTGGCAAGGTGAGAAGAAAAAAATACATATCTGATCATTGAAAAAAAGAAAATTGAATTTTTAGATATAAATATTTGTTAAAAGATTTAAAAACAGGTACAGCTGGGTGGCACAGTGGATAGAACACCGGCCCTGGATTCAATAGGACCTGAGTTCAAATTCAGCCTCGGACACTTAACACTTACTAGTTGTGTGACCCTGGGCAAGTCACTTGACCCCAATTGCCTCACCCAAAAAAAAAAAAAAAAGATTTAAAAACAAGCTTCAGTCACTGGGTACAGTTAGACTACAAATGGGCCTCATTCAGAGTGCCACTGAGTTGAAGAATCAGAGAGCAGTTATATATGTGGCCACATATTTCCCTTGAATTTCCATCTTAATCTGAGTAGCAGGAAGAGAAACCTCAGACAGCAGTATCACAGAGCCAGAAGTAATTATACTATTTCTTTGAACTAACAGAAGTTTTAAAAGTCATCTAGTCCACAAACCCTTTGTTTTTCACGTGGGGAAACTAAGTCAAAAAAAAGGGAAAGTGACTTTCTCTAAAGCCTGTCACTACATGGACAGCTAGATGGCACAGTGGATAGAGCACCAGCCCTGGATTCAGGAGGACCTGAGTTCAAATCTGGCCTCAGACACTTGAAACTTACTAGCTGTGTGATCCTCATTGCCCTACCAAAAAAGAAAGAAAAAAAAAAAGTCTGTCACTATATCCCAGGTCTCATGAATTGCTGAATACTTTCTATTACACTACACCTTCATCATTCAGGGGTGGTATAAGCCCCCTCAAGCAACCACAGATCAAGTATTAGCTCAACCCCCAACTTAAAGCACTAACTGCCCTCCCCCACCTTTCTCTCCATATGTAAACATATATGTTGGGTCAGATTAAAAACAGAGTTGTATAATGTAGTCGGTAGTATGGTATACAGTATACAACATAGAATACAGCATAAACATAAGTACACGAAATCTAATTTAAATGCCAAAAACTAAAACAACAACAACACTAATAACAATAGCTAACGGTTACACGGCTGGTTGTTTTGCAAAGCACTCTCAAACAGAGCTTCTCATGCAATCCTTACAACAACCCTGTGAGTTACTACAGGCAGCCAGAAACAATTGCCCGTTTAAAAAGATTACTATGGAACTTCATAATAAATGTTTCCCATTTAGTCCTTTTCAAGTTAATATTGTATAATAGAATGGTCCCAATCAGGAATCCATCTAGCAGGCTCTGGTACTGGCTAATCGTACCACCTCAGGCAAGTCCCTTTTCCCCCTTTGGGTCTGTTCCCTCATCTATAAAATGAGCCAGATGTTCTCCAAAGTTCCTTCCAGCTCTAAAATCCTTTTCTATGATTTAGTCCTTGTATAAGCTTCCCAAAAATGACTCCCTTAGAAAACAATAGCAATTCACCTGTGTTTGAATATCTGTTTCACTAACAAATTATTTATGCTATGTTTTGTTTAATTTCTTAGGAGTAACTCTTTAATGTCTTCTACTATTCTGTCCTATTCTAATGCTCCATTGAGCATAAAGGTGACCTTGGATTTTTAGAAACCACAACAGGGGAGCACAGTTTCTACCATGTTTGGAAGGCTTGGGGCCCAACGGATGACAGAGGACCAACCTAGTGATATTCAGAGAGGCTTCTCAACTGGGAAGTTGGCCACCACATGGTGAACTTTGAACTTTCCCCTCTTCTCCCAGTAGAAGGCAAGTTCTTTATGATAATGAATAATAGGCTAATGGATATAAAGCTGGAAGAGACCTTAGAAGTCATCTAGTCTAACATCTTTTTTTTTTTTCCAGAGGAGTAAACTGAGGCTTTAAAACATCAAGTGACTTGCCCACAGTCACAGTTAAGTTGCAGAGATTTGAACCAACATCCTCTGTACTCTAAATTCAGCTTTCTTGCTACTGTACCAGGGCAGGGATTATTTTTGTTTCTGTCTTTGTATCTCTAGAAAGAGGTTCTTAACTTGTGGTCTGTGAACTCATTTTATTTTTTTATTTTGGTATAATATACTTCCTTTGTAACCTTATCTATTTTGTTTTATGCATTTCGAAAGATTATTCTGAGAAGAATACATAGATTTAACCAAATGGCCAAAGGGCCACACAACCAGAAAAAAGGTTAAGAACCTCTGCTCTTGAATGCTTGATATATAGTATGTTCTTGATAAGGGCTTGTTGAATGAATGGACTCTTTTTGGCCATAGCAACTCATGAAAATCATTTCCTAAGGTGTAAAGGGGCTACAATCAGCTTCCTGGGAATACACCCACACATAAAACTAGGGTTCATTGAAGTATTGAAATCCCTTTAATCAATGGATGTATGCATGCAAACCAAGACCCTATTATTGCTATGGTGACATAATTTCTTATTTTATTTACCTATGATTCCATTGCTTTGGGATTTGTCAGCAGACACAGTACAGATGAGTTTCTTGTTGTGCTACTGCTGAAAAGCTTTGAACACCTTGGCATTTATATAATATTCCTTAAGAAGCTAACCCTTTGCAAAGTGTTATTTGAAGAAAGTTCAGAGGGAAATAAATAAGTTTTCAGAATTAGGAAAGGAATTGTTGTTAACTGAACAGTTTGCTACCTAAAGCAGCAGAAGAGGGAGTCACATGGATGTGAGGTGTCATTATATTGCCCCTAGGCATAAAAGGAGTTAATTAAAGGAGACAGACCAGATAGATGGATGGTTGGATGGATAGAGACAGACAGACAGACAGACAAATGAGAGAGATAAAGAGAAGAGATTGACAGAGACAAGAGAGAGAGAAAGCATTTATTAAGCACCGACACCACAAGAGGGTCGTAGGGGCATCTTTTCTAAAAGTGCAAAAAAGAGAACAGAAAGCAAGCCAGAAATAGGGACAACTCGTTGAACTTATTTACTTAAAAACAAAGGAGGGGGAAGCTAAGTGGTGTAATGGATAAAGCACTAGCCTTGGATTCAGGAGGACCTAAGTTCAAATCCGGCCTCATGCACTTGACACTTACTAGCTGTGTGACCCTGGGCAAGTCACTTAACCCTCATTGCCCCACCCCAAAAAAAACCAAAAAACAAATAACAACCCTGGGAGGTAAGTTCTATTATTTATTTTCCCCCCCAGGGCCGGTGCTCTATCCACTGCACCACCTAGCTGTCCCCAGTTCTATTATTTATTAACCCCATTTTACAGTTGAGGACACTGAATCAGACAAAGGTTAAGTGACTTACCCAGCATCACACAGCTAATAATTGTCTAAGGCTAGATTTGAACTCAAGTGTTCCTGACTCCAGGCCCAGTTCTCTTTCTACTGTTTTACCCAGATTCCTCCATAGGAGGCAATCCCTGTGGGGATGCAACCTGGCAACTATGTCTTCAAGTGTTGCAGTTTTGCCTCCTCAGAAGTCACAGCTACTGAAGGCCCTGGGGGAAAAAAGTGTTCTTTCCACCAAAGTCTTTGGCATTGTCAGATGGTTCAGCATCAGAAACGGCTATGACCTTATCAAAAGAAATGACATTAAAGAAGATACATTCCCATCTGCTTTGCCATTATACCCTAAGGACCAAGGGACATTTCTTTCTGACTTGCAACTCAAACCATCTCTATGTGTTGTCTCCTCCCCTCACCACCCCCCAATAGGATGTGAAAGCCTTGAGAGCTGGGATTTAGTTGCTTTTTTATCCTAAGAACTTAGCACTGCTTTGTACACAGTAAGAACTTAATAAATGCTTTTTCATTCATTCTCACTATTTCCTCTGCTTCCTCTTGCCTCTCCCCTGAGACTCTCTCCTCTTACCTTTTCTTATCCCCCTCTCTCTTAACTGCCTTTGCTTACTCTTTTGCTAATTTTGAGATTGTCAATTGGGTCGTTTTCCATCTTCTATTTCTTATGGAATGTCTACTCCCAAAGCTTTGGTATTTCAGGAAGCTGACTTCATCAAATCCATGGCTGTCCCTTCTATATAATAATGAGTAGGAATCTTCCCTCATTGCTTTTGCAATGGAAAATTACTAACTCTGCCATCTTTTCTCTCTTATAGGAGACCAGGGACACCAGAAAATACACTGAAGGCCCACAGAAGGAGACAAGAGAAAGTTGTTGGTACATTTCAGCATGCTCCGTTAAAAAACAACTCTAGGCACTACAAAAGTGTATGTTATTAATATGCATATGTGATATCTCTGAGGCAGAGTTGCCTTGAAGGTGTATTTTCAGCAGGACAGCATTTTCCCATGTGAGGCAGGGAACAACAGTGAATCATATGTGTGGGAGGGAAAGACCTGCAGGCTATGTACAATACTTATTCCCTTTTGTGTCTTGCTCACCCCCTCCCCCCTCCCTTTATTAATGGTTTCTGCAATTACTGGTAACATTGCATTGCCAGCTAAGAAAAACCAGTGACTCTCAGACAGATTGTTGGAAAGAGGGAAGAGAGATTGTTTGCAGAAGAAACTGAACCGACTGTTTGCTGCAGTCAGAGATTTCCCTGAAATACCAATTTCTATAGTAGAGTATGTCTAGATGCAGGGGTTTGTGAACTTGGTTTTTAAAAATATATTTTGATAACTGCATGTCAATATAATTGACTTTCTTTGTAATCCTGTCTGTCTTATTTTATAAACTTAAAAATATTATGCTGAGAAGGGATCCAAAAGGCTTTATTTGAATGCCAAAGGGATCCATCACACACACACACACACACACACCCCTCAAAAAAAAAAAAAAGGTTAAGAACTCCTGGAAAGCCATGGGAATATTGGGAAGTTACAAATCCAACCAGATATAGGTGTCTGTGTGTCACATTATTTGACTTTTTTATAAATACAAAGGTAGATCTTAAAATAGAAAAGGTCATGTGTAAATTTCACGTAACATCCTGGATAGATGCCCGAAAGATCTTAAATGAAATTGTCATTGGAGAGTCCAAAGAAACTTAGCTGCATCTTTTTTAGATATATTTATATTATGAAAAATACTGCTCAGCCTTAAATGGTAAGCAGTGGTTAGCTATTCAGGGAGATGTTTAGAAATTTTTTTCTCTTTATCATTTATCTTGCAAAGAAGAGAATTCACATTAAATATGGAAACTGTAAAAGGATCCATTTTGAGGAAAACAACAATGACAAAATCCCAATGAAGCTACTGAGAAAATAGTACTAAGCTTTGGCTTTGGTTTAGAGAGCCTGTTTTGACAGTGGAATCATTAATTCAGCTGCACAGAAGTGGGCTACTAGTACATATTCCTCTCTTAGAACACAAAAAAATATAAGCAGAAAGCAATTTGAATTAGGTTGGCCAGATGTCAACATTCCTACGTTGTAGCTGGACTGAACTGAAATGAAAGCCAAATATTACAGTATTGGAGGAAGGGGAAAAGAATATGCCCTCACTGGTCTTTTTATGTGTTTGTATTAAGCAAACATTTGGTGTCTGCTATATTTAGAAATAAGAATATAGAGGGACAAAGATGTACAATAGAGGGTGTAGGGGGCATTGTACAGGGGCACCGGGGTGTCCATTATATCATAATGTTATGTCTGTGCAGCATTTACTCCTTCTTTCATAAATGCATTTGATTGAAATGCCTGGATAAGACATTCTTAAATAAATTTAACATGTTTTTCAAAGATTGTTTTGGGTGTTTCTAATCTATTTAGTTTTGTAGGATGGTGTTTTCCCATGGAATCACAGAATTTTAGATTGAAAAGAGATATCTGAGATCACCTCACTCAGCTCCTACCATTAACTAGTTGTGTGATCCTAGGCAATGTATATAACCTCTCTGGGCCTTAATTTCTTCATCTGTAAAATGAGAAAGTTGGCCCAGATGGTCTTTAAGGTCCCAACCCACCCTAAATCTATGATTCTATAACCTTATCCAGTTCCTATAGCTGAGGTGAACACAGGGAGGTACCAAGTATAATGAAAAAGATGAGGAGTATTACTTGCTGAATCTAAAAGGTCATTGACTATAATAGAATGTTTATCACAAAATCACAGAATTTCAAAGTTGCAAGAGTTCTCAAAAACCATCTAGTCCATCCAATAACTGATCAAGAATCCCTGCTCCAGCATACCCCACAAGTGGCCCCCCAGTCTCTGCTTAAAGACCACCAGTGAGGAACAATCCACTCTCTCCCAAGGCAGACCATTGTACTTTTGGACAGATCTAATTTTTAGGGAAGTTTTAGTTATATCACACCCACATCTTATCCCTCTTGAAAATTCCACCTCCTGTTTCTAGTTCTGCCCACTGGGGTCAATCAGAACAAATATATTAACAGTGTCCCTCTCTCCTTAAGCAGAAATAAGACTTTAGGCTCACCAGAGACTAGGAGAAAAGTACTCACATATTTATATGTGAATTATCTTCTGAATATTCCTCAACTTCATTCTGAGATAAGTATATAGGGGTGAAAGTTCAGCAGAGACCTAGATACCCAATTACCATTTACTTATGAACCCATGAGTCTGATATCTCAACTCCTTCTTCCCTTTTATTTTAGGAGAGTCTAAATCTCTTCACCATCAATGTGGGACTCTAGAGAGTGGAAACCCTAACCAGCTGGTATTTCTCCCAATCCTATGGCTGACAAATTCCTCCATTGTCCTCCCGTAATCTGTGAAATTCAGAGTTGTCTTCTGCCAAGAGTGCATTGTGGCTGCCAAGAGTACATTGTGGGACCATAGTTAAAGCCTCTCTAGCTTTGTACAGACACTTTCCCTGACATTTAAGACTTTCCATTCGAACCTAACTTTCCAGCCTTAGTTCATATGATTTTTATCTGGGGCCTCAAAATTCTCTAATCTTTCCCTGCTCTTTCCCAGCCTAGTTCCGTGAGTCACCCAAAGCCATCCTCTATTCAAGGAATTCCCTCTCTCCTCTATCTTTTTATTCAGAATGCCATTTCCTTCAAGAAAACTTCCCTAATCTTCCACCCAATTGAAAAAATGTTTTCCCATGGTAAGATGGAAAGAGTATGAAGTTTGAAGTGGTGACAAATGATTAATTTTTCATACCTATTTCATTCCAATGATTATCCCATTTTGTTTCAATCAGTATTATTTAGTTTAGTGTGATTCCATAGAGGTAGTTGTACTTATCTATTAATATACACTCAGTTTTGGGGGCGGCTAGGTGGCGCAGTGGATAAAGCGCTGGCCCTGGATTCAGCAGTACCTGAGTTCAAATCCGACCTCAGACACTTGACACTTACTAGCTGTGTGACCTTGGGCAAGTCACTTAACCCCCATTGCCCCACCAAAAGAAAAAAAAAGAAAAAAGAAAAATATATATACACTCAGTTTAATCAACTATATTAATACATGTGTATCTTATATTTGGGGATAATTAGATAAGGTTAGATAGATGCTTTCTTATTTCTTATTGGGTCTCAGAACCTCACACTACAAGTTATAAGTCCACTTGCTTGTTGTAAAGTTCACTTGCTCAATCATAGGAAACTAAGTAGAGGACCTCCACCCTTTATGAGAAAGTGACCAAGCCCAGCATGGTGGGGATGACTCAATGATCTGGGGGAAAAAAAAACAGCTATTTTTATTGTCCCTCCACCTTCACCATGCTTTTGTTGCCAACATGGGGAGTTGGCCTTAATATATCCAGGGAATGTCTCTTAGCTTTCTTTGTCTTCATGATCCTGCCTGTCTACCAGTCTGCCTGTCTACTGGCCTTCTTTGGACCCTCCCAATAGTCAAGGGACAGGTTTGTCAACCAATGAGATTCTGTATTTTACTCTACTTCATCTGTATCATCTGGGTATCAAGCACTATAAAACCAAGGTCCTAGAGAAAGGGGGCATCTCAGATAATAAGGAAGATCTAAGGTCCCATTCATTAAAGTAGGCCATGTCCCTTTAATAAATGGTTGTTGGGGGGGACAGCTAGGTGGCGCAGTGGATAAAGCACTGGCCCTGGATTCAGGAGGACCTGAGTTCAAATTCGGTCCCAGACACTTGACACAAGTTGTGTGACCCTGGGAAAGTCACTTAACCCTCATTGCCCTACAAAAAAGGGGGGGCAAATTAATTAATAGATAAATAGATAAATAAATAAATAAATGGTTGTTGGCTCAGAGTTCTGCCTCAGTGGTTTTTATTTGCAGACTGGACACATTTTTTAGACCCTATACAAACAGAGGAGCTGGGTGTGAATGCTGCTGCTCCCATTTACTAATCCATATGACATTAGACAAGCCAATTAACCTCATTTTCCTCGTTTGTAAAATGAGAGAATTGGACTAGATGGTTTCTAAGATCCCTTCCAGTCCTAAATCTACTTTCCTCAAATTTTCCTAGAAAACTTTGTCTGGATATTTCTTTGCCCCATTACATTCTACTTTGTATTATACTTTAACATGTACATACCATAAACTGGGAGAGGCAGTGTTGCCTGGTGGATAGATAACTGATCTCAAAACCAAGAAGACCTAGGTTCAAATCCCACCTCTGACATATATTGCTTTGATGACTCTGGCCCACCAGAGCTCTCCCAGAATCACCTATCTCACACAACTTGGAAAAAAGTTGGATTTTTTTATCCCTGTTGGTCTAGTACAACCTCTCCTCTATCCTACATAATCTCAGATGACCCCACACATACAAATTCTTCTGTTCAAACCTATCTAAATTGCCCCTTTTAGGGCAGCTAGATGGCGCAGTGGATAGAGCACTAGCCCTGGAGTCAGGAGTTCATATCCGGCCTCAGATGCTTAACACTTACTAGTTGTGTGTCCCTGGGCAAGTCACTTAACCCCAATTGCCTCACTAAAAAAAAAAAAGAAAAGAAAAGAAAAGAAATTGCCCCTTTAGTATCCTCAGTCCTCCTCACCCTATGCTAGCTTCCCCAAATGTCAAACACATATCTTATGCCATGCTGCTTCTTTAAAATGACAGAGAGCCCCTCCCGCCAGCTTTTGCCGCTTTACTTTTGCTACCACCAGGTCTCGGTGTGAGGCATTTATCTTGGATGATATTAGCATATCATAAAACCCAGCTCGGGGCAGCTAGGTGGCACAGTGGATAGAGCACCGGCCCTGGAGTCAGGAGGACCTGAGTTCAAATGCGACATCAGACACTTAACACTTACTAGCTGTATAACCCTGGGCAAGTCACTTAACCCCAATTGCCTCACCAAAAAACAAACAAACAAAAAAAAACCTCAGCTCTAATTTCCAAAGGAAGGCCTCTTTTTTGAGGGGGAGAGAGGAAGGAAACCATAATACTCATTCCTCCTGAAATTAACAACTTATCTTTCCATTTCTGTCAAATCATATTAATAATACAAGTATACAAAGACTTACTTAACATAAATATCTTACCAAAAGGATAACTTACTTCGAACGATGAATGTGATCATTGCTGTCATCAATTCTCCTCAGTGAAATCCTGACCCATCCAAACCTGTTATGGGTTACTGTGGCCAGAATAATTTCTCACCTTGTGACCAGCTGGTAACAAGTTACTTAGGTTGATCCTTGGATAATACACCTGCCCACATCTGTTATCGAGCCTGAAATCAAAGCCTTCCCAATATGATAGGACCTGAGAGACATTGTTCTATACTGGTACAGTCTTCAAGGAAAATATCTTTGCAAAATTGTATGATCATTGAATGGATAGAAACTTGTAAAAGTATTTGTGATAAAGAATTTTTCATTCAAACAGACCTCATTGTCTCCATACTAGCATACTGATTTGGTACTGCTATATGCAGAGATGTAGAAACATTTGTTACAATCACGCAAACATTGCAATTGTACATATGAGACAGCATGGCATGGCCAACAGCGAACTGGACTAACCCGGGTTTAAAATTTCACATCTCACACTTGCTAGCTATTTAACCATGGGCAAACCCTTTAACCTCTCTAAATTCCAGTTTCCTCATCTGTAAAATGTGAATAATAATACCAGAACTCAAAAGACATAATGTATGAAAAGCATTTTGTATATTTTAATGGCTATATAGCCATCCATTATTAATCAGCAAACATTTATTAAGGGCAAGTAGGTTGTGCAGTAGTTAGAGTACTGGATCTGGAGTTAGAAAGACCTGAGTAGTTGATCTCAGATACTAACCAACTGTGTGACCCTGGGAAAGTCACTTAACTAATGTCTGCCTCGGTTTTCTCATCTGTAAAATAATGATAAGAGCATCTACTTCCTAGGATTGTTCTGAGGATCAAATGAGATATTTAAAGTTCTTTATAAATTTTAAAGGACTGTATAAAGGCTAGTTATTATTATTATTATTATTATCATCACTATTATTGACACTGAGCTAGGTACAAGTTAAATTCTGCAAATGGAATTTCTAATCATTGTATATAGAAAAGAGTATGAATGAGTTAAATTAGTCTGGCCTCAAGTCTCATTGTATTTATACCCAAGGAATCATGGAAATTTATCTTTAAAAGCTATATTGAAATTATGTTCATAGAGTCCCTGGGTTTGTCTTGGCAAGTAGACTCCCAAGTATTTTATATTATCTAACATTATTTTAATGAAATTTCTCTTTCTATCTCTTGCTGCTGGACCTTATTGGTCATGCATAGAAATGTTGATGATTTATGTGGATTTATTTTATATCCTGCTACTTTGCTAAAGTTGTTAATTGTTTCAAGTAATTTTTTACTTGATTCTCGAGGATTCCTTAAGTATACCATCATATCATCTGCAAAGAGTGATAGTTTTGTTTCCTCCTTGCCTATTCTAATTCCTTTAATTCCTTTCTCTTCTCTGATTGCTAAAGCTAACATTTCTAGGACAATATTAAATAATAGAGGTGATCGTGGACATCCCTGTTTCACCCCTGATCTTATTGGGAAGGCCTCTAACTTATCTCCATTGCATATAATGCTTGCTGATGGTTTTAGGTAGATACTGCTTATTATTTTAAGGAAAGCTACACTTATTCCTAAGCTCTCTAGTGTTTTTATTAGGAATGGGTGCTGTATTTTGTCAAAAGCTTTCTCTGCATCTATTGAGATAATCATATGATTTTGGTTAGTTTTCTTATTGATGTGGTTGATTATGTTAATAGTTTTCCTAATGTTAAACCAGCCCTGCATTCCTGGTATAAATCCCACCTGGTCAGTGTATTCTCCTGGTGATCACTTGCTGTAATCTCCTTGCTAATATCTTATTTAAGATTTTAGCATCAAAATTCATTAGGGAAATTGGTCTATAATTTTCTTTCTCTGTTTTTGCTTTGCCTGGTTTTGGTATCACCTCCAATTACCAAACACTTTTCACACAAATTAAATCAGCTCTGAATAATTGGAAAGATATCAATTGGTCGTGGATAGGCTGAGCTAATATAATAAAAATGACAATTCTACCTAAATTAATTTACTTATTCAGTGCCATACTAATCAGACTACCTAAAAATTATTTTATAGAACTAGAAAAAATAATAACAAAATTCATCTGGAAAAACAAAAAGTCAAGAATATCAAGGGAAATAATGAAAAAAATGCACAGGAAGGTGGGTTAGCTGTACCAAATCTGGAGCTTTACTATAAAGCAGCAGTCATCAAAACTATCTGGTACTGGCTAATAAATAGAGTGCAGGATCAATGGAATAGGCTAGCACAGGAGACACAGTAGTAAATGACTTTAGTAATGTACTGTTTGATAAACCCAAAGACTCCAGCTTCTGGGATAGGAATTCAGTATTTGACAAAAACTGCTGGGAAAACTGGAAGATATGATGGCAGAAATTAGTCATAGACCGACATCTTACACCTTATACTAAAAATGAGTACATGATTTAGACATAATAGGTAAATTAGGAGAGAAAGGAATAGTCTACCTTTCAGATCTTTGGAAAGGAGAACAGTTTATGACCAAACAAGAGATAGAGAATATTATGAAATGAAAAATGGATGATTTTGATTACATTAAATTTAAAAGGTTTTGTACAAACAGAATCTATGCATCCAAAATTAGAAGGGAGGCAGAAAGCTGGGAAATAATTTTTGTGGCCAGTACTTCTGATAAAGGCCTCATTTCTAAAATATATAGGGAACTAAATCAAATTTATAAGAGTCCAAGTCATTCCCCAATTGAGAAATGGTCAAAGGATATGAACAGGCAGTTTTCTGATAAAGAAATCAAAGCCATCTATTCCCATATGAAAAAATGCTCTAAAT
The DNA here is from genome assembly GCF_019393635.1 of Dromiciops gliroides. Lineage (NCBI taxonomy): Eukaryota > Metazoa > Chordata > Mammalia > Microbiotheria > Microbiotheriidae > Dromiciops > Dromiciops gliroides. The sequence goes on along the minus strand of NC_057861.1, from coordinate 242,109,596 downwards.
CACTATTGATTCAAGAGGTGCAAATTAAAACAACTCTGAGGTACCACCTGACACCTATCAGATTGGCTAATATGACAAAAAAGGAAAATAATAAATGTTGGAGAAGGTATGGGAAAATTGGAACACTAATGCATTGTTGGTGGAGCTGTGAACTGATCCAACCATTCTGGAGAGCAATCTGGAATTATGCCCAAAGGGCTATAAAGCTGTGCATACCCTTTGACCCAGCAATACCACTTTTGGGTCTTTTTCCCAAAGAGATCATTAAAAAAGGGAAAAGGACCCACATGTACAAAAATATTTATAGCTGCTCTTTTTGTGGTGGCAAGGAATTGGAAATTGAGGGGTTGCCCATCAATTGGGGAATGGCTGAACAAGTTGTGGTATGTGAATGTAATGGAATTCTATTGGGCTGTAAGAAACGAAGAGCAGGAGGAGTTCAGAGAAACCTGGAGGGACTTGCATGAACTGATGATGAGTGAGATGAGCAGAACCAAAAGAACATTGTACGCAGTATCATCAACATTATGTATTGATCAACTGTGATGGACTAGATTCTTCTTACCAATGCAATGGTACAGGAGAGTTCCAGGGGACTCATGATGGAAGGGGATCTCCAAATCCAGGGGAAAAAAAAGAACTGTGGAGTATAGGTGCTGATTGAACAATACTATTTCTTTTGTTTTTGGTGAGGTTGTTTTTCTGTTTTGAAGTTTTTCCTCATTGCTCTGATTCTTCTCTTATAACATGACTAATGCAGAAATATGTTTAATGTTATTATATATATGTGTGTGTGTGTATATATATATCTATATCTATATCTATATCTATATCTATATCTATATAGATATATAGATATATATAGATATATCAGATTACCTGCTGTCTAGGAGAGGAGGGAGGGAGGGGAGGAAGGGAAAAATTTGAAATTGGAAAGCTTGTATAAACAAATGTTGAGAACTATCTTTACATGTAACTGGAAAAAAATTAAATACTTTTATCAGAAAAAAAGCTATATTGAAAACAAATTAACTCTATCTGAATATTTATTGGTCACTGTGATCAAAGAAAGTATTACTTTATTTACAAAAATGACAGAAAATAGACACCAGAGCTTCTCTGAGGACTTTAAACAACGGAAGTAACCAATATAATATGCAAAACATTTTAAAATTTCTGGCTCTGTTATTGTCTACCTCCCTCCCCTTGAAGCAATGCTGACACAAATTAGTGACATAAATTCTTTCCACACTGATTTTTGCTTCTTCCTTTTAATAATAATATCTAAAAATACATTTATATATCTAAGTAGATATATCTAATCTAAAATACATTTTTATATAAAGCATATATCTATCTATAAATATGTCTATATCTAAACATATATATATCTAACTATTTATATACATATATTTAAATATCTAGAAATGTATGTAAAAACATAGTAGACTAAAAAGTTGTCTCTCTAAAAAGAGGACAACTAGAGAGGAACTTTTTACTGCTATTGAAGAGAGATACTGAATATGTGAAGTCTTGTCTTATTTGGTAGGCTGCAGCTTTAAGAAATAACAATAATCTCAGCAATACAATGATCCAAGACAATCCCAAAGGACTAATGATGAAGCATACTATTCACCTCCAAAGAAAGAACTGATATTGATTGAACACAGACTGAAGCATGCTATTTTTCACTTTCTTTCATTTTTTCTTTTATTCAAGTCTTCTTGTGCAAAATGACTAATGTGGTATTGTTTTGCATAATTGCACATGTATAACATATATCTGATTACTTACCACCTCAGGGAGGGAAGGGAGGGAAGGAGGGCTAGAATTTGGAACTCAAAACTCTAAATAAAAATGTTTGTTATTTTTTGAAAATAAAGAATAATAATAATAGCTAACATTTATATAGTGCTTACTATGTGCTAGACACAACAATTATTATGTTATTTGATCTTCATAATTACTGTGGGAGGTGAGTGCTATTATTAATCCCATTTTACAGATGAGGAAACTGGAACAAAGAGAGATTAAGTGACTTGCCCAGTGTAACATAGCTGGTAAGTGTCTAAGGCTGGATTTGTACTCTGGTCTTCCAGACTCCACGGTAGGCATTCTATCCAGTGTGCCACTTAGCTGCTCCTAAAAGAAAATACATGATTGAGAAAAGAAACAGCAGATTAAATTGAATTCATAGAATCACAGAATGCTAGAGATAGAAGAAATCTTAGAGATTATTTAGTTCAAAGCCTTTACTTTATTGAAAGTTATGCTGTAGAGCACCGGCCCTGGAGTCAGGAGTACCTGAGTTCAAATCCGACCTCAGACACTTAACACTTACTAGCTGTGTGACCCTGGGCAAGTCACTTAACCCCAATTGCCTCACCAAAAAAAAAAAAAGTTATGCTGACTGCTGGGAAAACTGGAAGATAGTATGGCAGAAGAAAGTTATACTGATATATTGATATTGAGATATATATATATATAGATAGATATATAAATATATATATAAAATTGCTTACCATTTTGAGAGGAGGAAGGGAGATAAATTTGGAACTCAATTTTTTAAATGAACATTAAAAATTATCCTTACATGTAATTGGAAAAAATAAAACACTTTTTAAAAAAAGTTATGCTGACTCAGTGGCCCATTGTTCCCACCCCTGCTTGTCAGTCAGTGTTAAGGGAAGCTCTGTAAAGGGAGGTTCTGTTGGGGAAGGCGTCAACCAGTCTGCAGCTTTTGTATTACCTGCTACTTAGGAGGTACCCCTACCTGTGATGGCTGTACCCTTACCTGTCATACATCACGTAGCTGCTACCTTGGGAGGAGCTGAGATGCAATGGTCCATCCCCTTTTGCTGACACAGACCTGTCTGAATTGTCTTTATTTCATTACGAAAGTTATCAGTAAAAACTGGCTCCTTGCTGATCCCCAGTGATCAGCCTGTGGACGTGTTGCTACCCTGATATATTTTAATAAACTCTTTTAATTCTCTTTTTCCTAAGTTTTGCCTTGTTAATCAGGAGGAAAGCCCAAAGAAAGAATTTCCTTTTAACAACTTTATAGAAAAGGACCAGACAGGAGCAATCTCTGTTTAGCATCTCACTCCTAGCCCAAGGCTACCTTCCTTCCCCCAAATCTGGCTCTCAGGACAATGATGTCATGATGGATATAAGAGGATTTCTTAACATTAATCTAAAAACAAGTCATTTAAAAAACTCAACTGGTTTATATCAAGCAGCTTTTTTTTCCTTCCTTTTCACCTCTGCACCACCCTCTCCCCAATCATGGACTCAGTATCTCTCTTTTTTCTAATAATCTCAAAGCAGTATTTAGCCTTGTTGCCCCAGAAAGCCTTTAAACTAACCCCTTCCTATTGTAACTAAAGGAAACCTTCAACTCCCACCCCACCCACCACACACACACACACACACACACACACACACACACTAAGAAGAGCCCTGCCCAGTCTGAGCAGAGAATGTACCTTAGTAAGGATTTAACAAACACTTATGATGTACCCAGAATTGTGCCAAGTGCTCCAAATGACACAAAAGATCTATTTAAAATACTCTACTCAAGAAAGTGAGAAGGAGCTTGGCATTAGCCAAGTAAAATCCCTCTCCTTTTTTTCTTTTACTTTTTTTTTGGGGGGGTGAGGGGATGAGGGGTTGGTGGGAAAGTATTTCAATTATAGCAATAAATAAACAATAAAATTGGGCTAAAGTTGCCAACAAGATTCCAGTCAGGAACCCATGAAATGGAATTCGAGTCAAGCAAAGAATCAAGAGTGACCTAGGGTTGAGTCCTATTTGCACCACTTAATTTAAAACACCTGCCAAATGAAGTTGAATGAATTAATGGGGAAATATGCCCTGAGTGTTATTCCTAATTTCTCGGGGACTCTTTAGTGTAGAGGGTCCCAAAGTTTAGTGTGCAGTGGCCTGGGGCTTTATGCCAAAAAACGATAAACTTTAGTTTGAGTAGATGGACTTCAAGAGGTAGTTTTTTGGTGGGGGTGTTTTTGGGGGGGTTGCCTTCGTGTAGGGGCTTTTTATAATTTTTGTATAAACAAAAAGGTGAGGGACCCCAATCATACAGCAGAGAAATATAATAGAGAAAAAGAATAGGAGAAAAATGATGGAATCCAGAGAGGTTAGAACTTAGCTCCTTCCCCTGTTCCCTGACAAAGAGCCCAGCATGCAGAGGGGGGTTTTACAGTATTGTCTTTGCTTTGCTAAGTACATCTGTGTCAAAACAGAAGATGTTAAGCAATTATATGAGAAACTGCTCTAATTCTGAGTAGCACAGGGACCCTGGAGATTAGTAAATAATAAATAAAGTATTTCTTCTTTTGTTAGTAGCTTCTGTCCCTGTTCATTAACTCTCTTTCTGGGCAGCCAAAGGGAAGACTGGGGGCATGGCGCCATCGGGGATTCCCACCACTGAACATAACCACTGAACAGCTTGAAACATGCTGTCTGTGCTCCCAGAAGACAAAACCAACAGAAATACATAGCCTGTTTCCTTCTTCTTCCATTTTCATTGTCTTGTTTGCTTTCTCTTTCTTTTTTTATATACATATAGATATAGAAATGTTTTTACACACATACATATGTGTATGTGACTATATGTGTGTGTATGTATATATACATATATATATACATACATACATATATATATATATGTAATATGAGAGGAAGCTTGGCATCATTCATAAGGGTCAGCCCAGAATTCAACAAGACCTAGATTTAATTCCCATACTAGCTCCCTGCCCCCAGTCCTGTAACCTTTCACTGACATTTGCTGGTCTGCATTAATAAAGGGAATGTATACACCTAGAGCCCCTGACACCAATGAAATCAGAGGTCTAGATTTTGTATATTTTGTGTATATATACACATACATATACATTTATATTTCAAATGTATATACATTAATATTTATACATTAAATTAGTCTGGCCTTAAGTCTCATTGTATTAATCTACAAAAGATCATGGAAATTACTCTTTAAAAGCTATACACAATATAAATGTAAATATTTGTGTTAGATATAGATATATGCATGTCCATATATAACATTCCTCCACTAAATTCCTATTCCAATCTTTCATCCTGATATGAAAGTAAGCCTGTATTCTTGAAAAGCACAAGATGAAAGGGTTTGGAGTACAGGTCATACACCAAACTATTTACCTCTCATCAAAGTTAAGTTCAGAGAGATTGATATCTAGAAACCTGACCACCAGATAATAAAATTTTTGACCATAGCAAATTATGAAGACCATTCCCTAAGGCAGAGAAGGGTTATGATCTGTGAATACCAATACTGATGAAATTGTAGATTTTCTGAAGCATTAGAAAAGTATGTATTCTCCCCATTGGAATAAGCTATAGAAAAACAATCTAAGGAAAAGAAAAGTTTCCTAAAAATTAGAGCAGCCATGCAGCTAAGATTAGAAGGAAAATAGAATGAGGAAAAAAAATCTTTGTAGTAAGTTCCTCTGGGCAAGGTCTTATTTCCAAGACGTATAAGGAACTGATGCAGGTTTATAATTGATAAATAGTCAAAGGCTATGAACAGGCAGCTCTCAAAGAATGCAATCAATCCAAGCTATCTAAAGCCATATAAAAAATGGTACGAATAACTAATAATTAGAGTCATGCAAATTAAAGCAGCACTGGACTCACAAATATCAGATTGTTAAAAATGACAAATGTTAAAGGGGCTGCTGGGAAACAGTTAAATAGATACACTGTGGATTGAGCTAAAAATTGTTCAAGTCAAGTGTCTGAGGCTGGATTTGAACTCAGGTCCTCCTGACTCCAGGGCCAGTGCTATATCCACTGTGCCACCTAGCTGCCCCCTCCTTTTCATTTTAGACAAATACTTTTATGATATTTTAAAAGTTCTGTTGATGCCTATATTTGGGGGGGCATTTAGCATAAAGGAGTATTGTACTTTGTCAAAGGTTTTTCTCACATCTATTAAGATAATCATATTATTTTGGATGTAATTCTTTTAGATATGATTGATTATATTGGTTATTTTCCTTGAACCATCCTTCATTTATATAAATCCAACTTGGTTATAAATAACAATTTCTTGAATAAATTGCTACAATCAATTTGACAGGACTGTATTTCAAAATTTCAAATCTATTTTCATTAATCTATTGAATTTAGTTCTCTATCTGTGCTTTATCCTTCCCTGATTTCAGTATTAGAACTATATTTGTATCATAACAGGGTGCTTTCTTTCTCAATTTTTGAAAATAAGTTGGTAGGGGGCAGCTAGATGGAGCAGTGGTTAAAGCACTGACCCTGGATTCAGGAGTACCTGAGTTCAAATCCAGCCTCAGACACTTGACACTTACTAGCTGTGTGACCCTGGGCAAGTCACTTAACCCCCATTGCCCTGCAAAAAAAAAAATTATGAAAATAAGTTGGTAGTGGGGGCAGCTAGGTGGTGCAGTGGATAAAGCACCGACCTTGGATTCAGGAGAACCTGAGTTCAAATTCGACCTCAGACACTTGACACTTACTAGCTGTGAGACCCTGGGCAAGTCACTTAACCCTCATTGCCCTTCAAAAACAAACAAACAAACAAAACAAAAAACTTGGTAAAATCTCCCTGTGGATCCATCAGGAGAAGAAGGGTTTGTTTGTTTTTTTTCCCACCTCTGGTAGTTAGTTCCTTTACAGTTAGTCCCATTTATTTTTCTGAAACTGAATTATTTAAGATTTCTACTTGGTCTTCTGTTAGTCTGAGTATTTTGAATTTCTTAAGGTATCCCTCTATAGCTCTTGTAATCACAGTTTGTTAGCATACAACCAGTAGATTCTGATCATTCTTTTTAATTTCTGGTTTTGTCATGATGTCACACTGCTCTTTTCTATCATGTTGATTGGATTTTCTGTCTCCCCCCCCTTTTTTTTTAAATCAGATTGGTTTATCAGGGCAGCTAGGTGCCTTAGGACTGAAAGCACTAGGCCTAAAGTCATAAAGACTCATTCTCCTGAGTTCAAATCTGGCCTCATACACTTAACTAGCCATGTGACTCTGGGCAAGTTACTTAACCCTATTTGCCTCAGTTCCTCATCTATAAAATGAGCTAGAGAAGGAAATGGCAAACTATTTCAGTATCTTTGCCAAGAAATCCCCAAGTGGGTCCACAAAGAATTGGACATGACTGAACAACAACACCAACAAAAAAGGTTTATCAATTTTATTAATCTTTTAAAACAACTAGCTTTTAGTTTTGTCATTCCTTTAATTTTTCCAGTTTATCTTTTTTGTTTTTTAATGCAAATTCAATTCATTAATCCTCTCTTTTTCTATTCTGCTAATGTATGTTTGAAGAGACATTATTTTTTCCCAAAGGACTATTTTAGCTGTATCTCAAAAATGTTGGTATATTGTTTCATCATTATCATTTTTTCATGTAAACATTGTTTCTATGATTTTTCTCGGACCCACTTATTATTTAGGATTTCATTGTTGAGTTTCCATTTGGAGACTCTGTCTTTTCTTTGAGATTCCTGAACTGATTACTATTTTTATTGGGTTATCACTTGTTAAGGGTATTTACTATTTCTGGTTTTTGACATTTTGTGCAATATCTCTGCTCCTTAACACGTGGTCAATTTTGTAAAAGTTCCGCATGGTGATGAGAAATATGAACAAATATGCATATACATATATGTGTATTCTTTAGCAGTCCTATATAGAAGATACTATGAACTTTGTCAGTTCTCTATGTTCCCTTTTGTTTATCTGCCTGTTGGATTTACCCAAAACTAAGCGGATATTGAAATCTCCTGATACTAATTTATTACTATCTGTTTTCTTGTAGTTTAGTTAATTTTTCCTTTAGGAATTTAGATGCTAGGACATTTGGAGCTTATGTTTACTATTGATATTGTTTTATTGTCTATGATTCCTTTTAGCATAATATAGTTTCCTTGTTTATCTCTTTTTATGTTGTGAATGTTTGTTTTTATTTGTCTGATAAAATGATTGCAATTACTATTTTTTGGATTCACCTGATATATAGTAAAAAAAAAAAAACTTCTCCAGTCCTCCATTTTTATTGTGTATGCCTTTATTTTTACAATGTTTCTAATAAGTAACAAATTGTAAGATTTATGTCACTCTTCTTTTTTACCAGATTGTTTAATTCATTTACATTTAAAGTTCTGAGAGTTAGGTTCATGTTTTCCATCTCTTGTCTTGAATACTGGATTTTTTTTCTAAAATTAGGATTTTTTCCCCCATTTTCTTCTGTAAACACAATACTGTCTCTTCATATAATTCATTCTTATGTGATCATAATCTATTTTAAGGCAACCCTATTCCCAAAGATTCTTTTCCTCTCACCTTCAGCCCTCTCTCCTTCACTTTTCACCCCCTAATTGTAATCCATTTCCCTAATTTTTTACTTTTACTTCTTAGTAGTTCATTTTTCCTTCTTACTTTTATGTAGTTATTTAATTATTCCCTTCTTTTTTGTCTTCTCAGTAGACAAGTAAGATTCCCCCTTACTCTTTTCCCCTTCAACTTGTTTTGTTCTTTAGGGTTTTTAAATTTTTCTTTTTCTGTGTGTTTTTTCTTTAAAGGATTTGTTTCCCTCATTCTTTTTATTATTTGTTTTCCATTTCTAATTGTAAATTTATTCTTTGGTTCATGGTCCTTACGTGTATTTAGTCCGTCCTTAGTCTATGTATTCCTCATGGATTTAAAGTTTCTAAATTATTTATTTTTTTATTTCCTCTTCAAGATGGTTTCTAAGTTAATGTCTTGTAGAATTTTTCCCCATGTCCCATTCTTCTATCATCCCTCACATTTACAAATAAATATCAATTCCCATTGAGGATATTGCCCCATGGTGGGAGTTTTCCTATGTCCCTGATTGTGCTATTCATTATTAACCTTTGTCCTCCCTATGGTCATTTCTTCCTCCATTTGCCATAAAATCTCTTCTCTGAATCCATACCTTCCCACCCTTTTGAGTTTCAGTTCCATCAGGAGCTCCAATTCCATTTCTCCTGTGGAAAAATGAGTAGTTTCTAGACACCAAATTCCTACATCTTATGTTCATTATAAAGTTCCCTTCTCCCTCTTATAGAATATCTCTCCTCCCATACAGGCATTCATAAGTAGTAATCCCTCCTACCACTGAAATCAGATTTCCCTCTTTCTTTTCCTGTGTTTTACCCCACTCATTTTCCTAAAGGCTCTTTTCTTCCTGAGAGAATATATTAATAACAGAAGAGAATATGCCCTCCAGATCAACTAAAAGAGACCAGACACCTATGAATAAATATTTCAAGACAAGGAAAATAAATCAATGTCTGCTGAAGCACAAGGCCCTGTAGATTTCTTAGAAAGCACCGAATCAACATCCTATGATTCCTGAATGGTATAAATGAGAAATGAGAACTATAAGAGCAGAATTTATGGCCTGCACAGAAAAAAATAATTGGCAGGATAGAAAAATATGAATCCACTATAGCAATTTTCATAAAAAGAAAGAAAAAAACTGGGAATGAAAATACACTGGAATGAAGGACAATATGGAAAAAGAAAAACAAAAAGCAATAATGTTCTGTGTGACCCTGGGCAAGTCACTTAACCCTCATTGCTCTGCCAAAAAATTTAAAAAGGAAAAGAAAAAAAAAAGAAAACAGGATCTCCATGCAAGGAAAATATACTGATTTTGATAGGCCTCCTAGAAAAATGCAAGTAAAAAAAAACCTATAAACAATGAGAGATAATACAAGAAAACTGCCCAGAACTTCTGAATACTGAAAACAAAATACCAATTGAAAGAATTCACAGATCACTTATAGGAGGAAAAAAAATTCAATGTTGCTAATCCCAAGACATGTAGCGGTTAATTTTAATTATTTCAATGACAAATAAATTCTGAAAGTGACCATGAAAAAGACCTTCAAATATAAAGGAAAGGAAAATTGAATAACATGAGACTACTCTGCACCCACTAAGGTGGGACTTGCAAGAGGGAATGGAATAATATGTTTTGAAGAGCAAAATAACTCACAAGGCATCCCAAGGTAAACCTGAGCCTAACCATTAGTGCAGTAAGCCAATTTATGGGCAGTGGGGGAAAGAGTGCTTAGTGAGTACATTAGAGGGTTGGGATTAGCCCTCTTAGCTGTTAGTTCATTGGATTTTTACCTCTTAGTGTTCTTTGTGTTCTAGACCATGGAGAGAAATGAAATTGCTTTATCTTTTATGCATAACTTCTATTTTGGAGAGGTTTGAGAGATGAAGAAGATCATAGAAAATGTCTCATCCTCCATCTTCTGATTCATCAATACCACTATAGATAAATACACCAAAGAGGAATGTATGTATAAATGCACGTGTATATATATATATGCATGTATAAAAATTTTTGGCAATTCTTTTGTAGTGGCAAAGAATTAGAAACTATGGGAGTACCCATCAGTTGGGGAATGGCTAAACAAATTATGGTATAGCCATATAATGGAATACTATTGTTTTATTTTTTAAATTATGAAAGTGGTTGTTTTAGATAAACCTGGAAAGATTTGCATGAACTGACGCAAAGTGAAGTGATCAGAACTAGACAAACAATTTTTACTAAAACAACAATATAAAAACAAACAAATTTGGAAGATCACAATTTGAAAGAATCTAAACAAGGCAATGCTTGGGGGCAGCTAGGTGGAGCAGTGGATAAAGCACCCACCCTGGATTCAGGAGGACCTGAGTTCAAATCCAGATTCAGATACTTGACACTTACTAGCTGTGTGACCCTAGGCAAGTCGCTTAACCCTCATTGCCCCGCAAAAAAAAAAACAAACAAACAAACAAAAAAAAAACCCAACAATGCAATGCTCAACCATGATTCCCAGTACCATTGTTGAAAAATGCCATCTACCTCCTGTCAGGGGAGCGATTGACTAAATATGTACAATATGACACACATTTTTGGATGTGGCCAATATGGGAATTTGTTTTGCTTGACAACACACATTTGTTATAAGGGTTTATTTTTATTTTTTTCCCAGTCATGTGTCCCTCAGATTTGGTCAACTACTAATGATGTGTGTATTACCCAGATTTTATAAACACTTGCTAATGATGTTAGCTTTGAGTAATGGTCAAACTTTATCGACTATTCAATAACGCAAACATCAAGCTCTCTAAGAACAAAGAAATTACTTGATTCCTGAAAAGTATCTCATACCAGTGCTCATCACAAGGTTCTCCCTCTGCCCAGCTGGAGGCCACGTTTCTTCCTCCATGGCATTGTGGCAAGTATCTATCAATCTTCACTGCTTTAGAATGAAAACAGGATGCTAGCATTTCCAAGTCCAGGGAACACATCAATCTGCCTAGTCTTATCCCAGGAGTGGACTAATGGCTGGGGTCTCTGGTGGGTTTTTATGGTTTTGGTTAATAGTGTTAACATATAATATCTAAGTTCTGATTAATTATTGAACACCTAAGCTAGTGATGAAAAGAAAATTAAAATTTTTTAAGAAATTAATATGTGGAAGTTTTTATGGGTTTATTTTTTTCCATCAGAGAACATAGACAAGCCAGGAGCATATCCTTTTTGGTAGTATTTTATTTTATTATTCAATTTCATGTAAATACTGTTTTCAACATTCATTTTTGTAAGATTTTGAATTCCCAATTTTTCTCCCTCCTCCTTCCCCAAAACAGCAAGCAATCAGATATAGATATATAGATATATATACACACACATATATACATATGTATATATATATATGTATATGTGTATGTATATGTATATATACATATATAGATACACAACAATATTATACATATTCCCATACTAAGTCATGTTGTAAAAGAAGAAACAGAACAAAAGGGGAAAACCACAAGAAAGAAAAAATAACAACAACAAATAAAGTGAAAATAGTATACTTATATCTACATTCAGACTCCATAGTTCTTTTTCTGAATGTGAAGAGCATTTTCTCGGATCATTGTATTTCTGAGAAAAGCTAAGTATTTCACAATTGATCATCATACAATGTTGATGTTAATGTGTACAATGGTCTCCTATGCCAGGAGCATTTCATTCCATGGGTCTGGTAGGTTTCTAACTGAAAAGTGGCCAAATATAATAGAATATTATAGAATAGATCAGATGGTGGGAAAAAAGTGTTAGCTCTAATTGGCCGAGAGTAAAACTAATGCTTCATAATTATACATATAAAATTTGAGGATTACTCAGAATTCAAGATTACCCATAAGCTTCAATTATTGGCCCTGTATGTGATATTGAAAGAGGAGGATAGTGAAACACTGTTATGCTTTCACTTCAATGGGGCGACAAACTAGACTTCTGATCACCATCTATAGAATCTAAGTACCTAATCTTATTTTAAAGCCTGAACAGCTCTTATGTAACATAGAACACTGATGCATGAGTACATTCTACAAAGTCACACTGCACTATGCATTTCTATTCCCATGTTGAAATCAGTCACGAATGACGCTGGATCTTGAGTATCTCTACATTTTCATCCCACTTTCTAACAGAAAGAAGCAAGAGAGAGGTAAAATGCAGTGGGCAGTAATAACGGCAAGCACAAATATTCCCCTATTCTGAAACCAAATGTGCTACAAAGAAAATTGTAAGAACTTAGTATAAAGCATCCGACCTCCTTTCAGGGAACCGCCAAAAAAACCCCAAACAAACAAACAAACAAAATGAAAAATGAGTTGAGCAATAGTTTGCTGGGCTTTTCATATATCTCCAGTTGCTAAGGAAACTACTTCCTTAACATCAACCTGTTCAATAGAGCTAGTTTTCCCATACATGCTTATACATCTTTGGAAGTAAGGCTGTGGAAGTGGGGAGAAAATAATGAAGAATAAAAGTCAGCACCATGCTGGTCCAAATAGCCCTAGACCACTCTCCTTACCAAGCCTTACCCTTCCCAGTCACCTGGCATATTTGCCACCTGGCAAAAACCTCCTGGACTTAAATTTGAAGATCTAGCTAATAGGGTAAACAAAACAGCAGGAAGTCCTATTTGACATGCAGCAGTAGCTGAAAAACTGCCTCTTCACCCCTACTCCACTCCCTCTCCTGCTGGGGAAGTGGGAGGCAGCTCTTAACACAGCAGGGAAAGCAGCCTCAGCCCCCTCTCCTGCCCCATATCTCTGGGGGAAGTTCTTATAAGTTTCCTAACACCCTGGGTTTGACCTAGAGCTGTGGGTTAGCATCCATGAACTTAGTACAATCGGGGAGTACATATCCTTACAAATCTGATGATACCAAGTCAAACCTAGATAAACTGGTATCTCAACAACCCAACTCAAGGATGACCAGAACCTCATAGAAGATATAGGTTCCAATTTTAACTGTATTCACATCAGTTAAAAGGAGAAATGGAAGAAATCAAATGGATCCATCATCTCACCAGCCTCCTTGCCACCACTCACCCCTTTGCCCAGGGACAGCTGGGTGGCACAGTAAATAGAGTACTGGCCCTGAAGTTGGGAGGACCTGAGTTCAAATCTTGCCTCAGACACTTACTAACTGTGTGACTCTGGGCAAGTCACTTAATCCTAATTGCCTTAAATATTCGGGGCCATCTCCAGTCATCCTGATCTGTATCTTGCCACTGGACCCAAATAGCTCTGGAGGAGAGAGTGAGGTTGGTCTTTGCACAGCCCTCCCTCACTTAAATCCAATTTACTGCAAGTCATGATATCACCTCCCAATGTCATGGTCCTCTTCGAGAATGAAGAACAAACAACAGCCCTTTGCCCCCACCCACTTTTCCATTCTGAAACCACTCTGACAGGAAAGGGTGTTTCAATCAACACCCCCTGTATCCATTCATCATTGCTATAACTTTTCAAACCAAATGCTCCTCCCTGGCAACTATTCCCTCATATATATTGTCTCCCCTACTTAAAATATAAGATCTTTAAAGTCAGGGTCTCTCCCCATTTTTGTATTTATAACCCTAGAACTTAACACAGTGCCTGGAACATAGTAGGTGCTTAATAAATGCTTGTTGGTTGGATAAGTGAATGGAAAATATTTGTTAAATTCTTAATTAATAAAGTCAGTTAGGATCTGGGAATATAGAAATAAAAATGAAATAGGCCCTGTCTTCAAGGAGTATAAAAGATAAAAAAGAAGATAAAAGTAAGAGAACAAAGAGATCAATAATCAAATAACAAATATTTATTAAACACCATGTATATGTTAGGTCTAGAATCCGAACTATCTGGAGAAAACTAAAATTTTCCTTCCATTCACTCTATCTCATATTACCAAATTATGCATGATGTTTCCCTCATTAATTTGCTGTTTACAAATTATAAATGTAAGCTCCTTGAAGACAGGATATGTTTTTGCTTTTTCTATTTCCAGCATCTAACACAGTAGTGTCTGGCATATAGTAGGTGCTTAATGCATGCCCGATTATTGATTGATTCAGAGATGCTGCTGCTATCTTGGTTTCCTCGTTCAGCTTATACCTGTAGCCCTAAAGGAACTAAAAAGTTAGACTACCAAGCCCAAGATATCTACGATGAGTTGTGGCCTGCTTTGAGGATGCCTTGGGCAAAAGGAACATTGATTTTCTTTGAAGTAATGTGATTCTCATGGGTTTCAGACAATCTTTTTCATGCATAGCTGTCTAGTTGGCAATTCTATGAAAGGAAATATTTTAAAATATTTATAATGATTTAGAGGCCATCTCTCTCAATTCTTTAAGGATCCATATGGAGACCAATCTCTACACCTCTACAGCATAGAAGGTGGTCTTAAGATCAGCTATAGCCAAAAAACTCAGCAACTTGTGGCCAGCCTAGTAATGAGCCTCCCTGAGTTCAGCTAATTTGTTACTCCACAGCTGACCTATAGTGAGCTGGTCCAAGCTTTGCCAGCTTAGACATAGCACATGCCAGACAGAGTTTATTGGCATAGCTTTCAAGACTGCAGGACCACCTGCACTTCACCCTGAGGTCTTAGAGGAGAATATTAGTAGAGAAAACCTAAGAAATGAAAAAGAAAACTGTTACTATGTCACAAAACATCTTAAAATATTTTTTCACTTAGACTGTTGGGAGCTTTCCAATAATGCTAGAAATAATATGGAAAGACACTTTCAGGCCTTAGGCTAAAAGTTTCTTCTCCTCAAGGGCTTCCTCAGATAATCAGTGCTGTTGGGGTCCCTAAGTTCAGTAATAGCCTAAAACTATGAACTTGTGTAATATAATCCGGACTGGGTGACTTTGATTAAGGTGCTTAGAGACTATAGCTTCTGTGACTGGGGGGGGGTGGGGGGTGGGGGGTGGGGAAATAGGGTAATTATGAAACCTTCTATAAATGTTAAATAATGACTTTAATGAAACTTCCCTCGCAGCCAGCCAATAAATCTATCACAGAGCTGTTTATTGTTTTTAGACCATGTTATTTAGGTCTGGCTTTATTTTTAACAACTGAAGACTTTAACGTGTTCTTTTATATATGTGACTTTTCTGTTGGGGAATGCGACGTAGGTGGGTGCCTCAAACACCCAAGTTTCTCTGTGGTCATTTTGACCAGGGGCTAAGTAACATGTAGTAAACTAAAAATATTATCATTGCAGTCACATCCACCATGTTTATATTTGAACACTTGAGACCTACTCCATCAAAATCAATAGGTCAAAAGGGTGTTACTTCATCTTAAAAAGTGTGACAGTAAAATACACAAGAAATTCACTTGAAAAATTATATTAAAAGAAGGTTACAAATCAGCCAAAGCTCAAAGGATTCTGGGTATCCTCATCTCCTGCCTTCTCTGGGCACAGCATGGGTGAGATATGAAGTAGGTATAGAGAGAGCACAGATTACAATTTCTCTAATGTGACTAGTACTTTGGGAGACCCTTGCCATAGTGCTAAATATAAAACATAAAAAGTCATTTTCACATTAAGAACCATCCCTCAGAAATCATTAAGACAGTCATTGTGATAGACTGGGATGGGGGATGGGCAGTAATGTTAGGAATTGTGATTTGGGGAAGGGTGCTTTACTCTTTATAAAACCATTCTAAAGAAACTAATGAAAACCTAGGGAAATGCAGACATTATCAAATGGTATAAATCACAATGGTAAAATTCAAATGTAACCTCATTCAGGATCATATTTCTTTCTTTAACTCTCCTCACTTGGCCTGTCTGAAATATGTAGGCTACCACATCAACCAATTATTCTGCACCCTGTCCTTCCAAAGTTGGCTGAAAAACCCCACTCTTTTGGCCATGATGTTTTACCAGAAACATTCTCTGTTCCCCCATAGGAGCAGTTGGCAATGAGTTCACTCGCACAACTCAGTTCTCTCTTTCTCAAGTCTCATGGCCTGGAGGTTTTCTTCTCCTTAAAGGCTTTCTATTTTCTAAAAAGTCCCATTTATTTTATACACATATATATACGTGTTGGCAGGGGAAGGATTTTCTTTCAGGTTTCCTTTGAGGGTGCATTTAAAATACCCACTTCAGGCGGAGCCAAAATGGACCATGGACCACAGCATCTCAAGGCTATATATGCATCCTTTTCACCTAGCATTAAACTCCGTAGAGCATCCTTAGGGCTTCAGGGAAAAGAAGGTGGCAGTATGTGAGAGCTGGGGAATGTTTTCATTTTCTTTTTAGTCGATGAGCCAGGCCACAGTCTGGGTTTTGTCAGCTAGAGGCAGGTTCCTATCTCCAGCATGAGACAGGGATGCTTTGATTTTTCTTCATTTGGGATATAACTAGATCCTTGTTATTTGCCAAATACCCCCAAGGGTGTCCTACTTTCCAATATCTTCTGCTCTGTCAGTGTTCCTGTGGCTCAGTCTTGTGGTCTTTTTTGGAGAGAAGCCCCTTCCAGTGAAAGGGTGGCAGGACTTGGTTGGCTACTATTTAAAAAAAAAACTGTGTAGATCATGATGCTTTGAGATCCAGAGAAGGTCACATAAGTATGAATTATGATTACAAAAGGATGCCAGTAAGTCTTGTGTAGAAATGTAGCATGCTACCTGTATTTGAGTCTCATAATTACTATCAATCACAACCAAACCACAAGCATTTATAAAAATGTCTTGCTGAGAATACAAATTAAGAACAGCCACAGATAATGGAGAATAGACTAAATTTGAAGCCAAAAGAGGTAGGTTCAAATGCCAGCTTTTTCACTTACTACCTAGATGACCTTAGGCAGGTCTCTTAGTCTCTCTCAGTAGGTCTTAGATTCCTCCTCTATAAAATGAAGAGGTTAGACTTGACCTATAATGTCTCTTCCAGTTTATTACCTAAGATCCTATGATAAAAACAAAATAGTTCAAGTCCTCAAGGACCTTAAACTAAAGGAGGCTGAATGCAAAAAAAATTTTAAAGGATTCAAAATCTATGCTAAAATTCAAGATGAAGAAAAGTTCACTGCTTTTCTCTCTGTCCCCCTTCCTCATTCCTGTTCCCTTTCCACTACCCCCCTCCCAAGATAGACTCATCTGCTTCATTGTGTTGGAGATACTAACAGAGGCTCAGACAAGTTTTCTTTGAAAGCACACAAACATCTGGAAATTAGAAAAGCCTAATCGTTATTATCTCAATCCAGTTTTTGAAAATATTTTTATAGTAATTAAAAAACAACCAAGCGATTTTCAGTGGTTTTACATATATAGAGAATTTTCTAAAAAATATTATTAATAAACAATAACACTTGTTATTACTAGTACTTTCCTCAATGAAAGTAGAAACTCTATCAGAAAAAAAAACAAAGTTATTATCATTATTCTTCTCATTATAGTTGTTTATTTATGTATATGCATATATATGGACACATTCCCTTCCATCACATCAGGAAAACAATGACCTACTCCATCTTGCCTAGGAGGATGGTTGTCACTGTTGCCACTGCCTTTCCTGTCACCATCCTCATTCCTTGACCATAGCCTTATACCCTGCTGTAGGCTACCCTCCGGGGACTCATATGTGCTCTGAGATGAAAGGGCAGACATTACAGGAAGGTACAAAGAGCCAGAGGTTTGGGAGTACCTCAGGTGGCCTCAACATGGATTGCAATCTTGTCCTTTTTTCCCTTTTCTCTCTGTGCTCAAGTGTTTGAGGGAAAGCAGTGATCCAAAGCTAAGATCAGATACTTTGGAATCCCCCCAAATAAACATATTCCCAGAAATAGAATCTTGAGGCAGCCAGTGAAAGGGACTGTGCTGACCTTTTCCACACATGCCAAAAATACCAGGTGTGTGAGTTTTAACCAAAATCTGTAAGAACTGAGGGAATCTCTGTTTTCAGATCAGGCTCCTTCAAGCTTGATGGTGAGTCCTGGAGAGCATTTGTTTCAAGGACAGGCCAGCCTTAGGATGATTCCCTATTTGCAGAATGAGAGTCACCTTCTGTCTGTGTAGTTTCCAAGACTCTGCATTATCAGTGTCAATAGTTCATGGTCACTCTGAACACCAAAGTCAGCTATTAGTTTTCCTGCTCATGTTCCATGCAAAGCTACCCCTGGGGAAATGCATGTGATTTTTTTTACTCCATTCATTTTCTCTAGGAATCTTGAAGGTCACCAGCACCGCTGGCATCTTGGTTTGGTTTGGGCTTTGCATACACAAACACACAAAGCCTGAAATAGGCAATTTCACTGTTTGGAGTCTTGAGGAAAAAAAATCATATGTTTGTGTATGTGTATCCTTAGTGCATGATGGTCCCATACATTTCTGATTATGATTATTTATTAGAGTGACTATCGAGGAGAAATGGGACGTTGGGTATAGGGAGTCTAGGAAAAAAAGCATTAGACTGAGAGGCCCCCAGATCAGGTCCTAAGAAACAACTGGGAATTCTCCTTAAATTGCTTTACCTTTCCAGGCCTCAGTTGCACCATCTAAAAAATTCATAATAATACCTGACATTGGTAGGAATCCATCCAAAGGACACATAGATACCACTGGGCACAGGGGATCTCAGAGTCTAGGTCCCACATGCCATCATCAGACACTAACCTGAGGCAAGCAGCCTAAAGACTCCTCAGAGCTCAGCAGACCTCTCGCTAGAGACACCTCCATCCCCACCACCAGCTCCCCTCAAAGCCCCAGTGTGTATGTGCTAGGAATAGGGGGAGGGAAGCTCATGAGACCCATATGTCCAGGCAGCCTGGCCATCTGTGCATCAGGGAGGGCCTGTGGGGATATCCCTACATGCCTCAGCTTGACCTTTGCCCATCTCATGATGACCCAAAGATACTTGAAGCAGTAGCTACTGAGCACTTTGGAGCATCGGGACCGGAGCCTTCTGTTAGTCTCATTCCTGCTGTACTTGCCTGAAAATCATTAAATCCTCCTGTTTTCTTTCTAGGTCTCAAATTTGCTCATGCCATGCCCAAGGATAGTAAAAACTCCTGCAGCTCAGCACGGGCAAGCACTGCAAACAAAGGACGAAGCAGCCCAGCCACTGAGGGGGAGGCTTTAGTGGCCTGCTTGTTTTGTTTTTAGTAGTCATGAACAGTTCTCTCATCTGACCAGCAGGAGGAGGGAAACCTCACTCTACACACTGTTAAACTGCTTTCTCCCGAGCATCCATCATCTGCAGGCACCAGTGCCAGGGAGTTAATCCCTCAAAGAAACCCTGGGCCTGAGATAAAAATCAATTCAGAGATCTCAGCATTCTTTGCAAAAGCAACGGTTTTACCGTCTGCAATTCTGAGTCACCACTGATTTAAATGCTGCCAGAGCACTTTCCTTGTAAACATCGGGGGATTTCGATACCAGCTCCGAGGGTGCAGCGTATCTTGGCACTGGGACAGAGGAAGTTACATTTCCAGGATGTGTCTGAAAATGAGTAGCAAGTGTGGCTGGTTTGAAGTCTGTCTCATCTTTCAAAAGCTGCTTCTTTTGGAAGAGTCCAAGCCAACCAGACCAGTTTCAAGCTTCTTTTTGGAGTAGGAAAGGGCTGTTTTCAAATGCTCCCTTGAAGAAAATGCTTTAAAAAAAATATCAGGCAAACAAATAGCCCCATTCAAATAAGCATTAGACAATCCACAAACTCAGGAAATGATCCATGTAAGGAAGAAGTCTGCAGAAACACAGGACAAAAAGACCTGGTCACAACAGGGTGGCAGCCAGAATCTTACCATATAGCCCCCAGTGGAGACCATTGAAAAGTTTCCAAGATACGTGCATACTGATAGATTATAAGACCTATTTTTTTAAATTTCATTTGTAACTTTCTCCATTCCAGTATTGCTTTTAGGAAGACACTTTTAAACCTTACAACACTACATAAATACAACCAATTAGAAGGGGAAGGAGGGGAACAGGGAGGTGGGAGGAAAATATGTATCTGGAGTCCAAGAACATGAGTTTATCCTAGTTCGGACACTTTACCCGCATGACACTTTGGACAAGTCATTTGAACACTTGGGTCTCAGTTTCTATATCCATATAATGAATGAATTGGGCTAGATGGCCCCAAGTCTACATATGTGATCCTATTGTTATAAGGTATGGGCAGCTAGATGGTAAAGTAGATAGATTGCCAGATCTGGAATCAGGAAGACCTGAGTTCAAATCCAGCCTCAGACACTTCCTAGTTGTGTGACCCTGGACAAGTTACCCAGTCCTGTTTGCCTTAGTTTAGTCATCTGTCAAATGAGCTGGAGAAGGAAATGGCAAACTACTCCAGTATCTTTGCCAAGAAATCCCCAAATGGGATCTAGAAGAGTTGGACATGGGGCAGCTAGGTGGCGCAGTGGATAGAGCACCGGCCCTGGAGTCAGGAGTACCTGAGTTCAAATCCGGCCTCAGACACTTAACACTTACTAGCTGTGTGACCCTGGGCAAGTCACTTAACCCCAAATGCCTCACTAAAAAAAAAAAAAAAAGAAGAAGAAGAAGAAGAAGAGTTGGACACAAATGAATGACAAAATTGTTAAAAGGAATGCAATGAATTGCAGACATATTTCATAAAAGATTCCTGATCCATTATGAATAGGGCATATGCTCTCAGCTACTGATTGGTTAGTCATTGGTTAGTTCTCCCCCTGCTCTCCCCCCCGCCCCACCCCGCACTTTTCAACCCTCTGAACCAAGCAAGTCCTCATAGGCAATAAATGGCCACTAGGTGGCAAAGTGAAGTGAGCTCTGGATATGGAGATAGACCCACCTTAGTTCAAAACCTGCCTCAGATAGATACCTACTATGCAGCTGTGTGATTTTGGCAAATCATTTAGCTTCTCTCAGATTCTATTTCCTCATCTGTAATATAGGAGTAATAATGGGAATATAGATAGCAAATACCTATCAGAGTTGTTGAGAAGACCAAATGAGATAACATAGGTAAAGCACTTTGCATGCTTTAAAAGTCTAAATAAATGCTAGATGTTACTCTTGTTATAAAGCAGTACAGTCAGTAACCATGCTAGAATTTCTTTACAATACAAAGCTAAATTGGCTTACACGTTACCTTGGCCTCATTATCCCTGCATCTCATTAATCCTCATTATCACCATCCTCAACAACACCACTATTAGGTATGAATAGGGATGTTGGAGTAAATGTTTAACAACCAGTTGGGGGCGGGGAGGTAGGGGTTGAAGAGAAGGGGGAAATGAAAGCAGGGCACGCTTAAATTTAATCTGCATTATTAACATTCTCTTCATAATTTGCTTAAGTATATCTAATCAACAAAATGAGGAGCTAAACTCTAATTTGTGGTCTTTGTTGATTTCCAAGGTGTGAATTCTCTAAGAAGTAAATGCTCACACTTAAAAGCTACAATCCTCTCTCTCTCTCTCTCAAGATAGCTCCAGCGCACTCCTGAGTGCAGGAGACAAAATAAATAAATCTAAAACTAAAAAAGAACATAAAAAGCATTGTCCCTACCCTCAAAGAATACTGAATAGTGATAAGAAGTATGTAAAATGGAAAGAATATTGAACTAGGAATCAGGATATATTGTTCTAGTCCCAATACTGCCACTAGTTACCTTGTCCAACCCACTTTTCTTTTCTTGACCCCAGTTTCTTCATCTGTAAAATGAAGAGGTTGAATTAGATGATCTTTTAAAGTCCCTACAAGGTCTCTCTGACTGTGGTACAAAATACACACCTCAATGACAAATAACAACATGACGTAGTACACGCAAAGCACTAAGTCAACCTTGACCCTATAAATGAGAAAATTTGTTATAACCTGTCCAGGGTCATGAAAAGAGACCATTGGTAAAGCTCCCATGATGCATTTGCATATTCATTTTGACCTGATAATCATAAAGTGTTTTTCTTTGTAGATTTATGTATTTATTTTAAGCATTCTTCCTTTATGTCTTCAAAATGTCCCTTAGCCAAGTGAAGTGTATAGTATATGATACTTATATTTGCCAGGCATATAAACTAATTTAAGTTTTTCATATAATCAGTGAAAATGCCACTGGATTCCTTAAATCATTTTTTAAAAAATTTAAACCCAGTTTGTGATTTTGTTCCACAAACTGACAATTAACACAACCCAGATCACATTTGCACTAGTTAATCATGAAAGTCACTGATTGCTGTAGGTCACACAGATGAAGAACTGTTTTTAATATTCTACACTAAAGATAATCCCTTTCCATAATTCTAGGAGAAAAGATAGATATTGTGATAACTCCATATAATGATACCCATTTATAATTGTGCAGGAGAGATGGACCAATATTTTTTAAAAAGAAAATGTTTCAGAATATGGTCTTGAAAATGATCTTTTGGAAAAAAAGATAAATCTTTCTAATAGGATATGGTCTCCTTCTTCAAAAGGACTCTAAGCAAAGTCTTTGAAATCCTACTTCTCAGTCAGTAAAAGAAAGCACTACAGCTCTTTGTTTTTAAATTGATACCCCAGGCCAGTTATCACAAGAGTAGCTAATTTGAGCCTTTTTTTTTTTTCAAAAACAGTCATTTATGTGTACTGATCAACCCACTGTCTTTTAGGCCAGAGTCCCCATTTGCAAAACTCTAGGACCTTAGTTTCATTAGTTCCAGGTTCTAACCAATTGAGTTAACCCCCTGCTCCCTTCTCTCTTCATTTGCCTGTGGCAAAAAGAATCTACCGGAGGAATAAAAAAAAAAATTTCCTTGGGTGTATGAGTTAGTCTTGCCCCAAGCAGTAGTAAGGGTATCCAGAGGTCAGTGCCCCAACTCTAAATAGGGCCTACAGCCTCCACCCCTATCCCTGAGGGCCTCCCTGAACCAGAGTTGAATGAAGGGTGAAAAGGGCAACAGCAGCCAAGAAAAGGAAGGAAACAAGACACATTTTCTATTTTGCTGGGGAGCAATCATCACTTTGTATTTCTGTTTTAGAAACCTTGTCGTATTCTATATAAATGTATTTTTAAAGCTGTGTTTAGCTGAGCTTAGATTGTAACTGAAAGCAGGTTGACACTGAAGTCTGTAAGTAGGCTAGAAATACTGCTGGATCCCTAACAAGGAAGAAATAAATGTGTTTAACGCATAAGTGTTTTTGTTTTTGTTTTGTTTTGTTTTCAAAATCACCAATAACAGGAGCTCTAGCTTCAAAAGACTTGAAGCAAACATACAGGAAACAGGAGATTTGGGGGAAGTCATGAAGCTATAATCAGGCCTAAGCGTAAGTAACTCTTTCTTTCCACTTTCCCATTAAAGGAAAGAAAAAACAAACAAGTCAAGGGAAATATAGAATGGACCTTCGAGCAAATCAGGAAGGCAAATAAGGCTGGCTTTCTTATTAGCTCGCAATTAATCATAGTGAATAGACCTTTGTGACTGCAGCCAGGAGAACTCAGTGACAGTTCAGTCCAGGAAAGGCCTGAAAGAGCTTTTATTGCCAAGCTAATGAGAACTTCCAGAGCTGTGGATAAGACCCCAGGAGGATCTTACCTTAAGAAAGGTTCAAGGTGAGTTAACCTGGTGATTGGACCAATGTTAGATCAAGCGATGATTGATAACATTTGAAAATTAATGAGAAAAAAATCATCATTATATCTGTGCTTACATTTCTTTAAATCTTGTACTAATTGGGTGCCATCTTTGTGTCCATTAAATGCTTATGCTTAGCTACTTAATAAAAAGTTCTTTGTTTTAAAGAAAAAAGTCTAATTTAATCCTGTTTTGGGGCTATCTAATCCACAAAACCCCATCCAAGACACCACAGTTCATGGGAGGCCAGCAGAATACTCATGGGGAAAAAATAAACATTCTCTGCAAAACTAGCCTTGAGAACCCAAACATGTAATGTCTCAATGTTATCTTTCGTATGCTGCATCCTTAATATAGGAAACTTTCATAGATGGGTTATGTAAAGTAGAGAAGAGTAGCCAGCATGCATTTAGTGACTTAAAGAATTCATAGGGGGCAGCTAGGTGAATCAGTGGATAAAGCACCAGCCCAGAATTCAGGAGGACCTGAGTTCAAATCTGACCTCAGACACTTCACTGTACTACTAGCTGTGTGACCTGGGCAAGTCACTTAACCCTCATTGCCAAAAAAAAAAAAAAATGCATAAAGCAAAAATACTCTTTAAAAAACTCTAAAGGATTGAAATCAAAGGATATCTCAAAGACCCATGAGATACTTCTTCCCCAATATCCCCAGCATCTGAGAGGGACTTGTGACCTACTTTTTGACTCTGAAAATTTTTGCTGATTGCCTTATTTGTATTACTTTGGAAGCATTGTACTTCTTTCATCTTATGTCATTATCTTTCCCCCTAAACCCACCCTACCCCTCTACCTTCCCTATTAATGTAGAGTGGAACATTAATTACACTCCTAGTCCCCCAGGTTCACAACTTTGGAGTCATAATGGATTCCTCACTATATCTCACCCTGCCCCCATATCCAAGCTGTAGCAAAGGCTTGCCAATTTCTCTTTGGAACCTTTCTCAAATACGCCCCCTTCTCTCCTCTGACACCACCCCCACTCTAGTGCAGATCCTCATCACCTCACGCCTAGAATGTTGCAATAGCCTACTAGTGGGACTTCAAACCTCCCCCCACTCCAACCCAACATCTTCCCTTCAGCCACTAAAGTGATTTTCCTAAAATGCAGGTCTGATCATGTCACTTCTCCCTGGCTTCCTATTGCCCCTGGGATCAAATACAACGCTTTGTTTGGCATTCAAAGCCCTTCATAACCCCGTTGTACTTTTCATTCCTACCTTTCCAGTTTTCTTAGACCTTACTCTTACACCACACTTCCTTCCAGTGACACTGGCCTCCTGGCTATTCCATGAAAAGGACACTTGATCTCTCTACTCTGGGCATTTTCTCTAGTTGACCCCATGCTTGTAATGCTGTTCCTCCTCTGCTTGTACTGCTGACCTCCCTGCCTTCCTTAAAGTCCCAACTAAAATCCCACCTTCTACAGAAAGCCTTCCCTAACCCCTCTTAATTCTAGTGCCCTCCCTCTTTAAATTATTTCCTATTTGTCCGACATATACCTTGCTCCGTATATAATTTGTTTACATATTGTCTCCCCATTAGATTATAAGTTCCTTGAAAGCAGAGACTTTCTTTTGCCTTTTTTTAATGAACAATACTTAGCATGGTTCCTGGCACATAGTAGGCACTTAACAAATGTTTATCGATTGATAGATTTAAGTCAACATTATGGCTTTGCACAAATGGAAACACTGGAAAAGGTTGAAAGTGCTAATGATTCAGAACTGGTGGTAGTAAAACCAAAATCAAGGAGTTATATTGAGGTAGTTTAAAAGATGTGATGAACGCATCCCAAAATTAACTCATCTTTTTCTCCAAAATAATTCTTCTTCCTAATCATCCTGTATCTGTCTATGATACTGCCATTCCACCTCTCTCCCAGAATCAAAGCTTTGAAGTCGTTTTTGACTCTAGCTTTTCTTTCATCTTCTTGTCTAATCAGTCAATGATCCCTGTTATTTTGTCCTTCAGTAATGACTCGCAAATTTACCCCTTTCTCAAATCCATTTCATTCAACAAGGATTTAATAAATATCTACCATGTTTAAGAAACTATGCTAGGAACTGGTGACACAAATACAAAAAAACCCCATCCATCCTTGAAGTAGTATATTCTACTAGAGGGAAATATCATACGCAGAAATTCGTAAATATGAAATCTATTAAAAATTAATACAAAGTAATTGTATTACTTTGACAGATGGTGCTACAAACAATAATGACAATAAAAATTGGGGAGATCAAGAAAAGACTCTTGAGCAGAGTCTTGAGGAGACTTGTGAATTCTGAAACGCAGAGGTGAGGAGGGAGAATGTTCCAGGAATGAGAGACAATCCATGCAAAAGCACAGAAATGGTATTTGGAAAGGGAATAACAAGGAGGCCAGTTTGACTGGAACATAGAATAGGGGGGAAGAGGGTAGTAATATGAAATCAATGTGGAAAGATGGGTTGGAGGCAGATGGTAGGAGGCTTTAAATGTCAAAGGGGGGGCGGGGTTGTATTTAATCCTAGAAGCAATAGTGAGCCACAAAAGTTTCTTGAGCAGAGGAGTAACATGGTTAGTTAGACCTATGCTTTAGGATTATCAATTTGATAACTATATATAGGATTCCCACTGCCTTAACTCTAGCTCAGAAGTTCAATTTACATATGATTTATTGTTGGTCTCCCTAACTCTAGTCTCTACTCCTTCTAATCTTTACACATAATTGCCTTAGCAACATTCCTAAAACACAGTTTCCACTTTCCTGGAGAACCTACTCACTATTGCATCAAATATAAACCCTTCTGTATTTCAAGGCTCTCTCTGTGATCTAGAAGGAACTTCACCCTATCTATCCAAACTTCCCTCCCACTTAGACTAACACAACACCCTCCACACCAGTGAGCTATGTAGCCTTGCTGACTCCTCTTCCACACATCTTGACACCATCTCTTTATTCATCCTGTTCCCTCTTCCTGGAAAGCCCTCTATCCTCCTTTCCATTTAAGTTATATTTTGCCCACTTCCTCCTGAAGTCTTTTCTAATTACTCCATGTCACACTGACACCTACCTACCTTCTCTATTTTATTTAAAAATAATGTTGCTGGGGGCAACTAGGTGGCGCAGTGGATAGAGCACTAGCCCTGGATTCAGGAGGACCTGAGTTCAAACTTGGCTTCACACACTTGACACTTACTAGCTGTGTGACCCTGGGCAAGTCACTTAACCCCAATTGCCTCACCAATAATAATAATAATAATAATGTTGCTGTTCATCATTTCAGTCATGTCTGACTCTTCATGAACCCCATCTGGGGTGAGGTTGGCAAAGATACTGGAGTGGTTTGCCATTTCCTTCTGGTTGGATTGTAGGACCACTTTCCCCTTCTGAATATCCTTTCCCAGAGTTGTTAACACTCCCTAAAGAAAAAAATCTTGAATTGAGATATGGAATCAGACAGATACTTCCAGATTCATAGCAAACAATCTTGTGCGGATTTATAATTAATAACTATTTTACTCTATACTTTTCAGATTATGAATATAAAGTTGCATTGGAAATTTTAAAAATAATTATTTTACAGATGAGGAAACTGAGGCAAACAGGGTTAAATGACTTGCCCAGAGTCACACAGTTAATAAGTCTCTGAGACCAGATTTGAACTCAAGGCTACCTAGCTGCCCAAGCGTCCAACTCTTCATGACCCCATTTGGGGTTTTCTTGGCAAAAATATTAGAGTGGTTTGCCATTTCCTTCTCCAATCCATTTTACATTTGAAAATAGCCAACATCTATATAGCTCTTTAAGGTTTGCAAAATTATCTATATAACCTACTTTGATCTTCACAGCAATCCTAGAGCTGAAACTCTAGGGTTGGCCCCAGGGTTTCAAAGCCAGTAAGCATCAGAGATAGGATTCAAACCCAGCTCTTTCCTAACCCCAAGCCAATTCATTGTATTATGTTGTTTTGCCACAAAATAGCTCAGTTATATAGTTTAAGGGTTTACAAAGCGCTTTCTTCACCAAATTATTATTTCCATTTTACAGATGAGGAAATTGAAGTTCAGAAAAGCTTTGATTAACCCAATGTCATGTGACATACAAGTGGCAAAGTCAAGCAAGACTTGGACACATATCTTCTAACTCCCAAACTAGTACTCCTTCCATTATACTATGCTGTCTCCTCAAACAGTTAGTTTCTTCCCACTTTATTTTGGTTTCTCAACTAACTAATTGGCTCCTTGAGGGCAGGGTCCCTGTCTTATACTGCTCGTATATTCCCAGCACCTAGCGCAGTGCTGAGCACAGAGTGTTTGCTCAGGGATCACTTGTTGGATAGTCAGGAGTAAGAACAAGATCACGCTATGCCATCCCAGCTCATCCCTGAGTCGGGTTCCAGAGCTTCAGGTTCAAAGGAGGGGTCAGGGAAGTGGGGAGTATCTTGAGAAATGTCTCTGATATAAAGCAAAATAAAACAAAAAATCAACAGTTCATAGTGAAGGACAAGGGGCAGTACATGAAGGTAGTGAAACGTCACTGTTGCTTAACATTAGCCACACTTACCCATCAGGTGGAGAATGGCTCTGTGCCAGGGTTCAGGTTGGCATGTCCTAAGCTGCCTACAATAAGTGTGGGGGGGTCTTTGATTACACCTGGACCTCATTAGTACACTCATTCTTAATCAGCTGTGTGTGTGTTTCTCTTTCTGTGTCTGTCTCTTCTCTCTCTTCCTCTCCCTCCTCCTCTCTCCTCCTTTCTCTCTCCTCTCCCTCCTCCTCTCTCCTTCCTCCTCTCCCTCTCTCTCTCTCTCTCTCTCTCTCTCTCTCTCTCTCTCTCTCTCTCTCTCTCTCTCTCTCTCTCTCTCTCTCTCTCTCTCTCTCTCACCTCCCAGAGAGCAGCAGAGAATCCAGATGGATTCCCTTGCATGCCCTGGTTTGATTCCTCAAGGAGGACAGATTGGTCACATACCCATATGGCCATAGTTGAAAGCAGTGAGTTAAGCAGTAAGGTGCCCGAGGGAGAGGATGTCTTTCTGTCAGAGCAAGAACACAAGGCAGCTATGAACTTTGAAGTCCAAAAACCCGAAAATGCAATCACAGAAGAAGAGTGGAGAAGTTCACGGGAGTCACAGGACACTGGCAAGGGCCTCTGTTGGGTTTTCAGGGGGACAAAAAGATGCAAAAAAGAGGATTCCTTGCAGGTCAGGGTGAGGGCTGCTTTCAAGGTGCACTTCTCAGCCAGCTCCAGCTCCATCCATGAAATGAAGCCCAGCCAAAGAAATGGGAATAGGTACATGGAATGCTGATTATGTTTTGACTCCTTGCTTTTTTCCCAGACTACAAATGTCCTTTCAGATTATTTTTCTTTTGACCAGTCCCCAAAATCATGATCTGTTTTTTCTGGACATAAAACTCAACAGCAAAACCAAATCAGAGCAGTTTCCCTCAACTCCAGGAGCTAAGGATACAGTTCACTCTAAGTACATGTTCTCCTTCAGTGACCCATTAAATGATGACAACTTAGGGTGAGGAGTGCTAGAAATTTGGGGATTTTTTGTATTAAGGACCTGAGAAACAGGGATCAAGAACCAGGATTTGCAATCCTGGGTAAGCAGGCTAATTGTAGGGTAAGTGTATCTATCTTACCCTACAATTAAAAAAAAAAGATTCCTCCCAATTCCTAGACTGGGACAATGCATTTGTAGAATGATAGAATTTTAAGATCTGACATCTAAAGGTATTCTAGTCCAACCACTTTATTTTACAGATAGAGTTAAGGCCCAGACCAACCAAAATGATATAATTAATTTAGTAAGACTAATTGGAAATAAACGGTAATAGAACCCATATCTTGTGACTTCCAAGCTAATATTTATTTCACCCCAGCACAAGGTAGTCATTTCAATTTCTTCTTATTAAGTGACTAGAAATTAACATGGAAACTTTAACTATACAAACTGAATCTGAGGGGCAGCTAGGTGGCACAGTGGTTAAAGCACCAGCCCTGAATTCAGGAGGACCTGAGTTCAAATCCAGCCTCAGACAATTGACACTTACTAGCTGTGTGACCCTGGGCAGTCACTTAACCCTCATTGCCCCCACAAAACCAAAAACAGCAGCAACAACAACCCAGAATCTGAGATGCACAATAGTAGAAACTCCAAACTTCGGTCAATTCTAAAAACACCCAAATCCAATAATTCACTTATTCATTCAAAAGACTGTACAAAGATGCTGTTGACTTTCCAAAAAAGTATAAGACATAGTCCTTACAATCCAGAAGCTTTCAACCTACTATGAGGATTAAGTACCACACAATATCTCAGATTTTGACAGAGCATTTCCCGCTCTGTGCTACTCTACCAACTCAGACTGCTAGGTTAGGTTCCCCAGAAGGCAATTGTTACCTTGGGTTCTGGGGCACCCTGTGGACAACTACACCCAAAATTATAGCTCAATTGAAAGAAACAGTTAACTAGGAAAATATTCTTTGCAGGAAGTTTCTCTGTTAAAGGTCTCATTTCCAAGATATGAGCCATTCCCTAATAGAAGAGAGATGATGGACCCAAGTCGCAGAATAAGACATGAATTTTTAGACATGGCTAATGTGAAAATTTGTTCTGCTTTACTAAATGGATAGATAGAGGTTATAAACAGGCAGTTTTCAAAGAAGAAATCCAAGTCATCAAAAAGCATAGGAGAAAATGCTCCAAATCACTAATTATTAGAGAAATACAAATTAAAACAACACAGAGGTTCCTCCTCACATGGTTCAGATTGTCAAAGATAATTTTAAAAAGGAAAATCACAATTGTTGGAGGGGCTATGGGAAAAGATGCACATTAATGAACCATCGGTGGAACTGTAAATTTGTCCAGCCATTCTGGAAAGCAATTTGGAAGTATTCCCCAAAAGTCATGAAACTGTGCATACCCGCTCACCTAGTGATACCATTAGGTCTATATTCCAAAGAAATCAAGGAAAGAAGAAAAAGACCCAAATATGCACACAAAAAAATTTATAGCCGTTCATTTTGTTAAAACAAAAAACTAGAAACTAGGGGCATGTCCATCACCTGGGGAGTAGCTGAACAAATCATGGCATATAGATATATTTGAATGTTATTTTGCTATAAGAAATGCTATAAGAGACAGTTTCAGGGGAATTTGAGAAGACTTGTACAAACTAATACAGAGGAAAGTGAGCAGAACCAACAGGCTAAATTATACAATAACAACATCATAAAAACAACCAACTTTGAACAACTTAAGAACTCTAACAACTGCAATGAAAATACGCAATTCTAAAGGGCTGGTGATAAAGCATGCTACCCACCTCCTGACAGAGAAGTGATAGACTCAAGCTGCAGAATAATACATGAGTTTTTAGACATGGATAATGTGGAGATTTGTTTTACTTGACTGCATATTTTAGAAAGATTTTATTTCTCTGCTTTTCAGTGGAGAAGGGAATTGGAAGAAAGAAGGGAAGAGATGGAAGGAAGGAAGGAAGGAAGGAAGGAAGGAAGGAAGGAAGGAAGGAAGGAAGGAAGGAAGGAAGGAAGGAAGGAAGGAAGGAAGGAAGGAAGGAAGGGAAGGAGAGGTAGAAGGGAGGGACCCAATGAGAAAGAACCCACAACTTAGGAAAATAACCCATTCCACTTTGGAGAGAGCTTTCATTGTTAGTTTTTCCTTTCATCAAGATTAAATCTGGGGGCAGCTAGGTGTCGCAGTGGATAAAGCACCGGCCCTGGATTCAGGAGTACCTGATTTCAAATCCGGCCTCAGACACTTGACACTTACTAGCTGTGTGACCCTGGGCAAGTCACTTAACCCCCATTGCCCCGCCCCCCCAAAAAAACATTAAATCTGTTCCTCTGTAGCTTCCATTCATTACTACTGGTATTCCTCTCTAAGATCAAACAGAGTAAGTCTGATCTCTCTTCTTTGTTACTGTCCCTCAAATAATTGAAGGCTTTTACTATATACCCCAAAATTTTCTTTCTTCAACCTAAGTACTCCTACTTCCTTCAACCAATCTTCATGTGTTAAAGCTTCTAGTTCCTTCACCATCCTGATTTCTCTTATCTGTACATGTTCCAGTTTATCAGTGTGCTAAAATGTGGTATCCAGAATTGAACATGATACTCTAGATATGGTCTGACCAGGAAAGAGTAAAGAGAGTTGATCACCTCCTTATTCTGAATATTATGGTTCTCAATGCAGCATTACCTTGTTGTTGCTGCTGCTGCTGCTTTAATGCATCATTGACTTAGATTTAATTTTTTCTTCTATTAAGAACCCCAGATCTTTTTCATATGAACTTATCAACCACTCCAGGAAAAAAAAGATATTTAGAAGCTGAGAAGAGACATGGTTAGAAGCAAATCTATCAGGAAGATTCAAGTAAGTCATAGCCAGGGATGTATGAGTGTTCAGAGAGGACTAGCACTCGGGGGTGAGGGCTTATTGAGTGCTTTTCAGGGCTGTTCATCCACCTGTGGTGTCCACCTGCCACCCAACTCTCACCTGTGACTCCAAAAAGCTGTAGCATGCCTAGCAGACATACCCTGGTAAAACCATCTGGGCAGAAGGACTAAATCAAATTGAGAATAACCAGTGTCAGTGTGTTAGGGGGATGGCCACCCCAAGCATATGAAGACATTCTCCGGAAGAATGGGTGAATGAGCAAAATTTGTTCCATTGGCCATGAAGGCAGCTGAAGCAGGTGCTATGGAGTGCTTAGAACTTGGTCGGGCATCAAAGATCCCAACATCGACCACTGCATCCCGAGCCATCAACAAGGGTCAGTAAAAAGCGTATTTGCCTAAATGTTTACAAATACTATCAAGGGAGCCTTAAATTGAAAGTGGAAGGCTGGGGGGCAGCTAGGTGGCGCAGTGGATAAAGCACCAGCCCTGGATTCAGAAGTACCTGAGTTCAAATCCGGCCTCAGACACTTGACACTTATTAGCTGTGTGACCCTGAGCAAGTCACTTAACCCCCATAGACCTTGTACAAAAAAAAAAAAAAGAGTCATGGGAGTGGAAACTATTTCTGCACTCACTTAACCTGTATTAAAATGACATTTTAAAGAGGGCAGCTAGGTGGCGCAGTGGATAGAGCACCAGCTCTGGAGTCAGGAAGACCTGAGTTCAAATTCGACCTCAGACACTTAACACTTACTAGCTGTGTGACCCTGGGCAAGTCACTTAACCCCAATTGCCTCACCCCCCCCAAAAAAAATGGAAGGATGGGGGGAAATCATATATACATATATGTATGGACATATATCTGTGTGTGTATATATGTGCATATGTACACATATATACATACATTCTTCATATATGTGTGTGCTAGATTAGATGAGTGGTCAAACTCAAATAGAAACAGATACTAATCCATACCTAAGGCTGCAGATTGACTTAGAAAACCACATGTTAATTATTATACTTTTATTTATTTTGTTAAATATTTCCCAATTACGTTTTTCCGATTGGTATTCAATGGGAACGCACTGAAGTTTTTTATGCAATTACTCTTATTTTGCGGTGCAATGGGGGTTAAGTGACTTGCCCAGGGTCACACAGCTAGTAAGTGTCAAGTGTCTGAGGCTGGATTTGAACTCAGGTGCTCCTGAATCCAGGGCCAGTGCTTTATCCACTGTGCCATCTAGTCGCTCCCCAATTACGTTTTAATCTAGTTCTACATTGGAGAGTGTTGCAACTGCAATGCATCCTGCCTGATGTTTTATTCTTCCAGACCAGATGACCTCTGAGGTCATTTCCAACTCTGAGACAGTGATTCTGTGCTTCTCTGATACTAATCTTCCACCCGGTACTACTGGTGTTCTTGGGGAATGATCCAGCTTTCATTCACTGAAGCAAACTTGGTGACACAAGCCCAGAAAATATCCATCCTTCAAAAACTGCCATTTTAACATTGTCTTACTTACCATACTCTATTTCTGAGCCCTTCTCCCAAGGACCATGTCTCCACATGAACAATGCCCACGAATGACCTAGAAAATTTCAATATAGCAAGTCCAGCCTGTACCCACAGAAATCACAGGAACCAAATGAGACTAGGGAAGTCTGATGATTACATCTAGATTGGAATCCTTTCTAAAGATAGCCCTAAGGGAATGGGGAAGAAAGGGATGCCTCAGACTGACTTCTGGCCAGTGGAGGAATTAGTAGGTCTCTTGAGTCTCCTGCTAGGAACCGCTATCCAGGTTGTACTCCATTCAGTTGGATGCACCAATTACTTAGACCCTTCAAGTGATGCAAAGGTAACATCATCCTGGAGATCATACTCTAAGACCCCTTGAAGCTCTAAATCTAGTAGCCTGTGATCCTATGGTTTGGGGGTGGGAATACCATTTCCATTAGGGAAGTCCTGCTCATGCTAATTAGCACTGGTGTTAAAAGACCTTACTTCACATTCCTGCCTAGGGCAAGTCACTTAACCTCTCAAACCCTCCCTTTTCTTATCTGTAAAGTGGAGATGATATTCAAGGCACTTACCTCACTAGGTGGCTGCAAGAAAAGTACTTTGCAAACTGGGCAAACTATAAATATTGAGCTTTAATTGTTATGAATTACCTCCCAGACATCCCTAAATGGCTCCCGGTCATCACACTCTATTCGGACAAGTGCTCTGAACTTTGGCAAGACAGAGAAATACTATCCAGTGGTGTTTTTCTAACGTTATTCACACCTGCTAATGAATCGCCCCCTTTGGCTGTGTAGACAACAAAGTTAAACAAACAACTTCAGGGGTCCCATAAGCGAGTTATTATCTTAGTATAGACCTAGCAAAATAACTCGGATTAGCCCCAGTGCTATTTCCCTTATTTAGACCTGGCCTAAGGGGCATTTCCATTGGGGGATCTGAAGCTTTGGGATTCCCTGCCTTTCCTAGTCCGACAAAGCTTTAATTTATTGACCTTCGGGGCACAATACTAGACACCTGTTGACTCTGGCATTTCCTCAACCTGCACAGAGAATCCCAAGAGTTAAAAAAAGAATAGAGCTCTTGCTTTTTTTTTTTTTAGAAGGGGGGGGAGGAGAGCCCACCCTTTGTCCTATATCTTTCTACTATGCATATACTCAGGAGCTCATTTCCTAAACCAGAAAACAAATGCATTTTGCATATCTGTGTCAAAGACTTCCTTAAACATAATACCTCACAACAAGGGCTTCTCTCTCACAGCCACAGAGCTGTAAGACTGAAAAAACAAAACAAAACAAAAAAACAAGCCTGGCTCCCTTACAGTACTGACAGGTGGGGAAAGTTGATTGAACAGCAAAGCTTTGTTCTTTGTATGGCCAAAAAAAAAAAATACTCCTGAAAGAATGTGAGAACATTCCTGTCTACCTGCCAAACAATTGTTTTCTGAGCACTCCCTAATAGCTCATGTTCACCCTGGATGAAAAAGATAATGAAACCCAAACAAACCTTGGAAGCAAGGAGGAGGAACAGGAGTGTATCCAGAACTCCCAGATTGCACATGCTCTATCTGCCGGCTCCAGAACACTAGGGAAGCAAGCAGCCCGTTTGGGAAATGGAGAAAGATGATTCTTTGCTCTACTCCAAATGCAAGGCCTCTCCTGTTACACCTGATATTGCTCCATCCTCGACTTTCTATCCACTGCATCAGCCATAAGGGGAGATGCCCACAGGATTGAGACTTTGATAGAGGCCTAAACCTGGGACTAGGAAGGAGAGAAGAGTGGGAAGCCTGAACAAGAAATGCGCAGGACTCCCAATGCCTCCATTTTATCGGTAACAACATCCTCTAACTTCAAAGAAAGAAAAGGCAAGTCACTTTTTAAAGCTTCTTTTTCCTCAAAATGAGAGTCAGATTTTGAAAAAGAAGTAGGTTTCCAGATCAAAAAAGGGGGGGGGAGTGGGGGAAGGAGGGGATTCCAATCTGTTTA
Source organism: Dromiciops gliroides (assembly GCF_019393635.1). Taxonomy (NCBI): domain Eukaryota; kingdom Metazoa; phylum Chordata; class Mammalia; order Microbiotheria; family Microbiotheriidae; genus Dromiciops; species Dromiciops gliroides. The sequence continues at coordinate 242,073,677 of NC_057861.1, read as the reverse complement.
TAGAAAAAAAGTAGACATGCCTGGGGTGGGCAATAAATTGAAATCCAGACTTCACACAGGATTTGAGGTTGTGTTGCTTACAATAGACAACACAGTGCTAGTTCATCTGAGTCGTCTTTCAATCAGATGATGTTCTTAGACCTTTTCGGAGACTAACCAAAAATCGTGGGCTGGGGAAAATTAAGGAGAGTGGTTATGGAAGGAAAGAAGCCCTTTTCAGATGAGGTTTAAGAAGAGACAGGAAGTTGAAGAGATGGAGAAAAGCAGACATAGGTCTACATTTGAAAATTCCATAAGCAAACAAATCACACTATTTAAGTAAACTTGTTAATTGTCTGATCATTTAAAATCTGGACTCTATCAGTGTTTGAAGAAGAAAGGAAGTAATTCTCTGACTTTATTCTGTCCCTAACTATAGAAACAAAACAAAATGACATAGTCTTAAACAAAACAGACTATTATAGGTTTGTGCATGTGTTATTTTTTAAGTACAAAATAAAGTCCAACCAGATGAAAAGAGATGAGAGCTGCCATGCCCCATATTAAATCCCTAATGTAGCCCACTGGGCACAGGCAGCTCCCCCTCCCTTTGACCAGAAGGTAGAGATGCTTGTTCGTGGGAGACCCAGTTTTCGAGGAGGATCGTTTTCAGGGTAATGGACAGGGAAGAAAAATTTTGCTGTGTTGTTCTTGCCAAGAAGATGGAAGAGTAATGGGTGTTTCTACTATACTGAGCAGAGTAGGGAGCCCAGGAAGTATGGAGAAAAAAGCATCTAAGTAAGCAATGAAAGCACCCGGGGCTATCCAAGACAGGACACAGATGGAGACAGTATAATGAAGAGCCTTCCAGAGAGAGACAGGTTGTAGACATGTCCCCAGATGTGCTGGAAGATAAGCAGGAAAGCAGGCAACCCTAGACACTGGGCTTGGCCCTTCACTGAAATCATCATCTATGTTCTGGTTAAAGATAGGAGAGTCCATGGCTTTCCTTGTCAAAGTAATGTGGGGGGAGCTTGTTTCCTAAGCTATTCTGGGGACAGAAGTAGATGTGCACCATTCTCATTCAACAATGTGGCCGCTCTGATTTTCTCACGTTTTATTACTCATTTATATGTCAATTAAATGTTTTACCGTTCCATTGTTGTCAGGCCGTTAACATGGCAAACGTCTATGATCTCCCTGCTCCACTCTGACTACTGACCTCTCTGACTTCCTTTGAATCCCAACTAAAATCACCCCTTCTAAGGGAAGCCACCCCCAATCCCTCTTAATTCCAGTGAGAGTTTTCTAGGAATTTTGATTCATTTTTCTCTCTCTTTCTCCAGTGAACAACATCCCGCATAGGTTAGAAATGCCATTTGTGGTTCATGGCAAGGTAAAATGAACTGGCTTTTGCAAGGTTACCATCAGCCTTGGTTCAAAGCACTGTGACCATCAAGCCTCAAACTGAGGCAACCCCTAATTTAGAAGCATTAAATACATGGTATCTCCAAAGTCTCAGTGCCATGTTAAGCTGTTTAAAATGACACTGAGACTTTGGGGACACGGTATATCAGAGTGGGACATTCCTTCTGTCTCATTGCATTTTGCTGATTGAATGTGTTCAAGTTCTGACAATTAACAATTTTGCCCTTTTTAGAAACCAGAGGGAGGCTGATTGGTATATGCAGTTCTGCTTGACCTGCTAAATCTCTATGGTGAAACATGGCCAATCCAATGACAACTCTACTCCTGACTTCCTCTCCAGTCTTCTAAATGCTTTGTGCTAGTCCTCATTCCTGTATTGTGACAACTCTTACAGATTTCACCTGGTCAGTACTTCCTATCATGAATATGAGTATTGACATGAACAGTTAACATTTCAAATTTGTTAATACGGCCTCTCCAAGAAGATACTGCAAGGAGGGAGGGAAATGAACTAGAGACACAGATTTTCAGATATGGCCAATGAGTTGAATTGTTTTGTTTAACTATATTTATTTCTTTTTTGTGGGGCAATGGGGTTATATGACTTGCCCAAGGTCACACAGCTAGTAAGTGTCAAGTGTCTGAGGTCAGATTTGAACTCAGGTCCTCCTGAATCCAGGGCTGGTGCTCTATACACTGTGCCACCTAGCTGCCCCCTACATACACATAAAACATTTTAAAGTACATAGAAATAACTAAAACAAGATTCAAAAGGGAATGAAAAGAGGAATGTTCTTACTTGTTAAATTTTACTTAAATTTAATACATTTCATTCATTTTAATATATTTCTTTAAAACAAATTGTAGATTAAAAGTTCAGTTTCCTATAAATTTTCTGCTCATTCTTGTGTACTGAAATGTTCCTGTTGGTCAATGATTAAGTTTATAATAAAAAATAAAATTTAAATTTTGCAAAAAAAAAAAAAGAATACCAATCATAAAGTCAGGAGACATGGATTCAAATCCAGCCTCTGATAATTACTCTCCATGTAACACTGGAAACGTTTTTAACTTCTCTAATCTTGTTTCCTTGTCTAAAAAATATGGATTATATATACCTTCACTAACCTATCTTAGAGAGTTTTTGTGAGGAAAGTGAATGTCAACCTTTAAGTGCTATATAAGGAAGTATGATTGATATTGAAGATAGAAAGATCCAGTAGGTGCCTGGAACCCATATCAGCTTCCATAAAACTCCATTGGGTCTGAGTAAATGTAATGGAAAAGCAGGATGATCTCTTGTTCACTTGGACAGCTGCAAGATTTAGATAATCCATAAATTCATGCATTCTCAGTACCCACTGGTTGAAATTCATTCAGGCTTCCTTCTCTGAGAGAAATAAATAATTTTGTAAAGGCTAAATCACAGGAATTGGTTTGGGCAACTGTCAAAGACATAAAAAGGGTTCTGGATTCCCCTAGTTCCTATTTGTTAATTGCTTTTGTGGGCTCTTGGAATAAATGAATGAGCATTTGTTAAGGACTTACTGTGTCAGTGTAAGGACTGGGATGCAAATAGAAATCTAAGACTGTCCTTGCTCTCAAACGAGTTCACATTCTAATGGGGGGAGGGGGAGAAAACATATATAAGTTTTAGCTGCAAGCTGGATGGAAAGGACCCATGGTCCTTAGTAGAAAGGCAAATGTACATTTTCTTTAATGCCACTTCCTTTGAGAAAACCACATCCATTTCTGACACTGAGCCACTTGACAATGTCATGGACTTTGGTGTTAAGAACTTTTTTCCGGGGGAAGCTAGGTGGGGCAGTAGATAAAGTACTGGCCCTGGATTCAGGAGGCCCTGAGTTCAAATCCGACCTCAGATGCTTGACACTTACTAGCTGTGTGACCCTGGGCAAGTCACTTAACCCCAACTGCCTCACCAAAAACAACAACAAAGAACTTTTTCCCCCCTTGGTACCTCTGAATACTGAGGAAGCAAAGTTTACAGCATCTAGGAAGCCAGTTTTTAAGTCACATCTCTACTGAGATGGCTCCTGTGAACAATGGCTTTGGGAGCTGGATGGGAAACAGAGCCAATGGATTTTGGTAGTATTACAAGGAATCAAGCAAACTTAGCCAAGTGCAGATTTTAGCCAATATAGCAAAAATGATTTAAAGGTCGGGGAGGGAGAAAATTTCTAGGCAACAGCATACACACACACACACAAATAAACAACAGTCAAATACAAGTCTACTAGCTTTCCCCACAGGCCTCCCCAGAGTTCCACTCAGAGCCAGAGCCAGAGCCAGAGCCTCAGCTACCACCGCCATGAACAATGTACTGGACACTGATTAGAAGAGCTCGATATCTGGGGGCGGCTAGGTGGCACAGTGGATAAAGCACCGGCCCTGGATTCAGGAGTACCTGAGTTCAAATCCAGCCTCAGACATTTGACACTTACTAGCTGTGTGACCCTGGGCAAGTCACTTAACCCCCATTGCCCCGCAAAAAAAAAAAAAAAAAAAAAAAAGAGCTCGCTATCAAGAAATCATGTTACTAGCTCACTTTCTAGGCCCCTTACTTTGTTCAGGGACCCTGCTTTGTTAAAAGAGATGTTCTCAGCAAGCTTTATGAAAATGTCTTCAGGGAGTTTGACCACAGGACAAATCTTCTTTCATTGGCAGCTAGGTAGTGCAGTGGCTAGGATGGTAGGCCTGGAGTTTGGAAGCCCTAAATTCAAATCTGACTTTAGATATTAATGTTGTGAATCCGGGCAAGTTATTTAACCTCATATTTCTCAATTTTCTCATAGCAGTTATTTCCCAAGGTGGTTGAGAGTTTAAAATTTGATCATATTTTTAAATCAGACTGCTAACCATCATCGTCATCATCACCCCCCTATAGTCAGATGGTAGAGCCTAATATTGCTTTTATTTTTATTGAAATGCCTCAGGAAAAAAAGTGAAAAGCAACACTGAGGCAGTGAACCTGTATAAAACAGCCATTGAGACTTAGAAGTTAAATCCTGGAGACCTACAGGTTGTAAAAGAAACAAGTGAGGATGCGGAGAAATGCCAGTCTTCCTGATGTGATGGCCATGCATGATTGTTTCTATGACCTTGCCAGCAATATAATCAAACAACTAGAAACCACTCGTTCCCCTGGGCTGTACTGATGTCATTGAATGCCAGTATTTAGGCAGCAGGAAAGAGCTTTTACCTTCATCCTTGCAGTACCTCTTGGTGAAAAAGTTTAAAATTAGAAGCAATTGTTCATTCACCCTGTTCTAGAGTCTCTACTAATCATATAAAGGCAGTGACTGATTGATACCCTGTATGTATTTGACAGTGGAGATGTAGAAAAATTCCAGGCCTTGAAGATGTCCTGGAGCCAGCAGCTAAATCTAACTGCCAATGAAGCTCTTCCCCAGTAGAGCAGATTCAGCTATTTTGTCCCATGGAGAGGACACTCACCCACCCTGACAACTACAGACAGCTTACCTATGACAAAATGGACCAGACATGAAAGTTACCATGAATGTGTTGGCTCTTCCAGGGATAAAGACTCTCAGTGAGTCTGGTGAAAGATAGATTGATAAAATGGCTAAGCAAGCAGACATATAACTTGAGTGAAACCTTGATTTTGGATTTACAACAGATCAAAGGGATAAAGGATTGACTGGAATTCTGATACACACACACACACACACACACACACACACACAGTGTGGAGATATTGGTGGAGCACCAGGTCCATATCACCCTAACTTAGAGAACTCTTTGCTGGCTGTGGGGAGAAGTAGTCACGGTCATTGAAGCTATTTAGCTATACCAGGCTAAGAAGTATCACCTTAGTGTCCTGATTCATATATGTGGTTTGATCAGGACTTAAAGGAACGGCACTACCATACCCCCAAAACAACTATTCTACTCATCCAAAACCAAGAAGGGATGGTCCCGGAAGATCAATATTTTATTCCTTGCTTGAAGGTTGGAGAAAGTTCTAGAAGCCATGAACCTCTAGATAGTGGATATTGGTTTTTATATCTTTTTTTATTTCACATCATCTTCTATGAATATCTTTTAGAGCATGGTATGACAATATTGCTAGAATAACACTTTTGACTTCCTTCCTTTCTTCCCTCCCAAAAAATACAATTCTTAAAGTAAAAAACCCAGAGAATTGGGTGAAGAATTGTCACACCATAAGAGACACCTCCAGCTGTGGAAGTCAAGTTGATGTCTGCACATTAGGTGGATCTAGTACTCTGGCTCTGGTAAACTGAAGCAGAAGCAAAGACAAGAAAAAATCAATGAAATGAAGCAAAAAGTGAAGGAAATTCAAAGAAAGTCAAATAAAACTAGCATCAAAGTAAATCCCTGAAGGTTTTCTAGATAACATAATTCTGTAGTTGGACATCCCTTTAAGAGAAATTTGTATATGCTAGCCACATCTTGTTAAAAAGGGTCATGCTTTCAAAAACCAGGATCCACACAAATAGGAATTCCATGTTCTCTACCCTGAAATTTTCTTCAGTTAAGAAATGTAGGTTGTTTGAGGTTGTGAACAATAATCTCAGAATCCTATAGTGGGGAAAGGACCTCAGAAGTTATCCAATGCAATCTTTACCCAAAGCATAGAATCGCTTCTACAAAATCCCCAACAAGTGGTCATCCAGCCTCCATTTTGTTGTCCAGCAACAGAGGCATCCAATTCTATGTTGAATTAATTCATGGAAAGTTTTCCCTTATATAAATCCCAAATGTGTCTCTTTGGTGGTCCTAGTTCTTCCTTCCAGAACCAAATGGAACAAGACTAATTCTTCACACAATATAATACAATAAATGTTTATTAACCACCTACTGTTTGCCAGGCATGGTGCTAAGGGCTGGGGATAGAAATTTTAAAAGAAAGATAATTCCTGCTCTCAAAGAGTTTACAATCTAATGGGGGAATACAATAAGAGGGGTGGTGAGGGGAGAGAAGGTACCCAGCACAACGTGATACTAGTGGACTTAATCCAAAGAAGGCAATTGGTGGGAAATGGAAAATTGGCCGGGCTTCTTCCACATAAGATATTTTTCAAATATTTTGAAACAGCCATATGCCTCCCTTCTAGAGAAATTTTCTCTTCTCTAGATTAAATATGGCCTCTAAGAGTTGTCCCAATGAGGTGATGAATATTCAGGAGCCAGGATTTACTGTTCTTTCCACCTCCACCTATTTAGTCCTTTGTCTGAAGGCATGACCCAAGGCTTTTTGTCACTTTTCCATACCAGAGGTCCTCCCTTTTCCCATTAAGAGGTCACTAAAGTTCATTTTGTAATTTCCTCCAGAGAAAGTTTAACTGCACTCTAGTCTCTTGGCCTTCCCACTGTGGATATGAGGAGCTAAAGCTCTCTGGGGTCCCCAGTACTCATGTTGGAACTATGCTTGTCATTATTATCTACATTATTACTCATAATAAAAACATAAATTCATAGGATCATAGATTGAGAACATGAAGGTACCTTAGAAGTCATCTAGTACAACCTCTTCATGTCTTCATGTGAAAGATGAGGAAAATGAGGTCCAGTGATTTAAAGTGACTTGTCCAAGGTCACAGGACATCTAAGGTAGCACAGTGGATAGAATCCAAGGCCTGGAGTCAGAAAGACTCCTGAGTTCATATCTGGCCTCAGACACTTACTAACAGTGTGACCCTGGGCAAGTCACTTAACCCCTTTTACCTCAGTTTCCTCATCTGTAAAATGAGCTGGAGAAGGAAATGGCAAACCACTCCAGTATGTTTGCCAGGAAAACCTCAAATAGGGTCATAAGAATCAGACACAACTGAAAAACAACTGAAATCCAAGGTCACAATGACAGAGCCAGTATTTGAACTTCTTTTCTCTTACTCTATCCACTCTGCCCAGTGTTGATGGGCCTCAAGGCTTCTTAAGACATAAACAAAATTAGAATGAAGAACTAGGGGCAGCTAGGTGGCACAGTGGATAGAGCACCGGCCCTGGAATCAGGAGTACCTGAGTTCAAATCCGGCCTCAGACACTTAACACTTACTAGCTGTGTGACCCTGGGCAAGTCACTTAACCCCAATTGCCTCACAATAAAAATAATAGAATGAAGAACTACATTTTTCATGGAAGAAATTGCCAAGTTTTCTGTGACATTCACAATGAAAAGTAGAATAGTAAGTGAAACAGATAGTTTGGTTTGTATATAAAGCTTATAGGGACATCTAGGCAAAAACTACCTGACAAAAAACCCAAAAGTAATTTCAGGGAGTTTTAATGCCAGTCCCCATCATTTTTTGATAACACAACATGAGAACAAAAACTCCCAATATAGAGAAAAGTTCCTGGCAACTCAGATTGCCTTTCCCCTGAAATTGCATCATTCAAATCATTAGCTCCTTGGGGCAAGAACTTGGTTATTTCCTTTGGCCCAACTTTATTTACCATGCAAGGCATGTGCATCTCCCAACACGGTAGAAATATTAGATAATAATGTTGTAAATACTCTTTCAAACTTCTGCAACCACTTGTGACTCCTAGCCCACTATGGGGGGTGGGAGGTGGGGGGAATCTTTCGAAATGTGTACAGTTTGGATGAAGGACTGTTTACCCTTTAAAGCATGAAGTCTATACTAGGCTATCTGAGAGAAAGGTCACTATGTCAGAGTTTCCATTTCAAAGAATCTGCCATATCAGTGAAGTCTCCCTGGTGCAACATCATCAAAGAATAGGGAGTTTTTGAAAGGACAGCTGTGCTATAGGAAAAGGATTCCCTAGGGGCATCTTTGTAGAATGAAGCCAAAAAGCATTCTGACTCATAAAACGGTGTGAAAAGATGTATAGACTTGGGAGTGATTAGAGCTGAGTTCAGATCGCAGCTCTGCCCCTTAATGCCTGGGTGGATTGAAAAAGTGATTTAACCTTTCTGACCATCAGTTTCCTCACCTGTAAAATGAAAGGATTGGGCAAGATGGCCTCTAGGTCCCTTTTAGCTCTGGATCTATAATTCTATAACAATAGTATTTGCCACGGACTTCTGGCAAATGGCATGGAGGAACTAGGTGGTGCAGCAGATAGAGCACTGGGCTTGGAATCAGGAAGACATCTTCAAATCTGGCTTCAGACACTTGGTAACTGTGTGACCCTGGGCAAGTCACTTAACACTGTTTGCCTCAGTTTCCTCACCTGTAAAATGAAGCAGAGAAGGAAATGGCAAACCACTGCAGTATCTTTGCCAAGAAAACCTCAAATGGGGTCACAAAGAATCAAACAAGACTGAATAATGACTGGGATAATCACAGGAATGGTCTGAGCAGCAGTAACCAGAAAGAACCCTTTTCAAGGATTTCAAATTTTCGTTTAATTAATGTTCTTGCCTCCCAAGACCTTGATTTCTTTTAGGTCTGAACTAATTTCTTCATGGGCCTGATACCAGAGGCCTGTTCTAATTTGCATCACTGAATATCCAGAGGAACAATGCTTCCTTCTTTAAAACCATCTAAAATATTGTTTCAAACCAAATCCCCCCCATGTATGTCAGTACTTGATTTCTTTCACCCTTATAGTAATGATTTTTTTAAAAATAGTCTTCCAGCTCATGGGGGTTGTCTTGTGCAATAACTGAACAGATTGTAAACTGCAATGTAAATGCCACACATTGTTTTTCAGGGATGTTGAAGTTGCAAAGTACAAAGGCAGAAAGCTCATCTTTGCAAGCATTGGCTGAAGGAATGAGGGTTATTCAACCTGGAGAAAAGATTTGGGGAAGAGAGAGGTAGTGTGGTGTAATGGATAGAATAGTCAATTTAGAATCAGGAATACCTACCTGAGTCTGAGTCCCTAATCAGTTGATAACTCTGTGTCACTTACAATCTCAGCCTCCATTTCATCTGTAAAATCAGGATAATACTATCACCTACCTCCCAGGGAACATAGTGAAGATCAAATAAGTTAACGTATGAAAAGCACCATGCAACCCTTAAAGAACTTCCTAAATGTAAGCTGTTATTATGATTATTCAGGTATTTAAAGGACTATCATTCTAAAGAGATTAAATACATATATTTACATGACTGTGCTAGGTGGCCATAGAGTGCCAGGCCTGGAGTCAGCAAGACCTGAGTTCAAATCCTGCCTCAGACACTTACTAGCTGTGTGACCCTGGGCAAGTCACTTTAACCTTGTTTGTTTCAGTTTCCTTATCTATAAAATGAGATGGGGGCAGCTAGGTGGTGCATGGGGCAGCTAGGTGGCACAGTGGATAAAGCACTGGCCTTGGATTCAGGAGGACCTGAGTTCAAATCCAGGTTCAGACACTTGAAACTTACTAGCTGTGTGACCCTGGGCAAGTCACTGAACCCTCACTGCCCTGCAAAAAAAAATTTTTTTTTAATTTAAAATTTTTAATTTTTAAAAAAATGAGATGGAGAAGGAAATGACAAACCACACCAATATCTTTGCCAAGAAAATCCCAAATGGGGTCACGAAGAGTCAAACACAAAGAAAACAACTGAACAACAACGATAAAAATTTAACTCAATGTAAAGAAAAACTTCCTAACACAGTTTTCAAAATAAAATGGATTACCTTGATAGGTGTTATGGCTATAAAAGATCTCCACACCAATACAATGCATTTTTTGGTCGTGGTCAAAAAGCAGAAATCCTTCCCAAGAAGGCTAAATCAGAGTCTTTAGAACTAAAAGTCATCTTAATCCAACCCACTGAGTCTATTTCACAAGTGATGATTAAGCACCTACTATATGCTAAGCACTGAGAATATCAGACACACATGAAAAATGACAAGAAGCTATATAGCATAATGGATAGAGCCCTAAATGGACTTGGAATCGGGAAGACCCAAGTTCAAATCCTGCTTAAGCCATTAATTATCAAGCCCTCTGTTCAAAAACAGGCTCTCTGATCCCTCCCTTTCTCCCACCCCTCATATTTTATCAAAATGTCCATTCAATCATCAAAGCTAATCTCAATTATATATTATTAAGAACTTTGTAGTATGAATGATTGAAATACCTCTAAAACCCTCCCAGGAGTATTTGCAATTAATTCATATTGAATTCTGGTGGAATTTTTGTTAATGGTTTCCTCTGGCCTACTCTCTAGGTGAATCAGCTACTGAAAACACTTCCTTCCTCTGGAGAAAGCATTTACTTTCTTATGTGTATATAATATCACTCAATAGAATATAAACTTCTTGATGGCAGGGATCCTTCCTTTCTCCTCCACCTTCTTCCCTCCTTCCTTCATTCCTTTCTTCCTTCCTTCCTTTCTCTATCCCCCCAATGCCTTGTACATAGTAGGTGCTTTAAAAAAACTTTGTTAAATGAAAGCAGGGAAAAACCACATATTGAATCAAATTGAATGAATTGCACCACTTAACTCAGTCTACATGAAGCCAACCTTCCTCTGCAGATCCTACCCATTTATTGTTCAATAGCCTGCTACTTTGTTGACCTTGAAGAGGCAAAGGGTCTTTCTGGTTTTGTTGCATTCCATATTGGGTATTTTGGGGACATTTCATTTTCTTGACAGGGAATTTTAGCTGCTGGTTTGAATTTAATTGAGGTATTTTGTATGCACACACAGAGACCCTCAGGCAAGGGTGGATTTTTAATAAATCAAACAAATTCAGTACTTTGTTCTCACAGAAATTTCCTCATACCTCTTATGGGTACCCCCAAAATATAGCACACTGAGAAACAACAATGGCAAGCAAACTTGACAAGAGCCCTGAATACCATGGGATGAATGTCCTGGTAAGTGACCCTCAGGCCTCCAAGTCTAAGGTGCTAGTGTTACCCTGGAAATTAGATTCATAGCAAAGGAACCCTTGGTATAGCACAAAAAACCATCCAAGATTCAATCCAAACACTAGCTTAGATGTGGGACCAATCCAAGATCAGGAATTTCCCCATACTGAGGGCTCTTGATTAAGCCAAGATTTGAATTGCCCCCTCCACACCCCGACTTCCTCCTATTTCTCAATGATGAATGAGAACCAGACTACCTTTCAAAGAACTAACCCTTTACATTTACTAGGGCAGAAGAAATGTGGCATGGTCAGTCAACAAGCAATTATAGTAAGCTCTGACTATGTATCAGGACCTACGCTAAGCACTGATGATGCAAAGAAAGGTGTGAACAGTCTCTGCCCTCTAGGAGCTCACATTCTAATGAGGAAGATAACATGTAAATAAAGCAGAAAGCCTAGTGAACTTAGGTTCAGAAGATTTGGGTTTGAGTCCCAAGCAAAGGTGGTCACTTTAAACAGTGACCTTTAAAGTTTTTGATTATGCCCCCCATCAGTAAAAAGAATTCTAAGCACATACTACCAACATGCACATATCTACTTATTCATAAATTACATATGCATTACTGTACTAATTGTGTATAATCCAGTTATCCTTTCCACATCACAACTTTCTCCATTGAGGTTTTGATATATGACAGGTTGGCATAAAAAATTTAATGGGAATTTTGGGGTAGTTTTGGGGAAGCTACAGATGACACAAGAAGGCCAACAGACAACATGGAACAAGTTTAGAAACTCAGAAATGCATAGAATATATGTATAACATGACTAATGTGGAAATATGTTTAACATGATTGTAATATAAAACCTATATCAGATTGCTTGCTGGCTTTGAGAGGGGGGAGGGAAAGGAAGGTGGGAGAAAACTTTGGAACTCAAAAAAAATCTTTATACGTATATGGAAAAAAATTTTAATAAAATGTTTAAAAAATACATGTATAGTATTGTATAATATCAACATATTTGATCTTCTGGTACCATAATAATTCAGACTTCTTCTCTGGTATAAAGAGAGGACCAAAAACTTTTACATGGATTTTCCAGATCACAGGGGGCCACACCCCTCAGCCCCTCGATGTGGAAGGGATAACTGTACTATTGAAAAATAGGAATTTAAAAGAGATGAGATAAATATTTTGAAAATAATATTTTGTTAATGGTATAAAAACCCTTTTTCTCACTAAAATATTACTAATTGTGATATTTGGGGTGAGAGATATCATTTAACACACTGCATTATTTGTGAATTGTTTTAGTTTAACCACTTTGTAATACAATGATTCAAAAATGTGTTTCTAAGTTCAGTTTATTTTGATATTTGAATTTAATTGCTATCGTAGCTGAAAGAGATACCTTAAAAAGAGAAGTAGTGGGACAGCTAGGTGGCACAGTGGATAGAGCACCAGCCCTGGAGTCAGGAGAACCTGAGTTCAAATCCGGCCTCAGACACTTAACACTTACTAGCTGCGTGACCCTGGGCAAGTCACTTAACCCCAGTTGCCTCACCCAAAAAAAATAAAATAAATTTTAAAAAAAGAGAGAAGTAGAGTTGTCATGGGTGGAGCCAAAATGGCGGAGGAAAGACATTAAATGCACAGAGCTCCTGATACAATCACCCCAAAAACAGCAATAAAAGAACCCCTGGGGCAGAAAAACACACAAAAATACAGACTGAAATTATTCTCCAGGTATAGATAGATTACAGGGGGCCATGAGTAAAGTCCAACCCCGCAATCGCACCAACAGAGATCCCATCCACACCACCAGAGGAATTTACCCCAGAGCCTCTGCATTAGCTACAGCACCAGTGTCTTCTAGAACTGAGTGTGTGGTCGGGTGAGAGGGCTGAACAGCTTGCTGGGGGGAGGGGGGAGAGGGGGAAGTACAGGGGTATCAGTGAGACGTAGGGAAGAATTCGGCTGTCCCACCCCAGAGGGGAACCAGGAAGAAATCCTGAGTGGCAGGAGGCCCAGGTGGGGGAGGGGTGCAGGCTCGTCGAAGCTAAGAAACATACCACAGAAAGCTTTGCTGGTTGGTTGTTTAGTAAGTAGGCTTGAGGTTATCTTCGGACTAGAGAACAGGCCAGGCAAGAGTAAAACCTGCCCTCTCTCAAACCAAAACACCTGGGACCCTCTGAAGCTGGAAACAGTAGTAGAACCAAAAAACAGGGCCCCCAGTGGAGAGTTTAAAGTCAAGTAAAAGATGAGCAAGCAAAGAAAGTTCAGAATTATAGAAAGCTTCTTCAGTGACAAGGAAGATCAAGGGATACCATCAGATGAGGAAATCAACCACAGGGCCCCTACATCCAAAGCTTCCAAGAAAAATACGAACTGGTCTCAGGCCATGGAAGCTCTCAAAAGGGACTTTGAAGAGAAAATAAGAGAGATAGAAGGAAAATGTAGAGAGAGGGAGGAAAGAATGGAAAGAGAAATGAGAGCAATGCAGGAGAGTTATGAGAAAAAAGTCAACAGTTTGAAAAGCCAAATGGAAAAGGAGATTTAAAAACTGTCTAATAACCCTTACATGTAACTGGAAAATAAAATAAATGTTTGTTGTTGGGGGAAAAAAAACTGTCTAATGAAAAGAACTGCCTAAGAATTAGGATTGAACAAATGGAAGCTAGTGACCTTATAAGAAACCAAGACACAGTAAAGCAAATCCAATGAATGAAAAAATAGAGGGCAATGTAAAATATCTCCTTGGAAAAACAGCTGACCTGGAAAATAAATCTAGGAGAGATCATTTGAAAATCACTGGACTACCTGAATACCATGACCAAAACAACAGCTTAGACACCATGCTCCAAGAGATTGTCAGGGAAAATTGCCCTGATATTCTAGAAGCAGAAGCTAAAATAGAAATGGAAAGGATCCACTGATCACCTCCTGAAAGAGATCCCAAAAGGAAAACCTCCAGGAATATTATAGCCAAATTCCAGAAGTCCCAGGTCAAGGAGAAAATACTACAAGCAGCTAGAAAAAAGGAATTCAAATACTGTGGAGCTCCAATAAGGATAAAGCAAGATCTAGCAGCTTCTACATTAAAGTACTGGAGGGCATGGAATATGATATTCCAGAGGGCAAAGGAACTGGGACTACAGCCAAAGATCACGTACCCAGCAAAAATGAGTATAATCTTTCAGAGGAAAAAATGAGACTTCAATGAAAAAGAGGACTTTCAGGCATTTGTGATGAAAAGACCTGAACTGAATAGAAAATTTGACTTTCCAATACAAGACCCTGGAGAATCATAAAAAGGTAAACAGGGAAAAGAAATCATGAGGGACATTAAAAGGTTAAACTGTTTACAATCATACATGAGAAAATAATACTTCCAATTCATAAGAACTTTTTCAGTAAGGAATACACAGAGGACACAGGTCTGAACTGAATATGAAGGGATGATATTTGTAAAGCATTTATTTTTTGTGTATCCTTGTCCTTTGTGGAGCAAACAGGGTGGGTTATCTGGTGTCTAGGGCTGGATTTGGGCTCTGGGCCTCCTGGGCCCAGGACTGGTGCTTTATCCACTGTGCCACCTAGCTAACCCATGATTACATCTTTAAAATAGGGGTGAGGGGTAAGAGGAATAGACTGAGGGAGGGGGGAGGGGAGAGGTGGAATGGAGATAGGTAGCTCACATGAATGAAACAAGAAAAAAACCTATGGAGGGGAGGGGAAGAGGGGGAAGGAGAGGGGGAGGGAGTGAACCTCACTATCATCAGAATTGGCTCAAAGAGAGAATAACATACATACTCAAGTAGGTATAGTAATATATCTTTGCCCTGAGGAAAAGTGGGAGGAGAAGGAGATGGGGGAGGGGGGATAGGGAGAAGAGGGGAAGGAGGGAAGGGAAGTTTGGGGGAGGGAGGTGTAAAAAGCAAAACACTTTTGAGTAAGGTGAAGATGTTCGGCATAACACCATGTGTATGACATATATTGAGTTACTTGATTTCATAGGAAGAGTTGAGGAGGGATGGAAGAAGAAAAATTTAGAAAACAGAAATAGCTCAAAGACCTTAACCTCATCAGAGTGGGCTCATGGAGGGAATAATACACACCCAATTGGGAAGAGTAATCTATTTAACCGTACAGGAAAGTAGGAGGAGAAGAGGATAAGGAGGGAAGGGTGAATGAAGGGAGGGTAGAGTGGGGGAGGGGGCAGTCAGTAGCAAAACACTTTTAAGGAGGATTAGGGCAAAATAAGATAGAAAATAGAGTAAATATCATTGGAAGGGAATGGGATAGAGGGAAAGTTATGATGATTGACTACAATGTCAAAACATATGGTACCTACTCGGCTAGGCTATTGTGAAGAAAATTCTCTGTTGAGTTCAAGGTACTATATAAAAATTATGATGAACAGGATGCTATCAGAAAAACCTGGAAAGACCCACATGAACTAAAGTAGAGAGAAATGTCCTGTATACAAAATAACAGCATTAGTGTAAGATGATCTGCTGGGAAGCATGTTGTTATCTTCAACAAGGCAATGATCCAATATAACTCCAAAGAACTTATAAAAACTGCAGTCCATCTACAGAGAAAGAACTGATGGTATCTGAAAACAGACTGAAACACATTTTTTTTGACAATTCCTTAATCTGAAGTTTTGTTTTTATCTGTTTTCTCTTACAACCTAGATAATGTAGAATTGTTTTCCATGACTATTCATGTATAATTTATGTTGAATTGTTTGAGTTCTTGGTGGGGGGGGGGGGAGGAAGAGGAGTTGGAACAAAGTTTTTTTAAAAATGTCAAAATTTGCTTTTACATGTAATTTGGAAAATAAGAGTAAAAAAAAGAGAAGTTGCTTCAAATGGAAGAAGCATATCACTGTATTTATTATATCATAATACTTTTTTCCAATTCAATCTACCAATGACACAAAGATTTTTTTAAAATTTTGTTAGTAAAATTCCATCTTCCCCAATGTCACAGTTGTTCTTACAAACTAATTGGAATGTGTCATATTTTTATATTTTTAACAAATGGAATAAAAACCAACTGAAGAAGTTCGGGAATATTTTTAAACAGCTTAAAAATTCCTTATCCAAGTTTTTTTAAGTGTACAGGTATTAAATTTTATATGTGACATATTTAAAATTGTTGGCAGCAGACCAAAGAAGGGAGTAAGTATCTAGGAGAGTGTGGTCAATGTTGTCAAATACTACAGAGAGGTAAAAAAGGGTGAGAACTAGGTTGGGGGAAGGGGTCCAATGCAATTAAGAGATAATTTGATTACTTTGAAGAAGATTTCAGTCTAGTGAGGAATCAAGAATAACAAGGAGGACCAGAACCTCTGAGAATGAAAAGATACAAAGTTTAGAAGAATGGCAAGTTTGGGGAGAAAGATGCGTTCTGTTTTGAACATATTGAGTTTAAGATATCTATGGGACATCCAGTTTGAAAAATCTAGTGGGCATATAGTGATGTGGAACTGGACCTCAGGATTGTGATTTGAGGTTTCTATGACCCCATCTTTGGCTAAAATTAGAAGCCCCACCATGCACCCCTGCTAGCCTCAGGTGCTGCCTCCTCTGTTGTGGCATGATGATCCATCCACCAACTGTGGCTGTCACCATGGCACTGCAGCTCACATCCTCACCACACGCCAAAGGCTACATGGACCTGGCAAAATTACCATGACTGGAAGCCTGGTGTGAGCAGTCAGGTGACCTTCAGCATCCGGAAGTTGGGAAGACTGGCAGTTCTGCAGCCGCCTGTTAATTCTGTCAATCAGGGCATCCAGCCAATTAGCTTGGGGCTGTGTGTATGTGGACCCTGTTTCCTGCGGAAGAGGAGTCTTTTGGGATAGAGAGAAGGGAGGAGTCAGTTCATTCCAGCAGGCACAAGGGAGAGGGTTAGATGTAGCACAGCTGAGTCCAGTTGGTGTGATTTCAGGTCGTATTATTTTCCTTCCCCTATTCCCTTTTTCCCTTGTCCTAGTTCTACTAATCTTACTTGTGTTTTAAATTTGTTCCTCTTAATAAACCTTGTTTTGTTTTTTGAAAGAGGCTGTTAATCTCCTTCCTTACCCCAATATTACGGCGAGCTGCCTAATTAACACTCCCCAATTTAAATTTGCCCCTATAGGACTATAGATATATAGACACAGACACAGACATGGACATAGATGACAAAGACATAGATATAAATAGAGAGAGAAATGTAAACGTCCATATTTCTCAGTGTATTCATGCATACATACATGTACATATACATATATGAGAATCTGTGGGTGGTAATAAGGAGAGAAAGACAGAGACAGAGAGTTAGTTAGTTAGTTAGTCAGTCAGTTAGTTAGTTCCAGGACAGAACTTTGAGGTACATCCACAGTTAGGGGGAATGATAGGGATAATGTGCCAGCAAAAAAGATGGAGGAAAAATCAAAACAGGTAGGAAGATCCCCATAAACACCAAAATAATCTATAGCAACACTTTTTTGTAATAAAAAGAACTGGAAAGAAGTATATGCCCATGAAGTGGAGAATAGCAAAACAAAACAACAACAAAACAAAAAAAGTAAGGGAATACGATTGTGCCAAAAGAAATAAATAATGAATAGGATGAATACAGAAAAATATGGGGAAAGACTTATATGAATTGATGCAGTGAGATAACCAGAGCCAAGAAAACAATATACATAATGACTTTAACAACATACATAGAAAGAACAATTATAAATAACTGAAAATGAATGCTGCAAAATTACAAAGAACAAGCAAAGCTCCAGAGAAGAGATATGAGAAAACAAGCTTTCTGCCTGCCCCATCCCTCCAGTTTCCACACACCCCCCTTTAAAAAAGGGTAGGTCCAGAGGTATGGGCCATGTCATAGATTTTCAGATTTTTTTCAATGTATTGAATGGTTTTCCTAATTTCCCCCTCTCCTATCTCTTTCTTGTTCTTTTTTTTCTTTTGAAAAATATTTTTGGTTGATAGGATTATTCTCTGGGAGTAGGAAGGGCATGAAATTTAAGCAATCTAAACATAAAAGATATCAATAAAAAAAATGTCTTCTGTTTTTAAGATAGTTAAGAGGAAAACCAAGGCAGAGAAGTATCAGGAAAATCCTGAAAAGAGAGAGGCATTCGGAGGGGAAGGTGGCCAGTAGTAGCAAATGTTTCAAAGAGTCTGAGAAAGATGAGTACTGATAAAAGGCCTTTAGATTTGGCAATTAAGAGATCATTATTAACTTTGGAGAGAGCTCTTTCCATTGAGTGATTTGGTGGCAAGCCAGATGGCAGAGGATTTAGAAAGGAATGAACAAAGAAATGGAGATCTGGATCATCAACAGTTTTTTCAAGTTTGACTAAGAATGGAAGCACATATGTGGCACAATAGGCTGAGAGGATGCTAAGAGCTAGTGATTATTTTTTAAAGATAGATACTCGGGTGCATTTATAATTTGCAGGGAAGGAACCAATAGAGAAGAGACTAAAAAGCAGATAGCAAGCAAAAATGACCGTGAGGGAAATCTGCTGGACAAGACAGGAAAGGATGGACAAAGGGCATATTACGAGGTTGATCATGGAGAAGAACCACTTCTTTATCAAAGACCAGAGTAAGGAAGGAGAGGGTTGGAGATTATGATATTAAGGAGTTTTGAGATGTAGAGAAGAGTTCAAAACAGACTATCCCGGGCACCTAAGTGGTGCAGTAGATAAAGTGCCAGCCCCAGATTCAGGAGGACCAGAGTTCAAATCTGGCCTCAGACACTTGACACTTACTAGCTGTGTGACCCTGGGCAAATCACTTAGCCCTCATTGCCCCACCAAAAAAAAAAATACTATCCCATCTGGAATAGAAATCATTTACTATACTGCTCAGAAGGCCCCCTTTTATCATAACTTTTTACTTTGACCCAAGCTGTCATTTGAAGTTCTCATTAAATGGCAGTGATACAAACAGGTATCTCTGGGTCTCTATTTACCTATCTACATATCAAAGTGAGATTCCAACAGGAATTATCTGAGCATTTGTCCCTCATACAGTGATACACAAGTTCCTATGGCATAGCTTTCACTCTGCCTGCTTCTACCCGTTCCTGGAGTAGCACACAGAGAGAAGCAGCCAACAGTGTGGTGACCCCACAGGTGGAGTACCAATGTACACACCCTGAGCCTTGTAACAATTGGAATGACGCCACCTGCTGGAGACTTACTGTAGAAGAGTTCCGCCCATGAAGCGAAGGTCTTTGAGGGCAAGACCAGGAGTCTTTTCTTTGGCGTCAGGAAGTGACGCGGGCTAGTGGGAGGAAGAAGGAAGAGACTGGCGCTCGGTCTCGCTTTTTTTCCTAGGGATGCTGGTGGAGAAGGCAGCTAGAAATGCGCTCTCCCTTTAATAGATAGAAATCTAGGCCTTTCTCTCTCTTTACCAAATTCTTATTCTCCCTAATAAATGCTTAAAAGTCTAACTCTTGCTAAAGCTTATAATTTATTGGCGACCACTCATTAGATATTTTAGACAGACTAGCTAGAATTTTAGCCCTTAACAGCCTCCAGCCAAGCAAGTCTGTAGGAGCCAGTTATTGATAAGAATAAATGTGGCGACCCCAACAGCAATTCATCACAAAGAAGAAAGAAACAATATGGAGTATTACAGAGCCTGATGTTCAGCAGGCAGCCAGATGGTACCTAGGGGGAGTCTATACCTGTAATGGTTATGTTTTAATGAGGCTTCAGTCACAGGTCTGTCTTTATATCAGTGAGTCATTAAACAATTATTAAGCACCTACTATGTGCCAGGAACTGTGCTAAGCACTGAGGAAACAAAGAAAGGTCAAAAGACAACCCTGCTCTTGAGGAGCTCACAGTCTAATGGGAGAAACAACTTGCAAACAACTACGTAGAAACAAGCTAGATCCTGGATAAATCAAAGAGAATCAAAAGATTAAGCACATTATAACATGCATTGTCTTCTTCCATTTTGTGTACTATTTACTGATCTTTTTAGGATAACAACTGAATACATGAACAGAGTAATACTCTATTATCTGAATACGGGATATTTATGTGTTTAGTGCATGTTTTGTGGCAAGATAGGTTATTGCTATGGATTTTAAAGATGTAACATTTTTTCTGAGATGTTATCCTTTCTATTTTCACATAATAAATGTGTACTGCTAATACTACTACTATTAGCTATCATGTATTAATGCTCTTTGAGCATTTTACAAATATTATTTCATTTTATTCTCACAGCAACCCTGGTGGATAGGTGTTATCTCCATTTTATACACAAGGAAACTGAGGCACACAGAAGTTAAGCGATTTGCCCACACAACTAGTAAGTTGTCTAAGGAAAGATTTTAATTCAGCTCTTCCTGACTCCAGTTCCAGTGCTCTAGCCACTGTTACCTGGCTGCCCAAGGAAAACACCCTTTCAACCTATAATTATAATACATCTACTAACAAATTTGTTTTATAGTGATCACCCTGGAAGATCTGCCTTGCAGTCTTCACTCCCTGGATGATGTCTCTATCTTCTATCTATGGATAGTTTCTCCTTGGAACCTCTATTTGAGAAAGGATCCAAGCCAGCTATGTTTACTCCTCTCTTGACTTTGCTTCTGACTCTCCAGATTCCTCCACCTTGCTAGGTACATCTCCATCCCTACTCATCTCCTCTCCTGTTTTTAGTTCCCTTTTACATATTGTCTTCCTTCTTTAGAATATAAGTTTCTTGGGGGCAGGAACTGTCTTTCTTTTTGCCCAAATTTGTATTTCCAGCCTTTAATACAGTGTCTAGAAGACAGTAAGTGTTTATTGTAAATGTTTGTTGAGGGGGCAGTTAGGTGGAGCAGTGGATAAAGCACCAGCTATGGATTCAGGAGGACCTGAGTTCAAATCCAACCTCAGAAACTTGACATTTACTAGCTGTGTGACCCTGGGAAAGTCAGTTAACCCTCATTGCCCCACAAAAACAAAAACAAGCAAACATAAATAAATAAATAAATGTTTGTTGACTTGTCAGGACAATATCTAAACCAAGAAAAGACAATGCAGAGAAGGAAAATTACATATCAATATCCCTAATGAACTCTGCTATAAAAATTATCAATCACATATTACAAGTAGGCTACAATAACATATTAGAAAGATTATACACTATGACTAAGTTGGGTTTATGCCAAGACTGCAAAGTTGGTTCAACATAAAGAAAATTATAAATATAATAAACCATGTTAATAATATAAATAATAAAACCATATGATTATATCAATGGATGCTAAAAAAAGCTTCTAACAGAATCCACACTAATTTCTATTATTCATAATAATATGTATTATTTAATATGATAATTCTGTATAATAAATAATAATGAATATAACTATTAAATATGAATAAGAAATTATGCTCCATATAAGAAATAATTTATTATTCACAAGAATATTTCTATTATTTACAAGAATAATAGAACTTTCACTAATACAGTAAATAGTATTCATCTAAATCCAAGAGGAAACATTATATATAACAGAGAAAAGGGGCAGCTATGTGGCGCAGTGGATAGAGCACCGGCCCTGGATTCAAGAGTACTTGAGTTCAAATCTGGCCTCAGACACTTAACACTTACTAGCTGTGTGACCCTGGGCAAGTCACTTAACCCCAATTGCCTCAATAAAAAAAAAATAACAGAGAAAAATTTAGAGACCTTTCCAAAAAGATCAGGGATAAAGCAAAGATGTCCATTATAACTACTACTATTTAACAAAGTGCTAGAAATACTATCACAATAAAACAAGGGGGAAAAAGTGACAGAATACACATAAGAAAAGAGGAAACAAAATGATTGCTTTTTTTTTTCTTTTTTTTTTAAGTGAGGCAATTGGGGTTAAGTGACTTGCCCAGGGTCACACAGCTAGTAAGTGTTAAGTGTCTGGGGCCGGATTTGAACTCAGGTACTCCTGACTCCAGGGCTGGTGCTCTATCCACTGTGCCATCTAGCTGCCCCAAAATGATTGCTTTTTGCAGATGATATGATAGCCTACTTAACCCTAAAGTGTTACCTAAAAATTATTTTAAATCATTAATAATTTCAGTAAAATTGAAGGATATAAGATAAATCCACATAAACCATTAGCATTAGTGTATATTTGTATATAACCCTTTTAACCCCACCCCACCCCCAACTGTGGGTATATGCTGAAGTTCTAACCTGGGCCCTTTTCCCTCCCTACTCTGTCTCTCCTAGTTATCTCATCAGTTCCCATGTGTTTAACAATTATTTCTATCCTGATGACCCTCAGATCTATGTTTGCAGATGTAGCCTGTCTTGTGAATGCTATTCTTCCGTCATCAAATGCCTATTGCCTAGCTTCTTAAACTGTGGGTCACAGCCCTATATGGTGTAGCGTAACTAAATGTGGGGGGTCACAAAAAATTTGGCAATGGTAAAAGGTTATATATACCTATTTTACATACCTATATACCCCCTCCATAAATTTCTTGGGCAAAAAGGGGTCGCAAGTAGAAAAAGTTTAAGAAGCCCTGGACCATTGTACATTTTGAACTGACTGTCCCACAGGTATCTCACATTCAATATCTATAAAGCATTAGCTTTCCCACAAAATTTACTCTTCTTCCAAACTTTACTATTTCTGTCAAGGGTATCCTCCTCCTCCAAGATACTTAGATGTGCAAATTTTCTCATCTTCAACTCTTCCTCCTCGGTAACCACATGCATCCAAGTAGTTGCCAAATCATATAATGTCCCTTCTCTTTAATCACACACAATACATACTAGTTTAGGTCCTTAACACCTCTTTCCTGAACTATTGAAGTTATTGTTTGTTCTTCATTCTTGAAGAGGACCATGATTTCATGACTTGCACTGAATTGGATTTAAGCAAGGTAGGGTTGTGCAAGGTCACCAAACTGTCTCCTCCAGAGCCATCTGGGTCCAGTAGCAGGACGACTGGAGGTGGCTCCAGATATTTAAGGCAGTTGGGGTTAAGAGACTTGCCCAGGAGGGCAGCTAGATGGCGCAGTGGATAGAGCACCGGCCCCGGAGTCAGGAGTACCTGAGTTCAAATCCGGCCTCAGACACTTAACACTTACTAGCTGTGTGACCCTGGGCAAGTCACTTAACCCCAATTGCCTCACTAAAAAAAAAAAAAAAGAGAGAGACTTGCCCAGGGTTACACAGCTAGTAAGTGTCTGAGATAACATTTGAACTCAGGTCCTCCCAACTTCAGGGCCAGTGCTCTATCTACTGCACCACCTAGCTGCCCCTACTATTGAAGTAGACTACTAATTGGTCTCCCTGCCTCAAATCTCTCCCCACTTCAGTCTATCCTCCACACAATTACCAAAGTGATTTGGTATAGGTCTGATCAGGTCATCCCCACACACATCTACTTAGTAAACACCAGTGGCACCTTAGAACCTCCAGGACAAAATATACCCTCTTCTGTGACTTAAAGTATTTTATAACCTGTGTCCTTCCTACCTCTCTATACCTTCTACATACTCTACAATCTAGTTATTTGGAACCTACTTTCTGTTCCTTGCACACAGCACTCCATCTCCTCTCTCAGTTCCTTTAAAATGGCTGACCCTTATGCCTAGAGCGCTCTCCATCCTCACATTTGAAATCCATAGCTTTCTTCAAGTCTCAGCTCAGCCATCACCCTCTACATAAAGCCTTATCCTCCCAAATGCTAGTCCTTGCCTTACAAAATCCCTTATATTAATTTTGTATATATCCTATATTAATACTTACATGTATATATTAGTTTATTATGATATATTATAAATACAGGTATAGATATTATGTGTTTCCTCCCTCCGTTAGAATATATTCTCCTTTAGGTCAGGGGCTATTTTATTTTTGTCTTTGCTTCTTAAGCATTTGGAGCATTTTATTGTTGTTCAGTCATTTCAGGCGTGTCCAACTCTTCATGACCCCATCTAAATTATTTATTTGGTGTGTGTGTGTGTGTGTGTGTGTGTGTGTGTGTGTGTGTGTGTGTGTGTGTGTTGGGTTTTTGGTTTCATTTGGGGTTTTTGGCAAAGATACTGGAGTTGTTTTCCATTTCCCTCTCCATTTTATTTTACAGATGAGAAACCTGCCCAGGGTCACACAGCTAGTAAGCGCCTGAGGCTGGATTTGAACTCAGATCTTTCTTACTCCAGGCCTGGGGCTCTATCCACTAAGACCACCTAGCTTCCCCAAAATAAGCATTTGGAACACAGTAAGCACTTAATAAATGTTTGTTGACTAATTAATTGTATAAGAAATCCATATGAAGCTCACTGGCCTATAGTTTGCAGACTATTTTGGTGCAGGCTACCAATACTAATGAATTATATTTTTAAGCCACTGTTGCTCATAGTTTCTTTCTATCAGGCATATCATTTCTTTTTGTTCAGGTTTTGGGGCTTTTTTGTATAAATTTAAAGAAAACAACAATCCTTCCATCTTGCCAGTCATATGATCTGCAACAAATTGTTAAAAGGATATTTGAAAAGCAAGAGAAACATTTAGGTGGAGTAATCAAGGAGGGGAGGAAATGGCATTTGAACTAGGCTTTGAAAGAAAAGAGAACAATTTCTAATTCATTTATTATATATAAATTGTAAGGGCCTAAAATTCTAGCTGTGATATCTAAAATCTAATGAGTAGTTGCCTTAAATTAGAAGCTTTAGGAAGAGTTTAGCCTTTTAAGTATTTATTAAAGCACATTGGAAGTTAGTGAAGAGAGAGAGAGATTGAGAACAGATTCCTTATAGCATGGGAAATTCTAGTTTAGATCTATTTGGTATAGCCAGAGAGAAAAATCCTTCCTTTCCTAGCAGCCCATGTGAAGTCCCCCACCACTCCAAAGTCCAGAAACAAAAAAGACCTTGCTTCCCCCACAGCTTCTCCCAGAACCCTCCTGTGAAACAGGAAACAGGGCTGTCCACATACACAGCTCCAAGCTAATTGGTTGGTAGCATTAATTGACAGGACCCGCAGGTGGCAGACACAACTTCTAGACACCGAAGCCACATGGTTTCTTTTCAGGCCAGAGCTCACAATGTCCCTCCCAGAAGGGGGTGTCATTCCAATTCTCACAGAATAGACACTGTACTATATCATTTATCATTGAAAGCCATGCATTTCTCAGCAGCATCGCCCCTTTTGCTTTAATAGGAATGTATAGGAAGGGTGAAAACTTTGTGCATCGGTAAAAATGGGTAGGCCTGGAGATTTTTTTAACTACCTACAAAATGTTTATTATTACACAAGTGCTCTCTCCTCCCTTCTCTCTCCCAGAAGCCCTCTCTCCCATAGGAAATAGGGCTGACCACACACATAGCCCCAAGCTAATTGGTTGGCAGCCCTGATTGACAGAACTAACACAAGCGACTCTACAAATGTCAGCCCTGCAGCTTCCAGACACCAAAGATCACCTGACTGCCTTCACCAGGCTTCTAGTCATTATAATTTTGCCAGAGCAATGCAGGTGAAGGGGTGTCCAGTAAAAGGCCAACACGCACGGGGCACACCAGGGCCTCCAATCCCAGCCAAAGATGGGGTCACAGAAACCCCAAATCACAACCAATTCCTTACACTATACAGATTTTAAAAATATATCTTTCTTTGTTTTTCCTATAACATTATCAAATGGATACCAACCAAGCCAAACTTTGTTTCACCAAATGCTTCTCATCATCAATGTCTATATCTCTAGTAGTATTTCTTAAAAAGTGACCTATAGAGGGGCAGCTAGGTGGCACAGTGGATAAAGCAGTGGTCCTGGATTCAGGAGGACCTGAGTTCAAATCCAGCCTCAGACACTTGACACTTACTAGCTGTGTGACCCTGGGCAAGTCACTTAATCCCCATAGCCCCACAAAAACAAAAACAAAAAGTGACCTATAGAAATCCAGGTTTTTGCAAGGTATCTTAAGAGGTTTCCTGAAGAAAAAAGTTATAATAGCAGGCAGATATGTAATGAAGGTCTGGCACATGCAACTGGGATGACACCTGGGAAAATAGCTCTCTGCATAGAGGATGAAAGGACCTACTACCTAAAGAATTATGATGATGTAGAAGCAAAGTGCCATGGAGAGATATACACTGTGAAGCAAGCACAGATATTCTGTAACTGATTATGGTCAACTAATCATACGTTAAAGAGGAAGCTCTTTGGCTGCTGAAGCATTCAAAAAGGCCTCTCAGCTTCAGCTACTGTCTTCTTGCCTCAGTTGCTTCTGGGGGATCTCAGTGTCTCCTTTGCTAATAGTATCTGGTAAAGAAAGTGGCTTCAGAGAATTGCGAGACAGAGAGCAGAGCTTCCGTTCCCACTCTCGGTTTTAAGTTGGCATCCCGGAAGTACAGCGTGCTTGGCCACACTCTCTGGGCAGCAGCAGGCGCACCGCCTTTCGTTGCGGTCTCCTCCCCAAAAGGGCAGTCCTTCAAAATCCACTTCAGTAGCATGTGCTCAACTCTCAAATGATTAAGCTAAAACTTAGATTTTTTTACCACAGCAGTATACTTTCCAGGGATGTACACATTGATAATGAAGTTGATGCATGCATTACCTGAGCTAGCTCAGTGTTTGGGATGTTCTGAAAGTGTGGGAGAGAAGAGGTATTAGACGGAGTACCAAACTGAAGCTCTACAGAGCCATTCTGCTAACCTCATTGGTGTATGCCTGTGAAACCTGAACAGTATACTATGCCAGGAAACTGAATCGATTCCATTTGAATTGTCTTAGGAAGATTCTGAAGATCACCTTGCAAGATAAGATACCAGACACTGAAGTCATCTCTCAAACTAAACTGCCAAATATTCAAACTCAACTGCAGAGATTGCAGCTCCAATGGGCTGGCCGTGTTGTTTGAATACCAAATATACACTTGCCTAAAAGACTATTTTTTTGAGAACTCATACAGGGCACATGCTCACATGGTGATCAGAAAAAGTGATAGAAGGACACTCTCAAGGTCTCCCTTAAGAACTTTGGAATTGATTGCAAGACATGGGAGACACTGGCACAGGACTTCCCAGCATGGCATGCCCTCAGCAGAGAAGGTGCTGTGCTCTATGAGTAAAGCAGAATTGAAGTAGCTCAAAAGAAACGTGAGATGTAGAAATTTAGACATTTCCACTCCAAATGTTCATATGGACTATCTGTGCCCGACCTGTGGTAGAGCCTTGTGAGCTCATATTGGTCTGACCAGCTACAGTTGGACACACTGTAACTTAACTCTAACATCATGATGTCATTTTGGTCCTCTTCAAGAATGAAAGACGACAACAACCAGCCAACCAACTGACCAACTCAGACTTGGTTGTTGGGGAAGGGAGGGGGTTGTAGATCCTTTGTCTAGATTGCTGGTGCTGGGGGTGGTCTGGGAGTAAAAAAAAAGCATAATCAAAGTCATGCCCCCTGGGCCTTCATTAGAATTGGTCCACCTCATTATAATAATCATTCTTCTCATTAATTATTAACCAATTGAAGTTGATTGTCACCTGTTGGGAGCACCCACTCTTCCAAGGGCATATAAGTGTCAAGAAGCTGCTATGATTGAGGGGGCGGAGCCAAGATGGCGGAGAGGAAGCAGCAAGCTGCCTGAGCTCTCCTTCTGTTCCCTCAAAACGAACATTAAATCAAGCCTCTGGACGGATTCTGAAACTACAGAACCTGCAAAGAGACAGAGAGACACAGTCCTCCAACCAGAGATAATTTAGAAGACTTCAGGAAAAGGTCGGTCTGACTCGGGCAAAAGGGAGGCCCAGCGCAGGGCAGCAACCCAGCGCCGAGGGGGTCGGGGCAAATCAGCAGGAGCTGCGGGTCACAGCCGAACAACTGAGGCTCCCGGAACCTGGTTCAAAAATCTGGTGGCCAAGAAGGACAGTGGAAAAACTTACCTGCACCGGCCGAGAGGGCCACGAACGGCGGGATCAGACGCCGGGGTCTGACGCCTGGCTGGCCAGGCTTCTGTATCAATAGGGAAGAAGCCAACACAAACTCAGATGAGGACAATAGCCTCAAATTGTCTACATCTGAAGCCTCACAAGGGAAGGTGAATTGGTCGCAAGAACAAAAAGCCTTCCTGGAAGAGCTCAAAAAGGATTTTAAAAATCAATTGCAAGAGGTAGAAGAAAAAATGGGGAGAGAAATGAAAGCAACACAAAAAAACTATGAAAAAAGAATCAGCAGCTTAGAAAAGGAAGCTGAAGAAAACAAAGCCTTAAAAAATTCATTTGGCCAAATGGAAAAAAAGCTGCATAATCTCACTGAAGAAAACAATACCTTAAAAAATTCACTTAGCCAAACGGAAAAAAAGGTACATAATCTCACTGAAGAAAACAATACCTTAAAAAATTCACTTAGCCAAATGGAAAAAAAGGTGCATAATCTCACTGAAGAAAACAATGCCTTAAAAATTAAAGTGGGACAGTTGGAAGAAAAGGAATCCATGAGACACCAAGAATCGGTCAAGTAGAATAAAAAAAATGAAAAAATAGAAGAAAATGTGAAATACCTCATTGGAAAGACAACTGATCTGGAAAACAGATCGAGGAGAGACAATTTGAGAATCATTGGACTGCCTGAAAGCCATGACCAGAAAAAGAATCTAGATACCATATTCCAGGAAATTATTAAGGAGAACTGCCCTGATATCATAGAATCAGAGGATAAAATCATCATTGAAAGAATCCATCGATCACCTCCTGAAAGAGACCCCAAAAGGAAAACTCCAAGGAATATTGTAGCCAAATTCCAGAATTATCAGGTGAAGGAGAAAATACTCCAAGCAGCCAGAAAGAAGCAATTCAAATATCATGGAGCCACAGTCAGGATTGCTCAGGACCTGGCAGCTTCAACATTAAAGGACCGCAAGGCTTGGAATATGATATTCCGGAAGGCAAAGGAGATTGGATTGCAGCCGAGAATCTATTACCCAGCAAAAATGTGCATTTTCTTTCAGGGGAAAAGATGGACATTTAATGACATTGGGGACTTTCAATCTTTCCTGGTGAAAAGACCAGAACTGAATAGAAAATTTGATCTCAACATACAAGACTCAAGAGAAGTTTAAAAAGGTAAACAGAGGGGAAAAAGAAAAGTTACCCTATTAGGTTAAACTGTTTATATCCCTACACAGGAAGATAATACTCATAACTCTTAAGAACTGTAAATGTATTTGGGCAGAGAGAAGGACTTTATATAGAGGGTATAAATATAAATTGTCTTTGATGTGATGATACAAAAGAATTAAGGAGATAAAAAGGGAGTCTATGGGGAGGAGAGGAAAGGGGAGGTGGAATGGGATGAATTATATCATATGAAGAGGTAAAAAAAAAACCTATTATAATAGAGGGAAAGAAAGGAGGGGGGAACATGGTTTCAACCCTATTCTCATTAGATTTGACTCAAAGAGGGAATAACATATACGTTCATTGGGATAAAGAAACTTAACTCACTCTTTAGGGAAACAAAAGGGGAAGGGAAAGGGGGGGACTGAGAAGGGAGGACAAAAGCAAGGGAGAAAAGGGTAAAGAAAAGAGAGGGGGGTGATAAAAAGGGAGGGCAGATTGGGGGAGGCAGGGGTAAGAAGTAAAACGTCGGTGAGGAGGAATAGGGTGAAAGAAGGGGGGAAAAGTACAAAGGGGGTAAATAGAATGGAGGGGAATAGACAGTCAGTAATAATAACTGTGAATGTGAATGGGATGAACTCTGCTATAAAACGGAAGCGAATTGCAGAGTGGATTAAAAACCAGAACCCTACAATATGCTGTTTACAAGAAACACATTTGAAGCAGAGAGATACACACAGAGTAAAGGTAAAAGGCTGGAGCAGAATATATTATGCCTCAGCTAAAGTAAAAAAGGCAGGGGTAGCAATCCTTATCTCAGACAAAGTGCAGGCAAAAATAGATCTCATTAAAAGAGATAAGGAAGGAAATTACATCTTACTTAAAGGTACTATAGATAATGAAGTAATATCAATATTGAATATGTATGCGCCAAGTGGTATAGCATCCAAGTTCTTAGAGGAGAAGTTAAATGAGTTACAAGAGGAATTAGATAGTAATACTATACTAGTGGGGGATCTGAATCTCCCCCTCTCAGAATTAGATAAATCTAGCCAAAAAATAAATAAGAAAGAAGTGAAAGAGGTGAATAGATTACTAGAAAAGTTAGACATGATAGATGTCTGGAGAAAATTGAATGGGGATAGAAAGGAATATACCTTTTTCTCAGCAGTACATGGCACATTTTCAAAAATTGACCATGTATTAGGGCACAAAAACATCATAGTCAAATGTAGAAAGGCAGAAATAGTAAATGCATCCTTCTCAGATCATGATGCAATAAAAATTACATGTAAGAAAGAGCCAGGGAAAAGTAGAATGAAAATCAATTGGAAACTAAATAATTTCATTCTAAAGAATGAATGGGCCAAACAAGAAATCATAGAAACAATCAATAACTTTATCCAAGAGAATGACAATAATGAGACAACATACCAAAATCTATGGGATGCAGCCAAAGCAGTGCTTAGGGGAAAATTTATAGCTCTAAATGCTTACATGAATAAAAAAGAGAAAGAGGAGATTAATGAATTGGGCATGCAACTTAAAAAGCTAGAAAAAGAACAAATTAGAAATCCCCAATTAGACACTAAATTAGAGATCCTGAAAATTAAAGGAGAAATCAATAAGATTGAAAGCAAAAAAACTATAGAACTAATCAATAAAACTAAGAGCTGGTTTTATGAAAAAACCAATAAAATAGATAAAATACTGGTTAATTTGATTAAAAAAAAGAAAGAAGAAAACCAAATTACCAGTATCAAAAATGAAAAAGGGGATGTTACCACCAATGAAGTGGAAATTAAAGCAATAATTAGGAAATATTTTGCCCAACTGTATGCCAATAAATTTGACAATCTAAATGAAATGTATGAATATTTACAAAAATACAAACTGCCCAGGTTAACTGAAGAGGAAATAAAATCCTTAAATAAACCCATATTAGAAAAAGAAATTGAACAAGCTATTAATGAACTCCCTAAGAAAAAATCCCCAGGGCCAGATGGGTTTACGGGTGAATTTTACCAAACATTTAAAGAACAATTAATTCCAATATTATACAAATTATTTGGAAAAATAGGTGAAGAAGGAGTTCTACCAAATTCGTTTTATGACACAAATATGGTGGTGATACCAAAACCAGGCAAAGCAAAAACAGAGAAAGAAAATTATAGACCAATCTCCCTAATGAATATTGATGCTAAAATCTTAAATAAGATATTAGCAAGGAGATTACAGCAAGTGATCACCAGGATAATACACTATGACCAGGTGGGATTTATACCAGGAATGCAGGGCTGGTTCAACATTAGGAAAACTATTAACATAATCAACCACATCAATAAGAAAACCAACCAAAATCATATGATTATCTCAATAGATGCAGAGAAAGCTTTTGACAAAGTACAGCACCCATTCCTAATAAAAACACTAGAGAGTTTAGGAATAGGGGGAGCTTTCCTTAGAATAATAAACAGTATCTACCTAAAGCCATCAGCAAGTATTATATGCAATGGAGATAAATTAGAGGCCTTCCCAATAAGATCAGGGGTGAAACAGGGATGTCCATTATCACCCCTATTATTTAATATTGTCCTAGAAATGTTAGCTTTAGCAATCAGAGAAGAGAAAGGAATTAAAGGAATTAGAATAGGCAAGGAGGAAACAAAACTATCACTCTTTGCAGATGATATGATGGTATACTTAAGGAATCCTCGAGAATCAAGTCAAAAATTACTTGAAACAATTAACAACTTTAGCAAAGTAGCAGGATATAAAATAAATCCACATAAATCATCAGCATTTCTATACATGACCAACAAAGTCCAGCAGCAAGAGATAGAAAGAGAAATTCCATTTAAAGTAACGGTAGGTAATATAAAATACTTGGGAGTCTACTTGCCAAGACAAACCCAGGAACTCTATGAACACAACTACCAAACACTCTTCACACAAATCAAATCAGATCTAAATAATTGGAAAGATATCAATTGCTCATGGATAGGCAGAGCTAATATAGTAAAAATGACAATACTGCCTAAATTAATTTACTTATTCAGTGCCATACCAATCAGGCTACCTAAAAATTATTTTATACAGTTAGAAAAAATAATAACAAAATTCATCTGGAAAAACAAAAAATCAAGAATATCCAGGGAAATAATGAAAAAAAATTCACAGGAAGGTGGGTTAGCGGTACCAAACCTGGAGCTTTACTATAAAGCGGCAGTCATCAAAACTATCTGGTACTGGCTAAAAAATAGAGTGGTAGATCAATGGAATAGGCTAGGCTCAGGAAATGCAGTAGTAAATGACACTAGTAATGTAGTGTTTGATAAACCCAAAGACTCCAGCTTCTGGGATAGGAACTCAGTATTTGACAAAAACTGCTGGGAAAACTGGAAGATAGTATGGCAGAAATTAGGCTTAGACCAACATCTTACACCTTATTCTAAAATAAGGTCAAAATGGATACATGATTTAGACATAAGAGGTGATACCATAGGTAAATTAGGAGAGAAAGGAATAGTGTACCTATCAGATCTTTGGAAAGGAGAACAGTTTTTGACCAAACATGAGATAGAGTATATTATAAAATGCAAAGTGGATGATTTTGATTATATTAAATTAAAAAATTTTTGTACAAACAGAAGCAATGCATCCAAAATTAGAAGGGAGGCAGAAAGCTGGGAAACAATTTTTGAGGCCAGTGCTTCTGATAAAGGCCTCATCTCTAAAATATATAGGGAATTAAATCAAATTTATAAGAATCCAAGTCATTCCCCAATTGAGAAATGGTCAAAGGATATGAACAGGCAGTTTTCTGATGAAGAAACCAAAGCTATCTATTCCCATATGAAAAAATGCTCTAAATCTCTAATGATTAGAGAGATGCAAATTAAAACAACTCTGAGGTACCACCTGACACCTATCAGATTGGCTAAAATGACAAAAAAGGAAGATAATAAATGTTGGAGAGGCTGTGGGAAAATTGGAACACTAATGCATTGTTGGTGGAGCTGTGAGCTGATCCAACCATTCTGGAGAGCAATTTGGAATTATGCCCAAAGGGCGATAAAGCTGTGCATGCCCTTTGACCCAGCAATCCCACTTTTAGGTCTTTTGCCCAAAGAAATCATGGAGGGGGGAAAGGGACCCACATGTACAAAAATATTTATAGCTGCTCTTTACGTGGTAGCAAGGAATTGGAAGTTGAGGGGGTGCCCATCAATTGGGGAATGGCTGGACAAGTTGTGGTATATGAATACAATGGAATACTATTGTGCTGTAAGAAATGATGAGCAGGAAGAGTTCAGAGAAACTTGGAGGGTCTTACGTGAGCTGATGATGAGTGAGATGAGCAGAACCAGAAGAACATTGTACACAGTATCATCAACATTGAGTGTTGACCTACTGTGATGGACTATATTCTTCTCACCAATGCAATGGTACAGAAGAGTTCCAGGGAACTCATGATAGAAGAGGATCTCCAAATCCAAGAAAAAAAAAAAGAAAGAAAGAACTGTGGAGTATAGATGCTGATTGAACCATATTATTTCTTTTGTTTTGGGTGCTGTTGTTTTTTTTTTTTCTATTCTGAGGTTTTGCATCACTGCTCTGATTCTTTCTCTTGTAACAGGATTAATGCAGAAATAGGATTAATGTTATTATGTGTATATATATGTGTGTGTATATATATATCTATATGTATATGTATAGATATATATAGATATAACCTATATCAGATTACCTGCTGTCTAGGGGAGGGGGGAGGGAGGGGAGGGAGGGAGGGAGAAAAATCTGAAATTGTAAAGCATGTATAAACAAAAGTTGAGAACTATCTTTACATGTAACGGAAAAAATAAAATATCTCATAATGTAATAAAAAAAAAAAAAAAAGAAGCTGCTATGATTCATCCTTGGTCCATGAGAGATAGCCAAATGTCCATCTTTTTATTAATTATTCACTATCCATAATCAGTAAAATGATTAATTACCAAGAAAGTGGCTTCAGGAGAGGGAGCCATTGGTATTCATAGTAAGGGTCTGAGCTAGATTTTACAGCCAAATGAAGCATTAATAGCTTAAGGAGGAAGGATCAGTCTTTGTGAGTAAACAGGGGGACCCCAATTCACCTGAAGTACCCTTTTGGCAGCAATGCCATCTTTGGATGTGAACTCTGGGGACCAACGCTATGTAGGAACTGAGCTAAGTCGGAGCCTGCTCCCCCGAGGCCAAGGCGGCATAGGAGAGAGTAAGTCCCAGAAGAGTTGGGAGAGATGTTTGTATATTTGTTTTATATATATATATATATATATATATATATATATATATATATATATATATATATATATATATATATATATATATATATATATATATATATATATATATATATATATATATATATATATATATAGTTTTGTTTTTCAGGGCAACGAAGGTTAAGTGACTTGCCCAGAGTCACACAGCTAGTAAGTGTTGAGTGTCTGAGGCCAGATTTGAACTCAGGTACTCCTGAATCCAGGGCCAGTGCTTTATCCACTGTGCCACCTAGCTGCCCCTCTCTATATATTTTTAAAGTAAATATTCTTTTGTAAAAGGATATTTGTTAAGTGGTTAAATGGAACTGGGCTGCTAGTCAGCGACCCCCTACCAAGGGAGAGAAAATGGCTAAGTTGGAGCTTGAGTTGATGGCAGTACAGAAGAAATACCCACAAACCCTCAGGATACCTTTGAACACTAAGGTGTGATATAGCAAGCAACCCGGATCTGAGAGAGTAGGTCCAGAGGATGTTATAAAATATTTGTGTGTGTATTCAGCCAATGAGAGAACTTTTTATTTATAGTTTTGGGTTCCAATTTTCTCTCTCCTTCCCTCCCTCCCCTCCCCCATCTCTGAAGTGGCAAGCAATCAGATATGGGTTATACATGTATGGTTATGTAAACCATTACCATATTTGTCGTTTTGTATAAGAAAACTTGATTAAAAGAAAAAATGAAAGTAAAAAATAGCATGTTTCAGTCTGTTCCATCGATATCAGTTATTTCTTTGGAGGCAGATAGTATGTTTTCTCAATAGTCCTTTGGGATTGTCTTGGATCATTGAATTGTTAACAATAATCAAGTCATTCACAGTTCTTTATCAACCAATATTGCTGTCTCTGTGCACAATGTTCTCTTAGTTCTGCTCACTTCACTATACTTCATTTCATATGTAAGGGCCTGAAGTTCTAGCTATGATGTCTAAAATCTAATGAGTGATCGCCTTAAATTAGAAAATGTATAGCACCAATCTTTGGTCATTAAGCATTTATTAAAGTATATTAGGGGTTAGTAAAGAGAAACACGTCGATAAAGTATTCCTATTCTGCCTGTCCCTGCTGCCTCTGCCACCAAGCCCAAGTCAGGAACTGAAAAGGCTTTGCTTCCCCTGCGGCTTCTCCCAGAACCCTCCTGTGAAACAGGAAACAGGATCATACACACACACACAGCTCCAAGTTAATTGGCTGGTAACACTGATTGACAGCTACCCACAGACTGCAGACACAACTTCCAGATGCCGAAGTCACGTGTTTTCTTTTCATGGCCAGAGTTCACAATGCCCCTCCCAGCAGGGGGTGTCATTCCAATTCTCACACACATATTTCTTTCCAGGCCTTTCTGAAGGCATCCTGCTTGTCATTTCTTATAGCACAATAATATTCCATCACCATCATATACCACAGTTTGTTTAGCCATTCCCCAACTGATGGACATTCCTGTGATTTCCAATTCTTAGCCACCACAAAAAGAGCTGCTATAAAAATTTTTGTACAAATAGGTCTTTTTCTCTTTTTAGGGATGTCTTTTGGATATTAACCTAGCAGTGGTATTTCTGGATCAAAGGGTATGCACAGTTTTACTGGGCATAGTTCCAAATTGCTCTCCAGAATGGTTGGATCTTTTCACAGTTCTAATAGTGGATTAGCATCCCAGCTTTCCCACATCCCCTCCAATATCCAATATTTTCCATTTTTGTTATATTTGCCACTCTGAGAGGTGTGAGGTGATACCTCAGAGTTGTTTTAATTTGCATTTCTATAATCAATAGTGATCTAGAGCATTTTATATGAGTATAGATAGCTTTTATTTCTTTGTCTGAAAACTGCCTATAATGAGAGAATTTTTGAAGATTGGTTGAAACCAACCATATTATCAAAAAGTTGGCTTCTTATTAGTCTAGAATCAGTCATTGAAAACACTGAAGTATGATGTGCATTCAGTGGTTGGTTTGTGTGTCTTAATATAATGTATGTAAAATAAACTGTCCATTTACAGTTCATATATATATGTATATATATATATATATAGTTGATAATTGGGTAAATTCAGGAAGTTTGAAGAGACAAGAGGACAAAAGCACCCACCAAGACTGCCAGTGAAGCATCTGTAAATGAGTTCAAATACCAAGTGATAAATGCAAAATAAATATAAATATTCTATCATTATCTCCAAATATTACTTCAAACACACCAGTCATGTGACCAGTGGATGGTCACTTAGGTTATCTGACCTTCAATTTCTTCATCTGTAAAATGGAGGTAATATATATCTGATTGCTTACCATCTCAGGAAGGGGAGAGGAAATCAAAACTTTTTTTAATGTTAAAAATTGTTCTGATATATAATTGGGGGAAAATGAAATATTATATTAAAAAAAACAAAATGGAGGTAATAATGCTAACAGAGAATTGATGTGGTAATATATGTAACACCCTTTGCAAACTGTGAAGCGCTGTATGTCAACCATCATTATTATATATTGCCTATATAAACTGGCATGAGAGATTTTATCTCAGTAAGTCTCAGTTTCCTTAGAAAATCACTTTAGAAATATCTTGCATAATCCGTGGAGTATATAGATAAGGAAACTGAGGCCCAAAGACATAAAGTGACTTGTCCAAGATCACACAGCTATTTAATGGCAAATCAAAGACTAGAACCCAGTTCTCCTAACTTCCCAAGTCAAAGTTCTTTCTACTATACCATACTGCTACTTGAATATCATGTAGTTACAGCTATTGCCTGGGGCAGAGGGGAGATAATAGATGAGGGGAACTGAAGTTAAGAAGGTCAGGCCCTTAGAAAGATTTCCCTCATACTCTCCTGGCTACAGAGCATTTCCTTTTATCTTCATTTTAACCAATACTTCCAGTTCCACTTCTGAATTCTGTGTAATTGTATATTCAGGTCACACAGCTGATTGTGCAGCAAATGTATTAGCAGGAACTTCATAAGGCTGATAAAAACTGATGGGAGGGTCTGATTCTCCTAAATGACTTCAGTAACAAAATCAATTAAGATCAAAACCAGATTGTTCACAAAAGTGCATCTTCCTATAAATAGTAGTATTTCTCCCATACTTCTAGCTTTCAGCTTGGCTAAAATTTTATGTATGTATTTTGACCCTTGTTGACCCCCTGTTGTTAAACAAATAACCGAATTCTCCATGGTTCCAGTATTAAAACCAAAATCAACCAAATGGAAAAGTGCTCCTTCATATAAGAATATTAAGACTTTTTGCTTTCCTGACATGAAGAACGGAGCTGATCAGTGAGCCAGTTAGAATGCAGCTGTCTAATGAGCATATAATCTATCTTATTTCTCAGTTATTAGAGAATACTTATATTTCTTTCTCTGTTCTATCATTTCGTAAACCATAAAGTCTCAATTATCTAGCCATTATTTAACCACCCGCAAAGCTCTTTTACCATGAGAGTTTGTGTTGCCTGATAAAGCAAAGTGCTTTGTAAGGGCGAAGGGCTATGTTAGCATTAGCAATTATCACAGAATCATTAAGCCTCAGAGCCAGAAGAGACTTCAGAAATTAGCTAGTCCAATCTCTGCATGTTAAGAGTGAAGAAACTAAGACTCAGATAAGTATATTTGCCCTAGTTCACCCAACTCATGGAAAAGCAGAACATCACCCATCTCTCTATCCTGTCTTCTTTCCACCATACTATATTGTCACTATTATTTGGGGAGCTGTATTAATATGTCTCCACTTGATCTAATTTTTAGAGGGAGACAGGTGCTAAATATTGCTTATTCTCTTTTTTCTTAGCCTTCTCTTCATCCTTTCCCTTCTTACTACAGAATCATTATATGAAGTAAAGCGCCTAGGGCCTCCTTCATCTGTGGATCTCCCTACTTTCTAAGTACTTTATGAGTCAGAATCTTATTTAAAACATAGCTCTCATGCCCCTACAAGTATTTTTATTTTCACTAGTAAGCCAAAGGACAGACTGTTCAAATCCAAGGTATTTAATATAGTAATAAGATTGAAATAGAATATTCCCCCAATAAGCCTGAAGCTCACTTTCCTGTAACTATACACACCTTTAATGGGAAGAGTAGATATGCATAGCAACCACATGTGAGGCCTTTAAAACTAGAATATGCATCTCTAGTGAATCTCAGGGTATCATATAAAGGAGTGCTCATGCACAGAAAGCAAATGTGGTCAGTAAAAATTCAAAGAAGTGTAGTTCGTGTTTCTGACATGTCAGAGTTGTTTATGTCTCCTAGAGATGGTATCATGTTTTTGTTGGTCCTCACTCTTCTTTATTGGGCTTTGCTTTTCCACTCCAACTTGTCTTCAGTTTTCAACTGTCTTTAAAGTCACCTACTATGTGGCTCCTTTTTCCAGTAGGGATGCTGTGATTAGTAAGCCTTTCCCCTACAGTGAAGGGCTATAGTACATTAAGTAAGCTCTTTCAGCCTCCTATGGGCTCAACAAAAATCTTAAAGGCCACTCACTATTCTTTCTACCATCAATTGTGGAGAATAGTGGTTTGTAAGCTTCTCCCTTATAGGATAGAGCCAGAAATCTTTCAGCCAATGGCATCAATTCTCCTTATCCAGGCCTTAACAGGAGTTAGTAAATCATGTCTGGCTAAGATCATGTCTGTTCTGTGAAATTCTCTCTCCTCTAATGATTTCTAACTCTCTTAATTCAACTCTTTTCTGAATCATAGTGAGAAAGTCATTTTAGTTCTTAGTTTTTGTCAAAGGAATATTTACCCACAATTGGGCAAGTATTTCCAGGATTCTACTTTCTCAACTCAAACAAAAGTAAAATGGTGGTAAGGAAATTACTTTCAATCTCCCCCATCATGCTGCTCTCTTCTATACAAATCACAAGACCTGAGTTGATTAGAGAAGAAAAAACTGGTGACTTTTGCCCCATTTCCCACCAGCAAAAAAAAAAAAAAAAATCGCATTCTGATTGCTCTCTAGTTTATCTACAGAAGAAATTATAGAGAAGGGGCAGACAGAATAGACAAATACAGAGAAATAGGAAATAGGAAATAAAGGGGTATGTCAGATAATAAGTTCATGCAATAGAAAAAAAGTTTACTGGGTAAAAGAAGGGGGAAAAAAGAATAAAGAGAAGAAATCTTTCAAGAGATACAAGTGATTTAGACCCTGAAAACAAGAATACAAACTTAACATTGCTTCCAAAATCATATAATTATAGGATTTAAGAAAGGAATGAATATATTGTGCTCATATAAATAGTCATAGTCCCAATTAGGGGACTAGAGAAATTCTAAATATCAAAATTTGTGACATGTATATTGGAATGGCAGGGCAGAAATAAAATCAATATAAATTATTTGACAGTCAAATCCATCTTTCCCTTCAACTCCACTAGGAATAATAATATACCCTCCAGAAAAAATCCCCTTCAGGATTTGAAAAATGGAAGAATTCATTCTTCCACCTATTTTTTTAAACTCACAAGAGGGCTTTCCTCTACAGATTTTTAAGAGTGTAATCTTCTACCCATGGATTGGAGGATAAAATTGAATATGATTAAATAGAGGACAATTGGAAATGCATGAATTCCATTGATAAATGATACACTATCTTTTACTTCATTTTTAAAAATTGATATTGTTTTTTCTTATCTTAAGACCTGGTTCAGACACCAATGCTTCTCTTCCCTGATCACTCTCATTTTATAGTTATTTCTCTCTCCTCAGATTCTCTTAATGTGTCTTGGATTATGTTATTAACTACATGAGAGAACAGTTGTTTTTCTCAAACTAATACAACTGTAAAACCCAAACATAGAATTTATATGCCAGATATAGAGTAAAGATGAATCTAAAATATGAGAAACATCATATAAGTTTTTTTTTTAATTATGAAATGGACATCATAGAATTTATATGTTATTTTGTCATTTCAGTCATGTCAGCTCTTTATGACCCCATTTGGAGTTTTCTTGGCAAAGATAGTAGAGTGGTTTGGCATTTCCTTGTGCAAGAACTTATATACTTCAACCCAATATAACGTCACCTATTCCCTGTGGAGCACATGTTGAGGTCATGTAACCTCTCAAAATTATGCTTCAATGTCTGGCTTCAGGATACCAACTGAAACCCTCACAGCAGTGACTCATCTTGAACTCCACCCTTTTGTTCCAGAAGAGGAAGCAAAAGAACTAATGGAAAATTGGGGTAGAGTAGAAGATGCAGGCAGGGAGTCAGTGAAAATTTGACTATAGGGGAAATAGACTGCCTGTGTCTGAGTGAAAGGCAGCTAGGTGGTAAGGTGAATAGAGTGCCCAGCCTGTTGTTGTTTGTTCTGGAAGAGAGCCATGACATCCAAGGTGGGGGTAGGGGGTAGGGGGTGATGTCATGACTTGCAATGAATTGGATTTATTTTTTGTTATTTTCCAGTTACATATAAGGATAGTTTTCAACATTTGTTTTCACAGGATTTTCAGTTCTAAATTTTTTTCTCCCCCCCTTCCCTCCCTCCTCCCCAAAACGGAAAGCAGTCTGATATGGGTTGTATATGTACAAAATGAATTGGATTTAAATGAGAGAGGGCTGTGCAAGGTCACCAATCTCATTCCTCCAGAGCCATCTGCGTCCAGTGGCAAGACATACATCAGTATGACTAGAAATGGCTCTGGATATTTTTTAAACAATTGGGGTTAAGTGACTTTCACAGGGTCACACAGCTATTAAGTGTCTGAGGTGAAATTTGAACTCAGATCCTCCCAACTTTAGGGCCAATGCTCTATTCACTGCACTACCTAGCCACCCCAGAGTGCCTGACCTAGAGTGTTCATCTTCCTGAGTTCAAATCTAGCCTCAGACAATTACTAGCTGTGTAACTACAGATAAGTCAATTAATCCTGTTTGCCTCGGTTTCCTCGTCTATAAAATGAGCTGGGAAAGGAAATGGCCAACGACTATAGTATCTTTGCCAAGAAAACC
This sequence comes from Dromiciops gliroides, assembly GCF_019393635.1. Taxonomy (NCBI): domain Eukaryota; kingdom Metazoa; phylum Chordata; class Mammalia; order Microbiotheria; family Microbiotheriidae; genus Dromiciops; species Dromiciops gliroides. The sequence continues at coordinate 242,032,103 of NC_057861.1, read as the reverse complement.
CCAGATGGGGTCACAAAGAGTCAGGCACAACTGAAAAATGACTGAAAGTATGAGTAAAGGGGGACTAGAAATACAGCTGAAGTCATTTTTTTCCCAGTAAATTTACTTTGGGAATATAAGCCAGCTCCCCAAACCCCTCAACAAGCAAGAAGGCTAAGGACAATCAGCCTTTGGAATCTGTAGAGAAACAGAAGGGGGAGGTGACAAAGAGGAAGAAAAACAGCAATGGGTGATTAGAAATACAAGAGAAAGCCTAAAGGAATGAAAGGCCAAGGGAGAATGCCTGAGAAAAACCTAGCTAACAATCAGAAAAACCAACAGAAAGGCTCCTCAAGACAGAAGGAATAATAAGTAAAAGTTTAAAGAAAAGCCAGAATACTATAAACAAATACATATATAAAGTTAATTCAAAGTACTATAGTTTGAAGAAAAATGAACCACAACTTCCTAGTAAAAAGGGAATTTGGTGGAATTCCCAGAAATCTTGGGAAAACAAATAAACTCTGTAATGGTGCTAAAGAGAAAGAAAACTTCTTAAATATATTTTTAAATTTTAATACATTTTTATTGCTATCTTTCATATCTTTTTTTTCTTCTTTTTTTTGGGGGGGAGGGGGAATGGGGCAATGAGGGTTAAGTGACTTGCCCAGGGTCACACAGCTAGTAAGTGTCAAGTGTCTAAGGCCAGATTTGAACTCAGGTCTTCCTGAATCCAGGGCCGGTGCTTTATTCACTGCACCATCTAGCTGCCCCCATGTGGGTCTCCATTCTTAACCAGCCTAAGAGGTTAATATATTAGACCACAAGGTACCACTGGCTTCATCCCTGTCGGCTGAAAGGGTATGTGTTTCCTTGACCCCTCGCTTCCCATTAAGGAGTGACTTGGGCAGTGGGGAGAATTTGACTCATTTTCTTCCACAAAATCTGTCATGTCAAATTATGCTTTATGACAGAACAGAAGCTACTACAGACATAATACATTATGACATGACACCAGTTATCCAGTGATATACCTCATTAGAGAAAACTATAAAGGCATGAGCTAGAAGTGACCCTCCCTATACCATCCCAGCACACTTTCTGACTTCATTAGTCATCTTGATCATTTTGTGGTTGTCATTCAAACCTCTTAGTTTTAGTTCTTGGTCAATTTCCTATAGTGACAATTTTTAGCATCAAAGTAGACAGGGAGGACTAAGTTTCCCATCAGAAAAATAAGAAATACCATGAGAAAAAAATTGATTCTGTGAAATAAACTCACCTGATTCAAACAAATGATATCCCACACATGCTAAGGGGGTCAGCAGGAGGGAAGACAATTGAAAAATAATTGCTAGTATGAGCTGGAAGGAAATTCTTCCCTTCTCCATATATGACAATCAATCGAACACTAGGAATACAGCTAAGAATCTGTATAGTTAAGAACACAATGCCATTTCTATACTGAGAAACCCTAATTACCTGGCTTTTTGCTTTGTGGGTTTTTTTTTTTCCTAAAAGGATATATTTGATAGGAACAATAAGAACATAAACACTGGAGCAGCAGTGGATAGAGCACTGGCCCTGGATTCAGGAGTATCTGAGTTCAAATCCAACCTCAAACACTTGACACTTACTAGCTGTGTGACCCTGGGCAAGTCACTTAACCCCCATTGCCCCGCAAAAAAAAAAAAAAAAAAAGAACTTAAAGGCTAAAACAATTATTGTCATAGAACAGTGCCCTGATACCAAAATCAATCTCAACATTTTGTTAAACTAACTAGTCCTTAAAGATCTCTCCAACTGTCTCCTTGGGATCATAGATAGGATCATAGAACCCCAAATCCTTTCCCCCCTGAATATTGCAACCAATCTTCTGTTATTTTAAGCTCCTTGAACTGTCTTGTTCTTGTCATAAGGGCATAGATTTAGAGCTAGAGGTCACCAAGTCCAGAGAAATTGATGTCCAGAGTGGGTAAGTGACTTGCCCATTGTCACACAGCCGGTATGTGTCAGACTTGGAGCTAGGTCTTTGTAAACCCAACTCTCTATCCACTGGTCAACACTGCTTCTCATGAAAGGGGAAAGTAGAAGACTGTGACCAGTATCACCTCATTAAACATTAAGAAACAATAAAAAAAAAATTAAATGTGCTTATAAAAAGCTCAGGGAAAGATTGCATTAAGCTAGATTTTCCTGAAAACATACATGGACAGTAAACTGTCACCAGATTTGAATTAGAAGAGGAAAATAGATTATGTTTTAGGAAATGTTTAGTAATTTTAATGTGTGACTGAAATAAGAAGTCGGTTGATTATATAATAAGAGTGAAGGATAGGGGCAGGTAGGTGGCATGGTGGATAGAGCACCAGCCTTGGATTCAGGAGGACCTGAGTTCAAATCCGGCTCAGACACTTGGCATTTACTACCTGTGTGACCCTAGGCAAGTCACTTAACCCCAATTGTCTCACTTAAAAAAAAAAAAAAAAGAATGAAGGATAATCTACTGATTAATGACTAGATGTTTTCTAGAGTTGAGTTGGACCTTGAAAGACAGATTGGGTTTCAAAGAGTTGAGATAAGGAAAAAGGGAATACTAGGGTTTGGGAATGCTGTATTGGGGGTTGTTGATTATACAACAGAGGAAGGTGTCTACGGAATGACTGGCCCTCCCCTGATAAAACTGTATATAGCTAGAATGAATGTCCACAAACCAAATGTGTCCCAGGTGCCAGAATTTCTAGTTGTGGCCTTGTCCCCAAACCTCTGTTTTCACCTCTCTTTTTTCCTCTCTATATTTTCTCTCTCCCAGCAATCTCAGCTACTGTCATGGATTCAATGATACCTCTAAGCAAATGACTTCTAAACTGTAGTCTCTAAACCTAATTTCTCTTCCGAGTTCCAGACTTCCTTTCCATTTTAACATTTTGACATCTGAATTTCAAAATATCGCAAAGTGAGCTCATTACCTTTACTCCGAAATTACTTATCCTTTCCCGTCTCCACCAGACAACCAAAGAATTCTTTAGAAACCCTCTCAATATCAGAGGAAAATGAGGAAGACCTCCAGTACATTAAGTGCATCCCTCATGTAGCAAACTTGAGGGAAGACAAAAATTACACTGGTTGGGCAAGCATGGATAAGTTGTGGCCTGTATCATAAGAGGGAACTTCCAAATTTATGAGATGACTGGTTACAGACTTACCATCATACAGGGATTTCAATCGAGGTCTTTCTGATTCTAAGATTTATACTCTATTCAATATCAATAAAAATCACTAACATTTATATAGTGCCTACTGCGTGCCAACTAATTTACTAAGGACTGTACAAATATCTCATCTGATCCTCACAACAACCCTGGAAGGGAAGTGTTATTATTACCCCCATTTTACAGATGAGAAAACTGAAGCAAATAGAGGTTAGGTGACTTGCCCAGGGTCACCTAGATGGTAAATGTCTGAGGTAACATCTGAACTCAGGTTTTTCTGACACCAGACCTAGCACGCTGTGCACTACAGAGACACCTATCTGCTGCCCCATGCTGACTCTCTACTGTCCTGAAATAAGGGACTGACCTGAAATAAGACCAGGTTCTCTTTGGAATGTATAAGGATATGAGTGGGACTGAATTTTTGTTTTTCTCTTCTTCCCTTTTCCATATCTGCTTACTATATTTGACCAAGTTACTTTATAGTAGAAATGTTTAAAGGAGCACTGGATTTGAAAACAGGAAGACCTAGGTTCAAATCATATTTTTGACACTAGCTAAATGGCCTTGGGCAAATCACCAAACTTCTCTTGAATGCAGTTTCTTTGTAAAATGAGGGGTTGGACTTTTTGTTGTTTAGTCGTTTTTCAGTTGTGTCTGACTCTTCATGACCCCATTCAGGGTTTTCTTTTTTTTGTTGTTTTTTTGTGAGGCAATTGGGGTTAAGTGACTTGCCCAGGGTCACACAGCCAGTAAGTGTTAAGTGTCTGAGGCCAGATTTGAACTCAGGTACTCCTGACTCCAGGGCCGGTGCTCTATCCATTGCGCCATCTAGCTGCCCCCATTCGGGGTTTTCTTGACAAAGATACTTGAGTGGCTTGTCATTTCCTTCTCTATCTCATTTTACAGATGAGGAAACTGAGGCAAACAGGGTTAAGTGATTTGTCCATCGTCACACAGCCAGTAAGTATCTGAGGTTGGATTTTGTTGAGGGTGCAAAGCACCCCAGAAGTTCTCTGGGGCACATCAAGGAATCTTCTTGAGAAACTAAACCAGAGGACAGATACGTCTAGAGAGATAAGGGGAACCAAATCAGACTGAGCTAGCTTCGGGACTTCCACCCTTCATTCTGATCTCCTTTACCCCTGGGGAGCTAACTTTGGGTGTGGCTGCGGCCTTTATGTCCTGAAGAGATGGCTTGAGAGATCCGTAGCCACCCCTCACCCAATTCCTCTAGCCACCACCAGTGGGGGATGGTCCTCCCTCACTAAAGGAACTTTCCACAGGAAGATGGTCACACCCCCATCAGTCCCTTATAAAAGTACCTGCCGAGGGGCAGCTAGGTGGCGCAGTGGATAAAGCACCGGCCCTGAATTCAGGAGTACCTGAGTTCAAATCTGGCCTCAGACACTTGACACTTACTAGCTGTGTGACCCTGGGCAAGTCACTTAACCCCCATTGCCCCGCAAAAAAAAAAAAAAAAAAAGTACCTGCCAGTCTCCTGCTCGAGGAGATTGGTACCTCAGAGTCACATGCTTTCTTCCATACCTATACAAAGAAGTCCAAGGATTTCTTTCATGGTTTCCCTTCCCCTCCCCCCCCCACCCCGCCTTCCCTTCCCTTGCCCCTAAATAAACTACCATCTTATTCTAACTGCTTTTGGGTGCAAGAGGGTGTAATTCTTTAAAAAGGAATTCCTAAGAACCCCTACCCAAATCCGTACCCCATTTTCCCCCATAACAATTTGAACTCAGGAAGAGAAGTCCAGCACTCCACTAGCTGTACCTGGGATTGGATTAGCTCATCCAAATCTATAACCCTAAATTTTTTGTCAAAACTCTAAAGGCCATAAGCCATAGTTCCCACAAGACTCCAGTGACTAGCATAATTCCAAGCACACATTAGAGATTTTTTTCCATCGAACTGAATTAAAATTGAATTAAATTAAACTAGTTTTGAGTTGTTTTGCTTTGGGTTTTTTTTTTTTTTTAACCGAGCTCCCACTGATTTATCCACATCAGGAAAACTGTAATGTAGTTAACACAAACTGCCTCCTCCCTCTTCTCTGACTTCTCTTGCTGAAAATAACCAGCAGAGCAGCCAACAATTGAAGCAGACATAGAGAATAAACCCCCCATTCATGCCAGGAGGTAGTTGTGGACTACAATGTTGACACAGGGGCAGATTGCCAGTCCTGTGTTAGGAAGCTGATGAGCTGCCGCCCAACATGAGCAGCAGTCTCAACCCTTCTGCCCCCTTCCTTCAGCAAGCTCTACATGCCTATCAGCCGCAATTATTTCACTTTTAAAAAGAGACTACTTGAGGTTGGCTTGGCAATTGGAGATTTTAGTCCTAGTACTAAGCTTGCAAGACAAGAGTGAAATAAAATCTAAAAGGAAGCAACTTAATTTCCCATTTGTTACTGGATGCCAGATGTTACATTGCAACCCAGTGGAAGAAATCTGAGGCGCCCACCTTGACTAATTGCTACAACTGGGTAAGGGATGTACTAACGTGGAAAAGATTAGCCATGTAAGGAGCCTTGATTCAAAGGGCCTTTTGAGCATTTGGCTGCCATCCCTGCCTTTCTCCGAACAAAAAGACACACCATAAAATACAGTGGTCTGGTTTTCATATCTTCTAAGTTTATGTATTAATACAGCTCTTTTCATGATACTCAGGCCTTATATACAAACCACAACTGTTTTACACTAGAGAACAGATAGTCATGTATATTTTTTAATGCTACATGGAAGAAGAAGGGAAAAAAAAAAGGCCTGGGGAAATGAAGCTTAACCCATTCTTTACGGAATTCCGGTAATTAATTCTTTGCAAAAGCATGAATACCCAGACATATCTTTCAAGGCTGCTTCTAAGAAAAAACATCACTGGAACAGTTGCTTTCTTATTCCTTTCCTCCTCTTCCTTAAATTATAGAGTCTTTTAATTATTTAAAGTCCTCTGCCAACAAATAGTATAATCCTGTCTGAGAGTACGTATTGTATACAGTATAAGGTACTATGGGGGTGAATGTTTAACCAGTTGGGGGGGTGGAGAAATGCACGTATATATGGCATGATACACCTTTGAATTTAATCTACATTATTAAAGTTTTCTCCATTTTTTTTTTTTTTTTGCGGAGTAATGAGGGTTAAATGACTTGCCTAGCGTCACACAGCTAGTAAGTGTCACGTGTCTGAGGCAGGATTTGAACTCAGGTCCTCCTGAATCCAGGGCCAGTCAGTGCTTTATCCACTGTGCCACCTAGCTGGCCCCCTCCATTACTTTCTTAAGCCTTAGAAATCAACAAACAGCACATCAAGCTTTGATTGTAGCATTCGCCAATTTCCAAAGTATAAATGCCCACATTTAGGAACCAAGTCCAACCTGGTTACATCACATCCCTGTGTATTTTACATTAGGAAGTTGAATTATTTTTGAAAGGTAAACTGAGACTTGTTGATCTTAGTGATTTATAATGGAAATGAAATGGAAAGGGGACTGAGCATTCTAACCCTTGCTCTTTACTGTATGACCCTGGGCAAATTGTTCACTCTCTCTGGGATTATTTACTCATCTATAAAATGAAAGCAATAACAACTGACCCCCTCCCTACTTCACAGTGATATTGGGACAACAAATTAAATAATAGTTATTATTCTCTCCTTTGCCCTGGACAATCAATGGTTCAGAGAATCACAGGAATTCAGAGTTGAAAGGCACCTAAGAAACCATCTAGTCCAGTCTATATCTAAAAGAATTCCTCTCTGCATTATGCCCAACATTTAGACTAGTATAGAGCACATCTTCCTTTGTCAATATCCTTCCTACCTACCCTGGGATCCACACCTAGTTCTAAGATCTCTGAGGGTAGAGCCCACGCCCTCTTATTTGTGGGATGGCGGAAGGAGTCCTGAAGAGCCCAGGGCTCTGGACACAAAATATGTTTCTGATACCACTGCCAGTAGTGGACATCCTATAAATATGAGAGAAAGGCAGCACCTTTAAACTCCTACCCCTCAGAAGTAAGTATGGGCAGGGGTGAAAAGAGGATCTATACCCAGAAGGACATAAAGATACGTAACAACACACAGAACCAACCACTACTGGACCCAGGCAACTAGAACACTCAACCTCTTCCTCTTCATGAAAAGGCCCCTCTCAGCTCAGGACCCAAGCACAAGCAGAGCCAATTCAGTGCTGGGGAAACCTGGCTCCTAAAGAAAGAGGAGTCAGGCTCTTTTGCCTCACTCTCTAGCTGTTTACACTCCTACCCCAAAACCCTGAGGAAGAAAAATCATTTAAAATTTAGGTCTGGCTCCAGACCTGCACAAAAGGAAGGGGAAAGGTGAGAGATGTACAATGTAAAAGAGGTATTAATGACCTCTTTATTTCCTCTACACAAAAGAAGTGCTTAACACAAGAGATTCACAAGCATGAATTAACAAAGACTTAAGAAGAAGCTCTAACTTGTGCCCATTTTTAGACAGTCTTGAAAGGTAATATTTACATCAAAATGTAGGGCATTTTATAGTACTACTGAATCATCATTTTACCTCCCCCTTCCCCCATTCTATTCAGTCCAAAGAAATTCCTCCATTTCTCTGCCTTCTGGCAAGCCAGGTCAGGGGTTGGGTTCCTCTTCCTGCCAATGGTCATCTTCTCTGATGCAGAAACTCCTCCTGCTGCCAGGCAACTCCACCTGAGGGACCCAGAACCACTGGACCTCATAAACACACAAGACTGTTTTCAAGGTCCTTCTCAGGATCATTACCTGGTCACCCATATTTACAAAGGAAATATAGAAGTAAAGCAGTAATTAGGGCTCCCAGATATAGTCTCGTTTGCCAAAGCCAACACATGCACTTTAACTGACAAGCGCTCAAAGCATCCATATTTCCAAAGCAGAGGACGGAAGGCAATAGAACTAGCCCCTCTCTAACTTACTAGGGAAAGGATCAAAGACGCCTGACATGCTCCCACACATGGAAAGAGCATGCTGAAGAATGGGTTTATTCCCTTTTGGTGTCTACTAAGTGGGCATATGCTGATAAAATAGCCACTGAAAAGGCTAACAGTTTTCTCTTAATGTTTCCAAGATGATTTAGATACTTATATTCCTGGCAAAGTTTGTCATGTCACCCTCCCTGAGCCAGAAGATGGTCTGTGCTGATTGACTTCTCCAGGGCCTGTCCAAGCTCTAAAAAATAAAAAAAATAAAAATCCAACCCTGTAGGGACTGGCATTTAACTCAGGAAAAGAAGGAGAAGTAATGAATTGGATCCCATTTCCAGAGAGCTGTGCTGACATTTTCAGCCATGATAGTACGGGAGCAAAGAAGACAATGAAACTAAACTTTTTGCAACTCAGGTGTTCCAAACAAATCCTTAGAGGGAAAAAGAAGGCTGCTTCCTACAAGAGGTAAAGGAGATAAATATCCTTACCTTCAATTTACTGATAAAGAAGCACCAAGGCTAGAAACCAAAGAATGTGAATATTCCTAAGTAGTCTCCAGAAATATTAGGATGCTTAATATTCCTTTGAGACACAGTTTATTTTTGGATGCAAAAGCACACATCCATATAGAACTCAGTGTACAATAAACGTCCTCAATATGTTAAGATTATTTTCAGAATTGTGACCCCAGTTGCTGGTAAACGAGACTGGGATCAGAAAAGCACCTGACTACTGACATGCAAATGTCAGCCCGGAGGTTGTGTCTACATGACACAATGAGAAGCAGAAATTTGCCTGTGAAATAATCCTCTGGAAGTCTTTAAATATATGGTAATTGTCTGGAAAAGGGTAGTTTAGGCTCAATGGTGGAGGAAGAGGGGAGGGAAATGGATGTCTGAGATTTTTTTTCTGTGATTTAAAAATCCCTTCCAAGTACAGAAAAGAAAATATCCCCCAAAACTCGAGTAAACAGAAAGACAAGACTGACTTGCCCAGGGTCATACATCTAGTAAATCTTCCCAAGTCTTCCTGACTTTAAGAGAGAACCATCAGCTGGATGGTTCAATTTCTTTCCCTATTCTATCTGCTATGCCATGCTGCCACATTGACTCTTTCCAGTGATCAAAACAACTGGATATTGTCTCTGTGTTTGCTTAAGACCCTACTTCCCTTTTTAAAAGTCCATTCTACAAAATGAGGTAAAATATGAAACAGCAGCAGCTATTTCTGAAATGCCCACCTCATTAACAGATACTCTCTCTAACCCGACTAAGGGACAGCTCTCCTTGGCTGCCATTCCTAAGTAAGACCTCTCATTCTTCACAGGGAAAATCTGAAGTAGATTTGCTCAAAAAGGCCTTTGATAATAGTGCTGGAGGGGCAGCTAGATGGCGCAGTGGTTAAAGCACCGGCCCTGGATTCAGGAGTACCTGAGTTCAAATCCGGCCTCAGACACTTGACACTTACTAGCTGTGTGACCCTGGGCAAGTCACTTAACCCCCATTGCCTGCAAAAAAAAAAAAAGAAAAAGAAAGAAAGAAAGAAACAGAAAACATCAATAAAAATTATAAAAAAAAATAGTGCTGGGTTTTGTTTTTTTTTTGGGGGGGGAGGTTAACATTATTTTCCTTTTTTCTAGAGACTTGGAATATTTTCTAATCTTTTTAAAGAAATGCTAAATATGCCTTAGAGGGCATTTTATTAAAAGCAAAAAGGGGAGAAAAGATGTCATTGAGGTCTATTGTAAAAAGGAACTGTTTCCCAGTAATGAACTATTGAAATCCTACTTCACATCAGAAAGACGTTTCTTCCCTACTCCCAGTCATGGGAAGCCAGATTCACATTCTCAGATGTTCTTCGCAGACCTTTGCTAACCTGATGCTACCTTACCAGGCTGGAAAGTAGCGTAGGTAGAGTTTTTCATTAGAATATAACCAAAGTGGGAAAAGAAGAGATATTGACAGGGATTCTAAGCCAGAAAGGAGCAGACATACCAGATAAGAATAAGGTGGGTGAGAAGACCTGGGTTATACCTCTCTGTTCTTGTTGTTCAATCATTTCAGCCATGTCTGGCTCTTTGTGACCCCCATTTGGGGTATTCTTGGCAAAGGTACTGGAGTGGTTTGCCATTTCTTTCTCCAGTTCATTTTACACATAAGGAAACCGAAGTGAACAGAGTTTAAGTGACTTGTCTAGGGTCACAAAGCTAGTACGTTTTTGAGGTCAGATTTGAACTCAGGAAGTTGAGTTTTTCTTACTCCAGGCTGGTGCCCTACTCTGCTCTTAGATATAACAATTATTTGTTCCAAATAGATATATATTAGCCATTTCTGAAGTTAACAAAAATGACTTGTCTTGCACGAAAGCACACAAATCTCAACTCTGAGTACCAGACATTTAGCTGACAAAGGAAAAATTGGTCCTCGACAGGGCTGAATGAATAAACAGGAACATTCATTTCAACATTTCAGCGATTACTGGACAGCAGCTTTGTTCGGGACCCTTTGATTAGAAAGCTTGAGAACTCTAGTCAATTTCACACCAGGGGCCTCACCACAATCATCGGGCCCTTCAGCTGAGGAGAGAAGGGCAGATGTGATGAAGGCATTCTGCTCCCAGGATTTCTAATATGATATAGATATACAGTAATAGAGAGTGACACTCCTCATGCTGTGTCAGTTTAAAAATTCTAGATAGGTCTAGATATAGATGTCAGCTACTAGGACAACCAGGCTGCATTGCCCATGGACATCAGCACAGCCAGCACCTGTCTACTCAGCAGGTTGTGCGCCTTGCAGTGAAGGAATAAACAGGATCTGCTTCCCCAACTCATCTTCCCCAGGCAGTGGCCGCCAAAAAGGGTGCGCCTCCTCTCAGTCTGTGTCAGCACATGGAGTTCAGTCAGGGGAGGCAACTTATAATTATGTGATGCAGATGGTCACTTCATTAGCATATATGCAGAGCAACCAGTTATAGGGTATTGAATTGCCTACCAATTTCTCTTCTTGAAACAAGCCTTCTGGCTGTCAGGAAATACATTTTAAGCAAAGAATATCTCTTTCATAGTATTCTAGACGTCCCCTTTTACGTAAGAGGCAGACTATGATTTGGGACCATCCTAAATGATCAAGAAGAAGTCTCTAGGTTTCTAGGCTGTAAAAAACAGATGTAGAGTTTTGGTTGTTCCTAAATGAGGTCATCAGAGAGTGTGGAACTTGTTAACTGCAGTTGGAAGGTTTTCCAAATCTCTTTTGATTGGCATGGGCCATGTGACTCTTCAGTGTGCCCTCACCTTAAGAAACGAATGCTCAAAATAATACTGATGCAAAAAGCGACATGCTTTATGTAGTTACAGCTCCAACCTGTCTACTCATACATTACTCCTGACCCATATTGAGCTAAATAAGAAAGCTACATAAAAGCTAAAAATTCATCTCACAAAATCTTAGGCTGGGAGGAAATTGGGCCATTATTTCCTCCATCCCTAAAATGGAAGGCCCTCGAAGGTGGGGACTTTCTTTTTTTTAATCTCTGTACTTATCATAGTCCATTACAGGTGCTTCCTAAATATTCGCTAAATTTAAATGAACCTAGTTCAAAAGCCTCATTATGCAAATAGGAAAGGAATTCAATTAAGTGGTAACTTGTCCCAATGTGGCATAATTAATTTCTTTAGTATCTGAAACTAAGAGCAGGAGATGTTGGCTGAGATTTTGCACCACCACACCCCCAAAATAAACCTAATCTTCCATTAGGGACACTACACTTGCTCAATTGCTACAGGGCTCTGCTTTACCATCCGAACTATGGAAGCCATCCTAAGCAAAATGGCAAAGCTATGTCTGCTGTCCAAGGGCCAGCTTGTCTAGATACTGTGGGTCTCATCACCAGGAGAGGGTCACTAGGTGGTGAAAGGAAAATCCATTAAACTCTTACAATCATTAGGCAGCAGGGGCAAGACTTTGAGCTGGCAAAGCAGGCAGACAACTCTAATATACAAGGGGGCATAATCAGGAGTACATTTTAGTATTATTCTTTCTAAATGAACATTTGAATACCAAAAAATTCTGCTTTGTGTGACATGAATGTATTTGATTTGTGAAAAGGCAAGTTGCATTGGGATAATAAAGACTCAAAACCTCTGACTGACAATGACAATGACTCAGGAGTCACAATCTTAAAATGCAAAAGATGGTAATTTTTCACATTTTTGCCTAGAAGGCATAAATGCATGGTCCTGGTTTTGGCAGGAAATGTGTAAAAAAAAAAAAAAAGAAAAGAAAAGAAGGATCCATTTCCCAGGTCCTGAAGAGAAAGGGTGTATTCAAAGACTAATGGAATACAAATACTAGAAAATAAATGGCTTAGAAATCTTTCAATCTGACTGTCACTTTTTATATATAAAGAAACTGATGCCAGGAGAAATTAGAATATCAGTCCCAGGCTACTTTGCTAGTTAGTGGCAATACTGGATCTAGAACCCACATCTTCTGACTCCCTTGTCTGTCTTTCTTCTGAGATGTTGAGGAAGAGAAGCTTTTGTGGAACACCAAGAGCAGAAATATTCTTCATCACGCTACAATTATGATGAGATATCAAGAAAAGCCAAAAGATCAGGAATGAGACATGGCCATGTTTGTAGTTCTACCAGCAGGTTGGTGGAACTATTTCATTTGGCAAAACATACGCTCTTTATGCTGTGTGAATCAAAGCAAAATGGCTTTCATTTTTGTCAGTGGGTATTCCTAAGCTGAAAGGGAGCTGAAAAGAGAATGTAGAGAAGCTAGAAAACATCAGAGGAGAGTAACCAGCTTGGAAAAGAGCCTGGAGAAGATGCCATATGAGAATCAGTTGAAGAAACTGGGACTATTTAACCAGATGAAAAGAAAGATTGGGGAGCCAAGGTGGCAGATAAGAGGCAACACAGCTGAATTCTCTCAATATTCCCCTCTAAACAACTTTAAAATAATGCCTCAGGGGCAGCTAGGTGGCATAGTGGATAAAGCACAGGCCCTGGAATCCAGCCTCAGATCCTTGACACTTAACTAGTAGTGTGACCCTGGGCAAGTCACTTAACCCTCACTGCCCTGCAAAAAAAAAAAGAAAAAGAAAAGAAAAAATAATGCCTCAAATCAAATTTTGAAGCGGCATAGCCAACCAAAGGTCAGAGTGAGAATTTTTTTGGCCTAAGAAAAGTTAGGAGGTTGACAAGGAGAAATTAGTAACACCAAGGTGGAAGACTGGACAGAGCCCATACATGCAGCAGCAACCACAGCATCAGCTTCAGAAGCTCTCAGCCCAGAAATAGCAACGGGGTAGAACAACTGGTCAGAAAGAGATTATAGCATTTTTGCTGGTACTGAATATAGCTGGCACTGACTGGCAATTGTATTGTCCACATACGGTTCTGGGTCACAATTCCAGGGTGGAGAAGAGTGCTGAGGGTCAGTTACAAAGAAGCATGGGCCTTGATCATGGTTCCAAGACAAAAAGGGCACTAGTGCTTGTGGCTGCATGGGATCAGGGGCCTTTCCTGGGTAAAGGCTAAAGTACAGACAAGGAGAGCAATGACCATACTTCTCCCAGGACCATACCACCTTGGAAGCACCGAGCACTTGCAGATTCCCAGAACTAGCTCTGAAAACAGCAATCAAAAGGAGTTTGCATAGACAGAGGGCATGGATGTGAGTCAATTATGTTGGAATGGTCTCCAAAAAAAATATGAAGGGGTGAGAAAGAGGGATGCACTGAAAGAAAGGAGGAGAGGTAGAATGGGGAAATTTTTTCACATAAAAGAGGCATGCAAACCTTTCCATTTCCTTCCCTAGGGGAGGGAAGATGTAGTGGGGAATGCTTAAACCTCACTCTCACTAGAATTAGTTCAAAAAGGAAAGTATATATATGTATATGTATATGTATATGTATATGTATATGTATATACATGTATATATGTATGTATGTATTATGCATGTACTATACATACCCACACTCAGTTCTGTGTAGAAATGTTACTAACTCAATAGGAAAACAGGAGGGAAAGGGAATAAGAGAAAGGAAGCAGGGATGATAGATGATAGATGGTAGATGGTAGAACAGATTAAAGGAGGCAGTGGATAGAAGCAAAATAGGCTTCTGAGGAGGGACAGGATAAACAGAGAGAAAGAATAAGAAACAGGAAAATGAGATGGAGGGAATTATACAGTTAGGAATCATAACTGTGAATGTGAATGGGATGAACTCACCCATAAAATGGAAGCAGATATCAGAATGCATTAGAAGCCACTTGAAACAGAAAGATACATTCAGTGTTAAAATAAAGAGCTGGAAAAGAATCCAATTTACTTCATCTGAGCTTTAAAAAACAAAGGGGTAGCAATCATGATCTCAGACAAAGCGAAAGCAAAAATAGGTCTAATTAAAAGATATAATGAGGGAAAGTATATTTTGCTAAAAAGCACCATAGACAATGAAGTAATATAAAAATTATGGCAAGTTTTTCTGATAAAGGCCTTATTTCTCAAATATATAGAGTATAAAACTGAGTCAAATTTATGGGGGAAAAAAGAACCATTCTCTAAATGATAAATGGTCAAAGGTTATAAACACATAGATTTCAGAAGAAAATACCAAAGCTATCTATAGTTTTAAAAAAAATGCTCTAGATCACTATTGATTAGAGAAAGGAATTAAAACAATTTTGAGGTATCACCTCACATTTCAGAAATGACAAATGTTGGAGGGGATGTGGGAAAAAGAGGTACACTAATAAATTTTGGTGGAGTAGTGAAGAGATCCAAGAATTTTGGAGAACAATTTGGAACTAGGCCCCAAAGGCTATAAAACTGTGTATACCCTTTGACCCAGCTATACCACTACTATGTCAGTATTTCAAAGAGATAAAAGAAAAAGGGAAAGGATCTATATGTATAAAAGTATTTATAGTAGCTCCTTTTGTAGTGTCAAAGAATTGGAAATCATGGGATACTAACCAATAGGGGAATGGCTGAACAAGTTGTAGCACATAATTGTGATGAAGTACTGTTGTGCTGTGAAAAATGACAAGGTGGGTAACTTCAGAAAAACATGGCAAGACCTGTAGGAACTAATATAAAGTGAAATGAGAAGTTAGGAGATCATTATGGGTAGTAATAGTAATGTTATGATGATGAGTGAGTTGGCTATTCTGATTAGTACAAAGATCCAAGACAACTCCAAAGTACTCACAATGAAAAAATGCTATCCCACCTCCAGAGAGAGAACTGATGAACTGAATGCAAACTAAAGTAAAATTTTCTCACATTTTCTCTTTTCTTCCTTTTTTTGAAATATGGATAATATGGAAGCTTGTTTTGCATGACTTCACATGCATAATTGCTTTCTCAGTGGGTGAGGGAGTGAGAAGGAGAATTTGAAACTCGAAATTTAAAAAGGATGTTAAAAATAAGTAAACAATTTTTTCAAAAAAAAAAAAGCTATATGATATGATAGTTATAGTTGGCCAAGTATTGGAAGAGTTGCCATCTAGAAGAGTAAACAGAGTTGGGCTGCTTGTCTAGGGGGTAGAAGCAATATTAATGAGTGAAAGTTGCAAAGATGCAAATATAGGCCCAATATAAGAAAAAACTTCCTAATGATTAAAACTATCCAATTTGGAACTATCCCCAAAAGGCAATCAAACCGTGCATAACTTTTGATCTAGCAGTACCACTACTAGGTCTGTATTCCAAAGAGATTTTTTTAAAAAGGGAAAAGGGCCTATTTGCACAAAAACATTTATAGCTGTTCTTTTTATGGTGGCAAAGAATTGGAAATTGAGGAGATGCCCATCAATTGGGAAATGGTTAAACAAGTTGTGATATATGAATGGAATGGGATACTATTGAGCTGTAAGAAATTATAAGCAGATGGGTTTCAGAAAAACCTGGAAAAATGTACATGAATTGATGCTGAATGGGGGCAGCTAGGTGGCACAGTGGATAAAGCACCAGCCCTGGAGTCAGGAGTACCTGAGTTCAAATCCGGCCTCAGACACTTAACACTTACTAGCTGTGTGACCCTAGGCAAGTCACTTGACCCCAATTGCCTCACTTAAAAAAAAAAAAAAGAATTGATGCTGAATGACATGAGCAGAATCAAGAGAACATTGTACACAGTATCAACAGCATTGTGTCATGATCAACTGTGATAGACTTAACTCTTCTCAGCAATACAATGATTCAAGACAATGCCAAAAGACTTATGGTGGAAAATGCTCTCCACATTCATAAGAACTATGGAGTCTGAATGCAGATTGAAACATACTATTTCCACTTTTGTTGCCTTTTTGCTGTTGTTTATTCTTTCTTGCATTCTTTTTCTTTTGTTCTGATTCTTCTCTTAGAACATGACTAATGTGAAAATATGTCTAACATGATTGTAATGCACAATCTATATCAGATTGCTTGCTGGCTTCAGGAGGGGAATGGAAGAAATGGTGGGAGAAAAATTTGGAACTCAGTATCTTTACATGTAATTGGGAAAAAATTTAATAAAATCAAATTAAATTTAAAAAGAAAAGAAAAGAAAAGAAATGATGAACAGGCTGATTTCAGAAAAACCTGGAAAGACGTACATGAACTGATACTGAGTGAAGTAAGCAGAACCAGGAGAACACTGCACACAGTAACAGCAACATTGTTCAATGATCAACTATGATAAACTTAGCTCTTCTCAGCAATCCAAGACAATTCCAAAAGACTCATGACGGAAAATGCCATCCACATCCAAAGAAAGAACTATGGAGTCTGAATGCAGATGGAAGCAAACTATTTTCACTTTTTTGTCTGTTTTCTGGGGGTTTTTCCATGTTTTTTTTCCTTTTGTTCTGTTTCTTCTTTCATGAGAAGACTAATATGGAAATATGTTTAACATGATTGCACATTTATAACCTATATCAGATTGCTTGCTTCTTAGGGGGGAGGGAGGGAGGAAGGGAGGAAGAAAAATTTGGAACTCAAAATCTTATTTTAAAAATGTTGAGGTGGGGCAGCTAGGTGGTGCAGTGGATAGAGCACTGGCCCTGGAGTCAGTAGTACCTGAGTTCAAATCCGGCCTCAGACACTTAACACTTACTAGCTGTGTGACCCTGGGCAAGTCACTTAACCCCAAGTGCCTCACACACAAAAAAAGAAAAATGTTGAAAACTATGTTGCATGTAATTAGAAAAAAATACTATTTTCCTCCTCAAAAAATAAATAAAGCTTATCCAACAATGGAACCGGCAGCCTTGAGAGATAATGAGATAACTCTCCCTCTCACCCCTTCCCACCCACCTCCATTAGAGGTCTTTAAGCAAAGCTCAAGTGGCCATTTGCTGAGTATTTTGTAAATGGAGGTATTTTCAGAATGTGGATTGGAAGATAATTACTGAGGTCACTTTCTGCTCTGAAATTCTATGATACTTTATGCCTATTTAGTGAGTTCTGAATTCTCATTCCAATAGTATTGTGAGGGCAGCTAGGTGGTGCAGTGGATAGAGCACCAGCCCTGGAATCAGGAGTACCTGAGTTCAAATCCGACCTCAGACACTTAACACTTACTAGCTGTGTGACCCTGGACAAGTCACTTAATCCCAATTGCCTCGCTAAAAAAAACCAAAAAATCAATAGTATTGTAAATAAACAATGCCATAATTATATTGAATTCCGTCTGTGACCATGGGCAAATAAATCATTCTACTTTCTAGTCTCAATTCTTTCATCTGCAAAATGGATTGGTTGTTGTTTGTCCTTTGTTCTTGAAGAAGACCATGTCATGACTTGCACTGAATTAGATTTAAGGGAAGGAGGGCTGTGCAAGGTCACCGAGCTCACTCCTCCAGAGTGGGGTTGGTCCAGTGGCAAGTTATACTTCAGGATAACTTGGAGATGGTGCCTGATGTTTAAGGCAATAGGGTTTAAATGACTTGTCCAGGGTCGCACAGCTAGTAAGTGTCTGAGGCGAGATTAATAAGTAATAAGCTAGTTCTTTTTTTTTTAGTGAGGCAATTGGGGTTAAGTGACTTGCCCAGGGTCACACAGCTAGTAAGTGTTAAGTGTCTGAGGCCGGATTTGAACTCAGGTCCTCCTGACTCCAGGGCCGGTGCTCTATCCACTGCGCCACCTAGCTGCCCCAATAAGCTAGTTCTAAATAAGACAAGGGTTTCCATTTTCCCACCCAAATGCTAGTGTTTTTTTAATTTTATGTCTAGGTTTGTGGTCAAATCATGGCCTCAGGAAAAGTGAAGAGAAGATAATCATTCAGTGAATTTGATCAACAAAGGCAGCTAATCTGGAGAACACAGGACAAAAAAAAAAAAAAAACCCACCCAGTTATCCAAATAATTTCTTCAACCCTCCATTTTTACCTGTGTAGACAACATAGTCTGAGGCAGCATGGTATAGTGGAAAGAACTTGAAGTCAAAAGATCTGGGTTCAGATCCTGGTCTATTACTTAATGTCTGTGACTTCTGACAAATCATTTCATTTCCCTGGAGTTCAGTTTTCCCATCTGTAAAATGTGAGGGTTGAATTAGATGATCTTTAGAATCCCTTCTAACTACATCCTGTGGTTATGATAAAAATGCTTGTTTGCCATGATTTTTTCTTTTATAACCTATACACTTTTAAGTAATTTAACAAAATCTGTGTCATTCTTAGAAGATGCCAATAATTTGTTTCAAGATCATGATGTCTTAAGCTCAGAGTGTAGGGTTGATTTCCCCCCTAAAGAATTGATGAATAACGCATGCTGTTTTCAACATTTAATGGTTAATATAAACCTCTTTTCTCCATGCAGTCTCCATGCATTTTTTCACTAGTCAAGTCAACATCAGTGTCTTTTTAAAACCACTGTAAATCTCTTTGATTGGGACTTGAGGCTGGAATCATTCAATTTGTGTTAAACTAAATTGTCTTATCTCTTTGAGTGCCAGGCAGCCCCTGGCATGTCCAGAACTCTATACCAACATGGCCTAGGATGTCCATGTTTGAAAGCAATGAACAAGGACATCTGGGGAGGGAAGATATGCTTTCCCTAAACCTCCCTTTCCCCTGCCCCCAACCATAGCGCTCCCAATGATGACAGAATGGAAAATGTTGCTTTCCTTTTGCTCCTGAAAAATAATAAGATTGTTCTTTTTATATAGTGACAGTCGGCAGCCAGATCATGGGCCTATTAATTTCAAAGGCACAAAAAATGGCTAAACATATGTTGCACATGAGCGATCTTAGACAGAACCTTCCATGTGCTGGAAAAAAGAAGGGAGAAAACAATATAAATTCTGCATAATGTTTCTTTCTACTTTCTAGTTTTTACGTAGCTTTAAGTACTCCTTAAAGTCCTGGGAATTCTTGGTGCCTTTTCCTATAGATATTTTTATATCCTATCCTTATTTCAATATTTCAAGAACCTGTTACTTCATAACTTCACTGATATAGATCATAATCCCTCAGCAATCTACTAGGTGGTTTTTTTTGTTTGTTTGGCGGGGCAATGAAGGTTAAGTGACTTGCCCAGGGTCACACAGCTAGTTAGTGTCAAGTGTCTGAGGCTGGGTTTGAACTCAGGTCCTCCTGAATCCAGGGCCGGTGCTTTATCCACTGCACCACCTAGCTGCCCCCTACTAGATGGTTTTTGAGAGTTACTATGGCCCCTAAATTCATCAACCTTGCAACCAAACAGGTGAGAGAGTCTCCTTATTTAGTTAAAATGACCCCCAGACAGCAGAAGCCATCAATCACTGGGTTAATACTTGAAGCTTTCTAACACGGTAGGCCCTGTCCTCTGCTCATGTCCAGTTGGACAAGCCATTATCAGGAATGGATCAACAAGTTATAGTTTATCGATATAATGGAATACTATTCTGCTAAACTCTTATCAGCGTAATGGTCAACAATAATTTCAGAGAATTAATAAGGAAACATGCTACCCCCTCTTAATAGAGAGGTAAAGGACTCAATGTAAAATGTGATTTTTTTTTAACATGACCAATGCGGACATTTGTTTTGATTGACTATATATTTTGGGGTTTGGGGGTTTTTTTTAAGAAAGAAAAGTTGTACAGGGGTAAAAAAGAAGTCACAATCACTTCCACATTACCATAGGACATGGAGTAGCAAGTCAATTCAATCCAATCTAATCTAACAAGCATTTAGTAATCGCCTACTACATACAAAGTACTATGCTAAACATTGGAGATGGGGCAGCTAGGTGGTGCAGTGAATAAAGCTCCGGCCCTGGATTCAGGAGGACCTAAGTTCAAATACGCCTCAGACACTTAACACTAGCTGTGTGACTCTGGGCAAGTCACTTAACCCTCATAGCCCCGCCAAAAAAAATGGAGATACAGAGGGAGAAAATGGAGGAAAAAATGTCGCTACAATCCAGTGAAACTTGTCTCCTTGCTCTTCCTCAAACAAGACACTCCATCTCTTGACTCTAAGAATTTTCACTGGCTGTCCCCCATGCTTGGAATACTCTCCCTCCTCATCTCTGCCTCTTGGCTTCCCTGGATTCTTCTGAGTCCCAGCTAAAGTCTCAAGTTTTTCAAGAAGCCTTTGCCAGTCTTCCTTAAGTTTAGTGCCTTCCCTCTGACAATACCTACGATTTATCCTGTCTATAGATCTTGTTGGTACATGATTGTTTGCTTGTTATCTCTCCAATTAAACGGTGACCTCCTTGAGGGCAGGGACTTTTTCTTTTCTTTTTTTGTATCACTGGTGCTTAGCACTATACCTGGCCCATAGTAGGTACTTTAAAAATGCTAGCTAACTGATATTCCCCACAGTGGCTGTTTCAAACTTTCTCTCATCAAGCCCCCAACTTCACCCTCGTCCTCTTTTTTTTTTTTACCTCATCCTCTTTCAATAGATAACCTCTCTTTCTAAAGTAGGAGACTGAGGTCCCCCATGGTGAACCCCCTAACTTTCTTCCTCCACATCTAAGAAAAAGATGGCCCTTCTCATTGCCAAGGCTAATCCTTCCATTTGTGCCCGTGATCCTATCCCTACCCATATCCTTCAGCAACTTGTCCTATTGAATACCACCTCCCCTATGTCTCTGTCTTTCCCTCTCTTTCTCTCTCCCTCTCATTATCTCTGATCATCTCTCTGTGTGTCTATCTCTCTATATCTCTGTCCTTTTCTCTCTCCTCCACCCCCAATCTAAAACTTCCTTCCCCAATTCCTACAAACATGTTCAGGTCTTTGGTATTATTAAAAGACTTTCCCTTGACTCTAACATCTCTTAAAGTTTTATCCTTTCTCCTCTTCTTCATGCTTAAATTCCTTTTTTTTTTCTTTATTTTGTTTTTTGCGGAGCAATGAGGGTTAAGTGACTTGCCCAGAGTCACACAGCTCGTGAGTGTCAAGTGTCTGAGGTCAGATTTGAACTCAGGTCCTCCTGAATCCAGGGTTGGTGCTTTATCCACTGTGCTACCTAGCTGCCCCCTTAAATTCCTTAAATTCCAAAGGTGTGTAAATTTTTACACACACACACACACACAATCGTAGGAGGTAGAGTGGTACAATAGAAACAACACTCATTCCTTAACCCTTTGCAATTTGACTTTTGACCTCTCCACTCTTCTGAAATTTACCACACAGATCACCTATAACCATCAGTTTTTAAACCCAATGACCTTTTCTCAGTTCTCATTCTCCTTGAATTTTCTGCAATATTTGGACACTATTGACCATCTCCCATCACATACTTAATCTTCCTTTGCCTTATATGACAATGCTTTCTCTTGATTCTTCTCCAACCTAGGATATCTCCTACTTAGTTTCTCCTTGGTTCACGATCACCTTTCTGAATAGGTGTCTCACCTCCAAGACTCTCTCCTGGGGTATTTTCTCTTTTCTTTCTACATTCTCTAATGGTGGTCGTGTCTACTCCCGTATTCGTTCAATTATCACATATGAACATGACTCCCAAATCGACATCCTTAATCTCTCCCTTGAACAGAGATCCTGTATTACCAGTTGCCCACTGGATACACACACCTGAATGTCTCACCTGCACCCCAAACTCAGACTATCCAAAACTAAACTCATTATTTTCCCAATAAAAACTGTCTCTTCGGAGAAGTTAGGTGGCGCAGTGGATAGAGCACTGGCCCTGGATTCAGGAGGACCTGAGTTCAAATCCAGCCTCAGACACTTTACACACTTACTAGCTGTGTGACCCTGAGCAAGTCACTTAACCCCAATTGCCTTACCAAAAAAAAAAAAGTCTCTTCTCCCATTTTGCTTATTTCTATTAATGGTACCACCATCCTCCTAGCCACCCAGACTACAAACCTCAGAACCAATGCTGCTCTTTAAACAGTTGTCAAAATCTTTTAACTTCCTCAACATTATTGCATCCGTCCCCTTCTCATTACTCACACTGTCAACATTCTAGTTCAAGAGCTCATCACTTCCTATAAGTACTATTGTACTAGCTTCCTGATTTGTCCCCCAGCCTTGTCTCCCCCCTTTCCCCAGACATCCTTCACACAGCTGCTAGAATTATCTTCCAAAGTCACACATCTAACCATGTCAATTCACCCTCTCAAAATCCTTCAGTAGCTTTCTAATTCCTAAAGGATAAAATTCATACTTCTTAACTTGTTCTTCCACATTCTGGCTTCAACCCATCTTTCCATCAATATTTCACCTAACTCTTCTGTATGAAGTCAGTGTTCCACCCAAACTGGACAAGTAGCCATTCCTTGACCTCAACACTGTCATGTTGTGCCTCCCCATCCCTAAAGTGCACTCATTCTTTATATGCATCACTAAGAATCCTTTGCCTTGAAGGCTCAATTTAAATAACACTTTTTCCAGGAAACCTTACCTGACTATCTCAGCTGGCAACCTTCTCCTCTTCCTCAAATTTTCCTAGAGCATTTTATCTGGATTTATCCTTAACCTCCTATGCACCAGAATTTGTATTTACTTATCTGTATACCCGTCTTATTCAACCTCCCCACTGCCAGCAGAATAGAAATTCATTGGAGGTAGAGTCAACATAATTCTTTCTATCCTTGCTCTCTAAGGTCCTTTCTAGCTTTAAATTTTGTGATCCTCTACACCAGTTGTGTCACACTCAAGTAGAAATTGTAGCCACTAAATCTTACTTAAGTATCCCTTCTACCTGTATTTTGGATTAGAAAATCACAAATTAACATTGCCTATGTTCTATTGTGTTTTTATTTATTTTGCTAAATTTTTCCCAATTACATTTTAATCTAGTTTGGGCTGCACTCCAGAGTATTGCAAGCCATGTGTTTGACAACTCCTCTACATAGGATTATTACCTTAATACCTAATTCAAGTGTTATCTATACTTAATCCATCCTCACACTCCTCTCTTTAATTTTTAGAGTCTTTTGCAATCTGGCTCAAACCTACCTTTCCAGGCTTATTGCATATTCCACCCCTTCACACACTCAGTGTTCCAGCAAAACTTCACAACTTGACAGCCTATTTCCAGCCTCCAGGCCTTTGTACCAGCTGCCCCACAAATCCTCTGCTCACCTGCATCTGACTCTTAAAGTTTGAAAGCTGTGAGAATGATGATCAATACTATGATCATTCATGATTCCAGAAGGCCCAATCATGAAATATGCAATCTATTATAGAGAAGATTTAGGATGCAGGATAAGACATATAGATTTTGTGTCCAACCACTGACAGAATTTGTTTTTCTTATTACAAGAATTTTTTCCAGTGTGAAATGGATAGAAAAAAGAGAAAATAGGTTTCGGTTTATTAAAAAAATAGAGTGGGGAAGGGGTACTACATATACAATATGTTGCATTACTTTCAAATGAGCCCACTGCATTATTAACTCTTCTTAACTGTTTTGCTTTGTTACAAGAGGGCTCTGACAATGTGGAAATAATCTGGAAATACACGTCAAAACAAAATCCAATGATAAAACTTTTTTTAAAATAGTCACAAGAGAAACAAATTTCTTGATCATAAAAGGGGCATGAAAAACAGGGGAAGGGGAAAAGAGAAAAGAAAAGACCTAGAACCCTAAGAGGGTGTTTTAGATTGCCTCTTGGACAACTGGAGAATGGCTGAACAAACTATGGTAAGTGAATGTAAGTGGAATATTATTGTGACATAAGAAATTATGAGAGAAGATTTCAGAGAATCCTGGATAGTATGAACTGATGAAGAATGAAATGAGAAGGACCAGGAGAATAATTTATATGACAACAACATTGTAAAGAAAGACCACTTGGAAAGATAAGAATTCTGATCAAAACAATGACCAACCCTATCTCCAGAGGACCTGCAGTAAAACAGATTACCCACCTCCTGACAAAGGTAATGGATACAAAGTGCAGAGACATGTTATTTTATTTTATTTTGCAGGGCAATGAGGGTTAAGTGACTTGCCCAGGATCACACAGCTCTTAAGTGTCAAGTGTCTGAGGCTGGATTTTAACTCAGGTCCTCCTGAATCCAGGACCGGTACTTTATTCACTGAGCCACCTAGGTGCCCTGAGACATACATTTCTGGACATGGTCCCTGTGTGGATTTGTTTTGCTGGTGTATGCTTATTTGTGTTGAAAGTGTTTTTTTTTTCTCCTTTCTCTAGGTTAATTTGGAGGGAGGGAGGTATCAACAATGAGGGGAAATCAGAAGGGCAGTTTTGAAAGTAATATGTAGAATTTAGGTTTATATATGTATACATACACACAATTAATTAGTGTTAAATAGAGATTCATAGCTTCATGTAGATCATCTTTTTATTTTTTATTATGTACACTTTTTTCTGTTTAAGATCAGAATTTTAAAATTAAAGTAATAAAATCAGCTTCAATACTTCATTAATCCAGAGGATTAAGGTTTAAACTGTTGATGGGTTTTCTTGCTTTCTGACATACCAAAATGAAGCAGGAAAGTGAGCTTACTCCTCAGGCCCAACCCAAACATCACTTCTAACCACCAGGACAAAAGTAGAGACAGAGAAGCTGCATCCAGATAAATCAGATTTGGGGGCATCTAAGTGGCACAGTGGATAGAGCACCAGCCCTGGAGTCAGGAGTACCCGAGTTCAAATACGGCCTCAGACACTTAAAACTTACTAGCTGTGTGACCCTGGGCAAGTCACTTAACCCCAATTGCCTCACTTTAAAAAAGAAAAATAAGTTAAAAAAATTTTTAAAGAGTCTTATTTTGCTCCATTCCCAAACCTGAATCAACTGGATTGGCCTAAGACAAGTGTGGCCCAGAGTAGTCCAGTTCTCCTCAAAAGAATAGTGATTCTATCTCAATTTAATGACTATAAATGCCTGTGTAGTTAGAGTGACCATGTTTCCTACACCAAAAATGGAACATATAGTCTGATAAGTGTAAAAAAATATATACAAATGATTTCCTAGCTGATTTTCTTAGGATTTGAGATTCAAGTGGGAGTGGGGGGCAGCTAGGTGGTGCAGTGGCTAAAGCACCAGCCCTGGATTCGGGAGGACCTGAGTTCAAATCCTGCCTCAGACACTTTATACTTACTAGCTGTGTGACCCTGGGCAAGTCACTTAACCCTCATTGTCTGGCAAAAAAAAAAATGTAAAGAAAAAAAGAAAGAGATTCAAGGAGGACCCAAGGAACAATTTAATATAATTTTCTCATTTTATAGATGAAGCAACAGAGATGCATGGGGGTAAAGTCACTTGCCCCATTTTGTATGGAAGCAAAAGGAAAGCCAAGATACAGAGGCTCTTCCCACTATAGCACATTCCCTCTCAGGGCACATGGCATCATGTTATGGGCTAGAAGCATCTCACCCATCAGCACTACTAGGTGCATACCTTACATATGCATAGAGCGTACATATTTGTAGAGATCAAAAAATAGGGGTGGGGATGTGGCGGTGAAGAGGACAGGAATAAGAATTCATGGAGCAGCAGGTACTGGGCCAAGTACCTTTTACAAATATTATCTCATTTGATCCTCACAACCACCCTGGGATTAGGTGCTATTATCATCCCATTTTACAGTTGAGGAAAATGAGGCAAGCAGAAATGAAGTGACTTGCTCAGAGACACACAGCTAAGGAACGGTAACAGTCAGAATTGAACTCCGTCTTCCTGATTCCAGGTTCAGCACTCTCTCTACTGCCACACCAGGTGCCTCTATATCCATGTTCCTCCATAAATTTGTCATCCATGAATGTCTACTTATCCTAGATGACTCTTGTCCATGGCCTTTCATAAATATAGGCATAAGAGTATATAATGTGTACATTTTCATAAAATAATCTCTATCTTTCTTTCCTTAGCCTGTGATACTCCATCTTTCATAGCTTTCAGGCTTTTGTTGACTTAGTTAAATTTATTAGTAAATTTTTAATGATTCATTCTTTTTTTTTTTTTTAGTAAGGCAATTGGCGTTAAGTGACTTGCCCAGGGTCACACAGCTAGTAAGTGTTAAGTGTCTGAGGCCGGATTTGAACTCAGCTACTCCTGACTCCAGGGCCGGTGCTCTATCCACTGTGCCACCTAGCCGCCCTGATTCATTCATTTATAATCTTCTGAAATGTTGGGGTTTCCAGTTGTTTATAGGGATACACTATTTGAAATTCATCTTGTCACAGAAAGTCCAGGATGCCTTCTTCCCAAACTACCTTGTACTTAACTAATCTGTGTATATGTATGTATACTTTTTATATATATTTATGCTATATACATATTTTATATGAACTCTTTATCTACCACCATTAGAATGTGAGCTCATAGTGAGTAGGGACCATCTCATTCTTCATACTTGATATTTCCAAACCCAAGCACATTATAATAACTTGGCACAGAGCAAGCCCTCAATAAATGATTGTTTATGAATTATCGATTTGTATTACTTTGTTATATTTGAGAGAATTCATCACTGAGTGCTCAGAAAAGCATTTGCATGCCTTAGTAAATTCCTCTGTAATTTAACTTGTAAACAATTTTAAACCAAGTGCATGCTTAAAAACACACACACAAGCCCCCACACAATCAGATTGTGCACAGCATCTTAAACGCTGACTGTACCCTGTGTGTAATTTGTCTGAAGGGTTTCTGTCATTGTTATTGTTGTTGTTGTTGTTGTTGTTGTTGTTCATTGTTCTTGCCTTACTTTGAATGAGTAAATTAACCAATGAATGCCTGAGGACACACTGCACATGTTCAGGGTTTGTAGCATAGGAAGGGATAAAAGCAAGGATGGTAATATCTACTAATGGAACTTCCCATCCCATGAGAGGTCTTCATTCCTTTTGTTTGCACAATTTAAATCGCAAAGCTATCCCCCTTTAAGTGACACCAACCTTTTGTCCTTATGAGATTTTGGTTATCAGGCCACAGTCTGTCAGTTTGAAACCATTTCCTTCCCAATTAGCTTGCAGTTGGGTGCAGACTCATGCTGTTTTGCAGTTTCTCTACCTTCATTTGACCTTCAAGATATATCTGCAGTACTATCTGTTTAGCACCGATATCACAATAAATGCAGAGAGGCATTTGATATGTTTTCTCAAAATTTTTGCACTTTAATCTTTGCAGTATCGAAAAGATTGGTGGCAAACTGTGATGTGTGTTAAGTTGAAGTTTTCTCCCCCTTCCTGAGACCAAAGAGGATAAGAAATTAAGAAAGCATTTATACACTTAAGGTTTTTGCAACAACACTTCATGTCGGAGGCAAGTGTGGACAGGCTAAAAAGACCTTTATCTGCAGATTCTGAGTAGCCCTCTACTTTGCCATGAATAAATTGAATAAATTCTGAATTTTCTATTCTTCCTGCAGCCCTCCCTCTCTGCCTGCCTTCTTTCCTCAAATCCCCTCTCTTTCCTTCCTCTCTATCCCCAAGCACATGCATTTAATATAAGTTACACCAGTATAAAGCCTCATGCCCCACACTCTTTTTCTCCCCTCAACACTGGTTACAGAAATAGTGCTCTACATTAATGGTGCTGAGCAAGAGAGAAAAATGATCGAGCCGGAATGAGGGTACTGGTTTTGTCCTGCAGGACCCCCAAGGAAATCCCAAGGAAGAAGCAGGTCACACAATCCTAAAGTGTAACCACC
This sequence comes from Dromiciops gliroides, assembly GCF_019393635.1. NCBI lineage: Eukaryota > Metazoa > Chordata > Mammalia > Microbiotheria > Microbiotheriidae > Dromiciops > Dromiciops gliroides. The sequence continues at coordinate 242,003,876 of NC_057861.1, read as the reverse complement.
TCAGGAACAGGATTCAGAATCCTTTTAGCAGGGAATAACAGCATTTTATAATAGCTTGGAGCAGAGTGAAGAAACCCTCTAAGCCAAGCTATAATAGATAGGCCAGTTTCCTTGAATATAAGTTATCATTAAGCTCGAGTACAAAAGAGGCAATAAAAAGGACCTCTTTTCTTCATAGCAAAATAAACAAATAACCAAAGGAACCAATTATGGACTTTTGGAACTAAAAGGTACATGAAGATCATTTAGCTTAAGTCATCTATTTTATAGATGAGAAAACTAAAGTCTCTTGATTCCAACCTTGATTATTTTTCCACTATGCTATATCCAAACACTCAAATATTGTAGTTGTTCTGTGATCTCATCAGGGTGAGTATTGCCTTGAACTATGCAGATCTCACCCTTATCATGCCTACTTAGCATAGTTGCCTGTTGCCCATGTCCTTCCACAAATTCACTATAGGAAGATCCACCCAGTGTGTGAGACCACACTGAGCTCTCCTGACATCCCTTGGAAGACATGGTGGGTTGTCCATTGGTTATACCTTACTGTTACCTAATGACGAATCTTTTGGGCTCAAATGAATGTCCTTAACATCACTGTACCAAAATAAAGGAACCTTAAGAGATTGCTACTATAACAATCAGTGACAGTGAAAAGGGGCTGCTATACTCAAAAATGTTTAGTTAGTATTTTCTGTGTCTTATGGCTCTTTTAACCCTTATTATTCTTTGCTGAGGCAAAGGGGGGAAAACACAAAGAAAAGCAGAGAAATAGTGGCATGGCATATGAAAGTAGTCTTGTAAATAGTTAAAACTAAATGACTCCAAAGAGTTAAAGCTAAATATCTAAGCTACAAAAAGAACCGAAGGAATTATGCTAGAAAGATAGCCTGAAAATTGGTCTTGCCCTCAAGCACTTTCATCTGTCAATCATGAAATATCAGGACAAGTACCTGGAGAGCTGTGGATAGAGCCAATGGCAAATCTATGAAGTGATAAATTCCTCCACTTGAAAATCAGGGAATACCAGGAAGGTAACACCGATGATGGTCTTCATTGGACAAGTAGGAAGAATATTATTACCATCGCCATTAAGTTTCTATTGTTTGTAATCATCTCAAAAAGATCCTCTCCAGTCTTAGGAAGGAAATGTATACATAGTGAAAGTGCAAAGCACAGTTAATTTTCTCATAGTGGCAGTCAATCAATATTGGTTAATTTCATTTAATCTGATGGAAAGGTTGAACCTTATCCCAAATTAGACCTACAGGGGAAGCTAGGTAGCACAGTGGATAGAGCACTAGCCCTGGATTCAGGAGGACCTGAGTTCAAATCCGGCCTCAGACACTTAACACATACTAGCTGTGTGACCCTGGGCAAGTCACTTAACCCCAATTGCCCCGCAAAAAAAAAAAAAAAAAAAACCAGCAACAACAACAACAACAACAACAAAAAAAAAACAAATTAGACCTACCAGTCTCCACTTTGAAAAAGTGAAATTACATTATAAAACCTATCATCTTACTATGATAACGTCCTTGATCATTGTTTTTGTTTACCTCTGTAGAAATTTTCATTGGGCCCCTAGGTAGTGCAGGAGATAGAGCACTGAACATAGATTAGTGAATATCTGAATTCAAATCCTGCCTTAGATACTTCCTAGCTATATGACCCCTGGCAAGTCACTTAACCTCTTGTGGGGTTTTTTTTAACTTATAAAATGGGGCTAATAATAGCACCACCTCACAGGGTTATTGTGAGATTCAGATGAGATAATAAATGTGAAGTTCTTTCCAAACTTAAAGCTTTTTATTTAGATTTTTTATTTTGCTTTTCTTATTTTGTTATCATTAATTAATAAGCATTATTTATTATTTTCTAATTTTACTTATTTATTCTAAATTTCTGAATTATCTAGTCCTATGCTCTCTTTTTACAGTTTAAGAGACAGATTCAGAGAGTTTAAAATAATTTATGAAGAACTTGAACTTAGACCTTCTGACTCTCAGATCCAGCATTCTTTCAACTACAAGCTGAATTAGTTAGCAAGGCAATAGAACTCAGTAACTGGGGAAGAAGAAAAAGATAGTTTGATTTAGATGCCTTGCTCCCTGGCCTTCGAACTACCAGGAGGATTTTTTTTTCCAAGAGAGTCCTTATTTTATCACTTCTTTTTCCTTAGTTCCTACTTTCCTTCCTTCCTTCCTCCCTTTCCCACCTCCTTCTCCCAACCAGGTTTAAGCGCTTTATCCACTCATCCTTGGCCATGCATGAAATACAGACATACCAAACAATAAGCACCCTGTCTCATACAGCTGTACTTATGCCAAAAGAAAAAAAATTCCCTTTGTATCACTGCAAGATTAAAAACCTTTCCCTGGCTTTACATGTATTCCTGTGCTTTGAGTTTGTGAATCCTTAGAGGAAAACTTGCTGGGATAGTCTGAAATGTATATAATTATGTCGATCTCTTTAGGAAGTAAGGAGGAAAAAAACTGTCACCAATGGCTCCCCACTCATCCTTCTTCCCACTAAGCTAGGGTGCCTCCAAAGGAGAGGTCAAGGGAAGTTGGCAATCATAAGCAAAGCCATCAGCATGCTCTGATTAACCCTCTGAAGCAATGTCATTATCTGTTTCCTCTCCTGCTGAGAACAGTTCCCTGGCAGTCTCATAAATAGGCCACACTGCAGTGAGACCCACTACATCCCACAGAAGGCTCTGGAGTGTGAGACGAGAGGACAGTACATAATGGCTCTAGGGTTTCTTGAAAATCATCCTCATTCCCATGGGCTTGGGTTGTTGTTGGAAGCAAATGGGGCTCACCCTCTAAATGGAAATCCCTAAAGTTTGAGACTGGATACCTCAGACAAGGAAGTCAAATGCAATGATTCAAATGGAAAGACTTAAGAAGTTGAATAGAATGGTCAATGGTACACAAGGGTTCATGGGACCATATATTTTGAGACAGAGCAAAGATAGTCTGGTAAATGTTTAACAACCAGATCCCTGAAAAGACAAGCCACATTTTAAAGTTTAATCTCCATTATCAGCATTTTCTCTGTCTCTTTTTAAGTCTAGACAATCAACAAAACAATAAATCAAGCCCTGATTTATAGGATTTGCCCATTTCTGAGGTATAAATACTCTTTTGGGGGGGGGGCGGCAATAAGGGTTAAGTGACTTGCCCAGGGTCACACAGCTAGTAAGTATCAAGTGTCTGAGGTCATATTTGAACTCAGGTCCTCCTGAATCCAGGTCCGATGCTTTATCCACTGCGCCACCTAGCTGCCTCCCCAGTATAAATACTCTTACTGAAAATTTAACAATTGGCTCTCTGGAACCTGTTGAAGCTGACTGCAGCCCACCCCTAGATGGAAGAAACTTTAATCCAACCTCTTCATTTTACAAGTGAGGAACTGAAGCCAAGACATATTAATTGACTTGGACAAAATCACATGGGTAATAAGAAAAAGTAGGATCTGAACCCAGGCCCTCTGACTCCAGATCCAGGATTCTTACCATTGTCCATGCTGGATCTAACCATCTCTAGTTCAGACTCCATATTTCTTCTCTATTCCATTTTCCAGCAGCATCTGTACTGGGAGATATACCCCTTATAAAGAACTGAAAAAAGAAAGGTTTAATTAATGCATTGGATTAGACTGAATGACCTCTGAGATCCCTTTTAACTCTGAGATTCTGCTACTCTGATTTTATGAAGAGAACCATCTTCTAGATTTGAGGTATCAAGTGGTCCTGGCTCACAAATGTCCAGAGCCCCATGCATTCTTTGGGAGACAATTGTTTATTGTAAAGGAATGCTTGTCAAACTAGTACCCACAGCAATGTCCTTGTTGGCACCCAGTAAACAGCGTCTTTCCCTCTACCTACCTACCTACCCCTCTTCCTAATTTTCCTATTTCTGTCAAAGGTATCACCATTCTTCTGGCCACACAGGTTTGCAACTATAGCATCATCTTTCATTCTTGTCTTTTTATCCCCAGCATCTGGCACAATGCTTAGCACCTAGTAGGAACTTAAGAGATGCCTGTTGACTGATCTTTGGCCTTTTCTTTTAACTCACCCCTTCAACCAACCAGGGCCCAAATTTTTTCAGTTCTACCAATACTTACCTATGTACATAGTGTTTCTCCCCAATGGAATGCACTCTCCTTAAGAGCAAAAATTATTGCTGATTCTGTCTTTCCATCCCCAGCCTGTAGCACAGTCTCTGGAACATAGTGTTTTGTTTTATTTTGTTGTTGTTGTTCAGTCTTTTTCAGTAATGTATAATTCCTTGTGACACTATTTAGGGTTTTCTTGGCACAGATACTGGAGTGATTTGCCATTTCCTTCTCCAGCTCATTTTAAAGATGAGGGAACTGAGACAAACAGGGTTAAATGACTTGCCCAGGATCACACCGCTAGTAAGTGTCTGAGGCTGGATTTGAACCCCAGAAGATGAGTCTTCCTGATTTCAGGCCTGGCACTCTATTGACTTCACCACCTAGCTGCCCCATAGTAGGCACTTAATAAATATTTATTGAATTGAATCCAATCACTAGCTCCCTTCCTCCACATAATTTTTCTTGAACTTGGGAATGTAAATCCTTCTGATTCCCACAAATTCAAGTGTTCCTGTTGTTTTGTGAATTATCTTTAAATGATGTAGCAGCAAAGTAGTGCAGCGGAGAGAGGACAGAGTCTGAAGTCAGAAAGACCCTTGTTCAAATCCTGCCACAGACATTTAATAGCTGTGTGACCAGGGACAAGTTACTTAACCTCAGTTTTCTCATATGTAAAATGAGCCTTCCAGGGTTGTTGTGAGGATCAAATGAGATAATGATTGTAAAGCACATAGCACTCAGTAAGTGCTATGTAAATGTTAACTATTATTATTTTTTTTTTGGTGGGGCAATGGGGGTTAAGTGACTTGCCCAGGGTCACACAGCTAGTAAATGTTAAGTGTCTGAGGCTGGATTTGAACTCAGGTACTCCTGAATCCAGGGCCAGCGCTTTAACCACTGCGCCATTTAGCTGCCCCCGTTAACTATTATTATTAAATCAAAGCACTGGCTCCTATTTTCTACCATTTAAATGACTATGCAGTAGCATGGCATAATGGGAAATGTGTTTACTAGGAGTCAAGAAACCTGAGAGAATTCTCCTCTCCAGGATCTTGTGTGGTTGTTTTTTACAACATATGTAAACCTTAAAGCACTATATAAGCAGTAGCTTCTATTAACAAGATTGATTATACATGTATTACCCTAATGTAATACAGGAGGAGCAGCCTGTCTCTGCCAAGTCATTCTATGATTCTTAGATTCCCAGCTTCTTCAACTGTAAAAAGAAAGAGTTGGAACAGATGTTCTCCTAGTTCTAGCATTTTACAGTGTTATGGTTCTATGAATGTTTGGGATGGAAGTTTTAGAACCTATCCAAGTAAATTCAGAAGGTACCCACTGGAAAGGGCAAAGGGGGCTCTTTCCTCTCCCCATGCCCTTCCCCAATATCTTCACTCTACTTCCTGTCACAAAAGAAAGCAATTTGATAAACTAATTTTCACCAAGAGGTTAATGATTTAATGAGTCCTCCCTCCGTGTCATTTGCATTTTTAAAGAGGGCAATTCTAAACCCAAGGAACGAATCAAAAATAACATGCCACTAATACCTTAATTTCAAGCATCAATGATAGGCTGGAGAAGGGAAGTATTTGTAATCAGGGAACATTCATTCCTACTCTCCACAAAACACACCACCTGCGCCGGCGACCACCCACTCCACCTACATGTTTGCCTGGAAATCTCCTGTTCTCCTTTTCCTGGTCAGCAAGAAAGATGGAGGAAAGGTGGAGATAAGCCTTGGTTACCCTCCTTCTTGCTAGGCAATGATGTGACCTAGTCACACCAAAGGAAATTTTGTAGTAGTACCTGACGGGGAGGGGGAGGAGGAAGAGGGAGGGGAAGGGGGAGGAAGAAGACGAGGAGAAGGGGAAAGGGGGAAGAGGAGGAGAAGGAGGTTGTCCCTCATTTCTAAAATGTTCTTCCTCCTCACCCATGTCCTCTGATGGTAAAATTAGTATTCTTGCCACTATATCAGCAGGGTTTTTTTGGGTCTCAGGACCCTTTAAACTCTTAGAAATTACTGAGAAGTCAAGGAGCTTTTGTTCATGTGGAACACACACACACACTATATATACATATATAAACACACACACACATATATATATATATACTATGAATATGTACTAGACACTGTATAGATATGTATTATATATACTATGTGTATATGTACCGTGTATATAATATATGTATATTTTTGTATTGTGTATATATCTATTATTGCACAATTAGGTATTCTCATGATATTTGTATAATTATTATATATACAGCCGTATATATGTATATTTACCATATTAGACATTGAAATGTACTATTATAAAAATGGTTTTGAACTCAGAGAGCCCCCGAAAAGGTCTCAGGACCCTCCAAAGGTCCCCAGACCACATACGGTGAACTGCCAAACCACACCATGCTTGTTTCTACTATACTACATTATGGAAAATACCGTATGATCTTGTTAATAGAAATAGTGACAGTGACTCTCCTAAGAATGAATCATCACAAATAAAAACTTTTTTTTTTACATAAAAGGTTTACACAAAGGGAGGAAAATGTCTCATCCATCTGCACTAGTCCAAAGCACTACAAGAAAAGGATGCTGTGCAGAACTAATACTAATGATAGTAATAACTACTGTTTATGTAGGGTTTTAAAAGACACACGCACTTTATCTCAGTTAATTCTCATAAACAATCTTGTAAAGTGGATATTCCACTAGACTGGGGCAGGAACCATCTTTTTCTTTTCTCCATGTGCCCAAATGCTAAGTGCGGTACCGGGCACAGAGTAGGGACACCTTTTACAGATGTGGAAACTGAAGATCTGGGTGGCTAAATCATGGTGAGTGTCTGAAATGGAATTTAGACCATCTAGGTCATCATGAATCAAGGTCAGCTAGTTGGCACAGTGAATAGACTGCTGCTCTACCTACAATCAGAAAAACCTGAGTTCAGATTCAACCTCAGATACTTACTAGCTGCGTGACCCTGAGAGAGTAACTTAGCCCTGTTTGCCTCAGCTTCCTCAACTGTAAAATGGGATCATAACAGCACCTACTTCTCAAAGTTGTTGTGAGGATCAAGTGAGATAATGTTTGTAAAAGGGTTTAGTGCATTCCCTGGCATGGAGTAAGGGCTTTATGAATGCTTATTCCCTCCTCTTTCCCCCAACCCCAAGTCCATCACCCTAAATGCACAGATTTCTTTAATAGAGCCAGGTCCAACAACAGCAAGGAGTACAAAGGAGTCTACTATTCCATTTCCACCCTGAAACTTGCCTAAACTTCTGTAAAAGCCACTTTTGGGGTCACTACTATCCCTGGTGGCAACCATGCCCTGTTTTCCTAAAGACTCAGCTGGTAACAAAAAGGGCGGTTCATGCTTTTCTACCCCTTTGGTGTTAGATTTCAATATTTATGCTAAGATCTACCTCTATTCCATCAAAGAGAGAAGGTTGAAGGGATTTCTAACCCCCTCACAAAGTACTACCAGTAATGTTTTTATTGGTCTGGATCTCTGATTTAATCAGTATAGAGAACTCTCTTTAAGGAAACTCCCTCCACCAATACAAATGGGTTATTCAACTGCAGCTTGGTCTTAAGGGAGTTCTTTTTTTTCCTTTTTTTCAGGGCAATGAGTGTTAAGTGACTTGCCCAGGGTCACACAGCTAGTAGGTGTCAAGTGTCTGAGACCAGATTTGAACTTAGGACCTCCTGAACCCAGGGCTAGTGCTTTATCTACCATACCACCTAGCTGCCCCTTAAAGCAGTTCTTAAACATCTTTTGTATCATGAACCCCTTTAGCAACCTGGTGAATCCCACGGGCCCTTTCGCAGGATAATGATTTCAAATGCATTCAATAAAATACATAGGATTACAAATATGATTGGCAAGTCCTTGCACGGAACCCCCAAATCAGATGAGACCCAGCCACACCTCTCATTCTCCAGTTCTGGATCACTCTCCCACCTGCCCCACCTCTACATGAAGGACTAAGTCCTCAGATGAATGCCCTTATTCCATTCCTCCCCCCATCCCTTTCCAATTCCCTTTTACATTTTGCCTTCCTTTCTTAGAATGTAAGCTCCTTGAAAGTATGTATTGTCTTGTTTACTTCCTATTCTATCCCGAGAGTTAACCACAGTCCCTGGCTATAGTAAGCATTTAATAAATGTTTGTTTGTTCCATCTATCTACAAAGAAAACCAAGTATAATGAAATAAAGATTTTTTTTCCACCCAAGTTCACAGACCCCTGTCATGTGTCCTCCTTGGGTCCACCAATACCAGGTTAAATTGATATGTACATGTTATTTATAAAACAGTGACTTAAGGATTTAAAATACTAAGTTATATGTATTAGAATATATATAGGTATATCTAAATGTAATGATATAAAAAATTTACATTATGTCATATATGTGTATATATTATCTTTTATGTATATATAAAATAGAATTATATATCACAATAAAAATTAAAAGTTTTTTGTTTTTTGGGTTTTTTTAGTGAGGCAATTGGGGTTAAGTGACTTGCCCAGGGTCACACAGCTAGTAAGTGTCTGAGGCTGGATTTGAACCAGGTACTCCTGACTCCAGGGCTGGTGCTCTATCCACTGCGCCACCTAGCTGCCCCAAAAGTTTTTTGTTTTTTTTTTTAAAAAAGGACCCCTGACTAAAAGAGATTCCTGGTCCACTTCAGGGCTGAAATTCGCTAGCATCATCACGCAGCTAGTTTACATCAGAGGCAAGATTTAAATCCCAACCTTGTAGACTCCAAAACTGACCCTCCATCCAATATACCATCACATCATTATGCCACTGTAGAAGATCATAGAATCATAGACTGGTATTGTTGGAAGGGACTTTGGACATAGTTTAACCCCATCCCCTTATTTTACAGATGAGGAAACTGAGGCCCAGAGACATGAAATCATGCACCTAAGCAGTAAGTGGTAGAGTCTCCATTTAAACTCAGATCTGATTTCAAATCCTGGGTTCTTTCTACTGCTCCACTTTTTTTTTTTCTCCCTGATTCTCTCAAGCCTCATTTCTACTGGAGAAGTCTTGGGAATGGTCTCCCAACTCAATTCAAGCCTCCTCCATTTAGTCGGCTCCAGATGTGGCGTAAGAAGCTGGGTTTAACTTTGATGCCAGAAGTGGAGGCAGACAGTGTTGGCACTCTTTGTATTGCCGGCCACCTAGCTAAAAACTATAGCCTGATCTCCCTGTTTATCAGCCCCCTTCTCCAATCCACTTTGAGAGTAAGTATACTGTCAGCCTCAGAGCCAGAGAACCCTGGGACCCTGCCTAGGGGTTTTCCTCTCCTCTCAATCTTTCCTCTCGTTCTCTCTCCTCTCTCTCCACCACCCCCCCCCTCCCCCGCCCGCTTCCTCTCTCAAGCTGCAACTCATTAGACTGAGTGAAACTTCACCATCCCCCTCTCCAGCCCGGTAGGTGGGTGGCACTCTCAGTAATTTGGGTGTGGGCATAAGAATACCAGCATCCAATTTCCTTTTTCAATTCAGCCCAGCCCAGATTCCCACTGTGTAGCAGAGCCCCTGGGGGCACTCTGAAGTCAAGAGCTGAACCTGCTGTAGCTGGGTCCAATGCTGGAGGGGAGAGGAGAGAGTGTTAATGGATTTTGTCAGCAGCCCCACCACTAGGATGGTGCCGCCCCCATCTAATACCTCATTAGGAGGGCATTCGAAGAAAAACATTAGCTGTCTGGGCTCTTTGAAGATGCTTTCATTCCCACAGGGGAAGCCCCAATAGCCAAAAAAGCACCCCTCCAAGGGGAGCATCAGATCTCTGTCTTGGTTTATTTTTGGTATTAAAGTCACTTCAGCTCTTCTGCTTGTGTGAAATAAATGGCTTCGTAGTGATTTTGCTTGCACTAAATCAATCCACAAGTATTCACTGAGCATCCATATATGTCTTTGTTCATTCTGAAGATCAAAATGGATGAAAAGGGACCTTTGAGCTCATTTTGTTTCAAGCTCCCTCTTTTCAGAGATGGGGAAGCAGAGACATAGAAAGCTGAAGGGACTAGCCCTAGCCCAGCTCAGATCCACTTCTAGGACTGCAGACTCCAGGATCCAGCACTCTTCCTCTTGCACATACACTGCCTGCCTTCAAAGACCTGGAATGTGGGAGATCAAGATCCACAATAGTGTAAGGCAGGGAAGTGTCCTATCAAGGAAGATGAAACTAATAGACATAAAACAGTTAAGGGAATAAACGATCTGATTGATGCCATCTCTAAGTATGACAGGAGCTCAGAGAAGGGAAACTGTGTGGACTGGAGTGATTAGAGATGATTTCATGAAAAAGGTAGGACTTGACCTAAATCTCAAAATAATAATAATAATAATAATAATAAATTAGGATTTGAATGCAATTATAAACCATGAGCCCAGATGACTGAAGATGGTGGACTTAAAATCCTCCTGCCATAGAGATGATGGACTTAAAATCCAGAATGAGACATGGATTTTAGGTCGTGGCCAATGTGGGAATTTGCTTGGTGGGTTATGCAAGTTTCTTATGAGGGCTTTGTTTCATTTTTTAAATTTTTTAAAAATTCATCAGTTAGGAGGAGAAGCAGTGGAAAGGAGAAATAAAAATAAGCTATTTTTTTTTTAAGAATAAGGATTTGGATAGGCAAAGGTGAGGAGGGCATTACAGGTTAGGGGAAGAACATAAGCATAGATGTAAACACAGGAGTGAGCATTTAGGGCCACTGAGCAGTCAGTCCTGACAGGAAAGAAGGTGCATATTGGCTAGGGAAGGAAGGTAAGGTTGACTAAAAGGCCTTGAAGATGTATGGCCTGATAAAACATACTACACACCTCTAGACAGAGAGTGGAGCAGAAAGATTCAGAGTGCAAATTGAAGCATATTTTCTTCTCTTTCTTTCTTTCTTTCTTTTTTTTTTTTGGAGGAAGGAGGGATATGGCTAATGCAGGAATTTATTTTGCATGTCTGTACATATTTGTAATGGATTTTGTTTTTCATACCTTCTCAATGGGAAGGAAAGGGGGGGGGAAGGAGAGAGAATTGTGAACTAGAAAGAAATTTGAATTTAAAAAAGAAAGAAAATGTATGCTCCCCCCCCCACCAAGAGGTGGACCCATCATGTAGCAAGAACATCTGATTTGCTCTGTCAGCAGCCCTAAAATGAAGAGGTGGAGGGGAAGGTGCTTAACATGTTGGGTGGGCCTCTTCTGAGGTATTTTAGGAGGACATGAGCAAGAGTGACACAGAATGCCACTTTGTGAATGGACTACAATATGTCCCATGGGAGGCAGTGCCTACATTAATGAGATCACAGAACTTGGCCATGGTTGGTGCTTAATCACACATAGTTGGTACTTAATCAATGATTATTGATTGACTGACTGAAGGCCAGGAAAAGGGGTTTTGATAGACAATAGAGAAACTATGATGATGGTCATTAATTCATACATTCATATTGCTAGACTCAATACCATCATAATTTGTTAACATGTTCTGACTAAAAAGGTTCTTGTATCCAAAGTGACAAACCCCTTCAAATCACCAAATCATTCATCAGAATACTGGAAAACTATAATTATTAAGACAAAAATAGACCTAATAGTGGTATTGCTGCACCAAAAAGTATATACAGTTTTATAGGTCTTTGGGCATAATTCCAGATTGCTCTCCAAAATAGTTGGATCACTTCAAAGTTCTACCAATAATATATTACTGTCCCAATTTTCCACATCCCCTCCAATATTTGTCATTTTCCCCCTTCTGTCGTTTTAGCCAATCTTTCAGGTGTAAGATGATATTTCAATGTGCTTGGTTTGGTTTTGGGGGGGGTTTGCAGGGCAATGAGGGTTAAGTGACCTGCCCAGGGTCACACAGCTAGTAAGTGTCAAGTGTCTGAGGCTGGATTTTAACTCAGGTCCTCCTGAATCCAGGGCCAGTGCTTTATCCACTGTACCACCGAGCTGCCCCCCAATATAGTTTTAACTTCCATTTTTCTAATCAATAATAATTTAGAGCATTTTTTCATATGACTATTATATAGCTTTGATTTCTTCATCGAAAAACTGCTCATTCATATCCTTTGACCATTTATCAATTGGAGAAAGATAAAGCTTTTCTTTTAATTTTTTTTTTTTTTAGTGAGGCAATTGGGGTTAAGTGACTTGCCCAGGGTCACACAGCTAGTAAGTGTTAAGTGTCGGAGGCCAGATTTGAACTCAGGTACTCCTGAATCCAGGGCCGGTGCTCTATCCACTGCGCCACCTAGCTGCCCCGAAAGATAAAGCTTTTCAAAGAAACCTTACCTCATTATAACAGAATATAACTTTTTTTAAAACACAATTTTTGAACTTAGTTTCAATTGTTTTTGTGACAACTACTGTATAGGGAGAACACTGAACTAGACCAGAACTAAGATGAGTTGCTCAGATCTTTATTCCCCAGACACAAAAATTTGAAGAACCCTGAGAGAACTGTCGCAGGTGACACACCCGAATTGATCCCCTTTTCCCTCTACCTTGCTCCAGGTGTAAAAATCCAGCTTTTCACTGAACTCCAACTCAAAAGTCTCTTACCCAGTTTGCCACTGGCTGCCGCAAACTGTGAGCCCCTTAAGAACAAGGTCTTTTGGGGCAGCTAGGCGGCACAGTGGATAGAGCACTGGCCCTGGATTCAGGAGGACCTGAGTTCAAATCTGGCCTCAGACCCTTGACACTTAGTAGCTGTGTGACCCTGGGCAAGTCACTTAACCCTAATTGCCTCACCAAAAAAAAAAGAAAGAAAGAAAAGAACAAGAAAAAAGAACAAGGTCTTTTGCCTTACTTCATGTACCTTCGCACAGTGCTTAGTAAGCACTTAAGAAATGTTTATTGGCTGCCTGGCTGGCCACTTGTGTGACCTTCAATACTTATCCTCCCTGAATCTGTTCCTTTATCTGCAAAATAAGATTGGACTAAGTAATCTCCAATCAATCAATCAACCAATCAACAAGCATATATTAAGCACTTACTATGCCAGGCACTGAACTAACTTCTAGGGATACAAAGGAAGGCAAAGGCAGTACCTGCCCTTAACCTCCCAGCTTCAAAACTCCTTGATAGGGGGCAGCTAGGTGGCCCAGTGGATAGAGCACCGTCCCTGGATTCAGGAGGACCTGAGTTCAAATCCAGCCTCAGACACTTGACACTGTGTAACCCTGGGCAAGTCACTTAACCCTCATTGCCCCACCAAAAAAAAAAAAAACCAACAACAACAAAAAAAAAACCCTCCTTGATGAAAGTAATCTAGGAAGACTAGAAAGTGGTAATTTAGGAAGACTAGACCAATAAATTCTGTTGATAACTTCGACTACAGGAGTAAAAACTGGAGGCAGGGAAACCACAGCAAGCAGGCCATTGTATCAATCCAGTAACCATGACTTCCAGACCTTATGACTTATCCCTTTTCTCCTAGTCCATTTCCCCCATTCATACATCACATGCCTCCACTCCTACCCCCAACCCTTGACCTCATAATCTGACACTTCAGTATTTCACTAGTTTACCATCACCTAGAACCCTTTGTCCCCTTACTCTCCACTATTTCCCAAGCTGATAATGCTTATCCTTCAGTTACCCCTACCATTTTACTTTAGTTTCAAAGAAGTTTAAAGTTTCTGGATAAAGAAAGGCATAATACTAAACTAATTTCTTCTATTCAAAATTCATAATACATGTAATCTCAGGTGGGCCTTCCCTCTCACACTCCTACCCCTCTACCATTATTGGGTCCTTTTCTTATTTCCCATAATGAATGTCCCAAACCTTTTCTCCTCTTGTCCCCCCTCTCATCCATACTTCCTATACTTAAGTTCATCATTGAACCTCCCATATCTCTAAGAATACTGAGTACATACAAAAGGTATTTACTCAACTTCACTCCTTAAAACTTCTCCTCAGTGTTATCTTTTCTCTCTAGTCAAAGGAAAAGAGACTATTTCATCTGAACTCTTCATCCCATTCCCAGGATCCTGCCTTCTCTAGCACTGCAGATTCCCCTTAATCTAAGACCTTCCCTCTTTTGTTTATTTCCAATTTGTCCTGTATATACCTTGTAGGTACATAGTTTCTTGAATGTTGTCTTCCACATTAGCCTGTGAGTTCCTTAAAAGTGAGACTGTCTTTTGCCTTTTTTTGTATCCCTAGCACTTAACATAGTGCCTGGAACATAGCGAGTGCTTAATAAATTTTTATCAACTGACTTTTCCAATAGTCATCTTTCCTCTTACAAGCATCTTCAATCTCTTCCTCTCCACTAGGTCTTTTCCATCTGCCTACTAACATGCTCATTTGTTTCCAAGCCTTCCCTTCCCCCACAAAAAAAGCAAGCAAAAAACCCTTGACTCTCCTACCCCATGTATTTATTATACCGTCTCTCACTTCTTTTTTCCTATTAAGCCAATGAAAACATTGCCTATCATCTGATCTCTTTCCTTTCCTGATGCACATTCTTCCTTCACTTTCCATCAGATCTGAGTGCTTACCACTGCACTAAAACTTCCCTCTAAAAGATGAACAACCTCTTAATCACCAAGTCATATGGTCTTTTCTCAGACTTCATCTTCCTTGGCCTCTCTGTAGATTTTTTTTTTATCAATTTTTAATTTTTTTTTTTGCGAGGCAATGGGGGTTAAGTGACTTGCCCAGGGTCACACAGCTAGTAAGGGTCAAGTGTCTGAGGCCAGATTTGAACTCAGGTACTCCTGACTCCAGGGCCGGTGCTTTATCCACTGCGTCACCTAGCCGCTCCCAACCTCTCTGTAGATTTTAATTGCCCACCCTGTTCCACAAGGTAGTCTCTTCTCCCTTGACATTAGAGATAATGTGTTCTCCTACCTCTCTTCCTATCTCTCTAACCTCTCTTTATCTTCTTCCCAGTGTATTATTAGGAGGGTTATTGGGAAGGTTACAAGAGAGAAAATATAGGAGAGAAATGGGCCTAGGGAAGAATGTTGGGATGCACCCACAGTTAAGAGATGTAATGTGGATGATGAGCCAGCCAAAAAAAAAGGCCCCAGAGTAGTCATCCAGATAGGAGGAGACTCGGGAGAAAAGAGTATCATGAGAACCTAGAAAAGAGAGGATATCCAGATGAGAGGATGGTTGACAAGTTCACAAGGGAAAGGACCAAGGAAAGACCAGCAACTTTGACAATTAAGAGATCACTTTCAACTCTGGACAGAAGTTTCTGCTGGGTGATAAAGTTAGAAGCCATACAAAGGGTTGAGAAGCATTAAATGATTTACATAGTAAGTGTCTGGGTTGGAATTTGGATGCAGGTTGGAAGCAGTAAGTGCAGGAAGCTTTTTCAAGGAATTTGACTGAGAAAGGGAAGAGAGATCATGGGTGTAGTGACAGTTTTTCTCAGGATGGGGAGGCCTGGGTATGTTTGAGGGCAGTATGGAAAGAATCAGTAGATAGGAAAAGGTTGAAAATTTAAAATAAGAGAAGGGAAATGACTGAAGATGCAACCTGCGGGAGACAATGAGAAGGGAAAGGACCAAGGGCACAGGTAGAAGAGTTCGCCTTGGCAAGGAAAAGAAATATCTTTGTCAGAGATGGGAGAAAGAAAGAAAGAGTGGGTAATAATGTCAAGGGGTTTTGAGATGAAGAAGATAAGAGAAGAAACTCTCATAAATAATGTAAGAAATAAGGTCCTTGGCTGAAGAAAGGCAGGAAAAGTAGGAGGGGAAAAGGGGAATGAGAAAGGGGAGGAAGTGGTATGGGAGGCTTGGGTTGGGAGCATCCTACTGTCTAACAAGAGAAAGCAGAGTCCTCTGCCTGGCATTCAAGGCCTTATACAATTTAACAATAGGCTTGAGGATAGAATAGTTTCTGTGGGTAATGAGAAAAGGAATCAATTAAGGAAGAACAAAAGGACTTCTTTGCTACAGTGAGGGCCCTGTCACTAAATTGGATAACATTAATTTGTCATATACCCAATCAGCACTGTTGTAAGACATCTTCCACCTATATTAAGCAGCATCAATAGAATCAGGGGAGGTGGATGATAGGATTAATCCAGGGCTGAGGTTTGCCAAGAAATGAGTGGTGATAGGGCAAGAGGGTAAGGGATTTCAGAGCAGAGGACAGTATGGAGTCTAAATGGCTAAACATTGAGTCGACACTGGAAGACCGTACAGCCTTGTGCGAAAGAGGCCTGATGGATGTCAGGATGAACAGAGGTCCGGGAGGAAGACAGAGGCATTTTTGTTTACTAAAGAATGGGAATTGGCAGAGCTAAATCCTATTGATCACACCATCTTGCTGACATTGATCCCATCTGTTCCTCAACTCTCTATTTACACTACCACACCCTAGCATAAACCAGTCTATTCCCACCTGCCAGATTGGGATCTTTACAACAGCTTCCTAACAGGTCTTTCCACCTCCACTTGATCCTTTATAGAGTTTTCAGAATAATCTGTTTTATACATCAACACGTCATAACCCTGATCAAAAATTTTCCATGGCTCCCTACTGCTTAAAGAGTAAACAGGAGGGCGGCTAGGTGGCGCAGTGGATAAAGCACCAGCCCTGGATTCAGGAGTTCCTGAGTTGAAATCTGGCCTCAGACACTTGACACTTACTAGCTGTGTGACCCTGGGCAAGTCACTTAACCCCATTGCCCCGTTAAAAAAAAAAATGTAAAAAAAAAAAAAAAAGAGTAAACAGGAGAGTCCTCTGCCTGACATTCAAGGCCCTATACAATTTAACTACCTTTACAGACTTAATGCTTTAACCAAACTGGAAAAGCCTTTGCCTGTCAAATACTCCTTTTGTTCCTGGTACTCCCTATCCCAGATGTGCTCACACCCCAATCCCCACTCTGAATTCCTACTTTAAAGGCCCAATTCAAATGCCCACTTCTCCAAGAGACTTCCTGCCAGACAATGACCCCCTTCCTTTTCCCCCTAACCTCCTCACCCCAATTTTATAAAGTACTTTGTTTTGAAACTTTCTAATGCATTTACCATGTTATACTGTTTATTAGAGCAAACTGTGTTTGAATCTCATCTCCTTCCTAGATTATAAGCAGCATGAGAGAACACATAGAATAGTGGTATTATGGTTTAAAAAAAAATGCTGAATTTGGAGTTGGGAAGGACCCAAGTTGTACTCCTGGTTCTGATGCTTACTGGTCATGTGATATTGAGCAAGTCACTGAATTTCCCTAGCCCAGTTTTCTCGTCTATAATATATTTTCAGCACCTACCTCACCGAGTTTTGTGAGAAAAGCACTTTGTCTCTCATACAAATGTGAATTATTATCAGAGTAGGAAATTTGTCTTATCCAAGCATTCATCTCCCACAAAGCCTAATGCAATACTCTGGACATAATAGGCGATTAATAAGTGCCTGTTAAAATGGAAACTAAATCAAATCAGCTGTGAACCCCTCTGTCCATCAAAATTTTGAGCCATCTCAAAACCACTAATCATATGACTTGAAAGGAACAGGTCAAGTATTTGTCATGTAGATAACCCTTCAAGTGTCTGACAGCTATCATTCAACACTTGATCATTGTCTTCCAGGATTTGAAGAGCTGTCACAACTGTTTCTGTTTGACCCCAGAGGGAAGAAAGACAAACAATGGGGAGAAGATTCTAAGAAGCATATTTAGGCTCAATTTAAAGGAAAACTTCCTAACACTTAGAGCTGTCAAAAGGTAGAATGGGCTGCCAAATGATAGCTAATCTTTGCAACCATATACATAATTTCATTTGATCCCAAGCCATTTGAGGTAGGTGCTATTATAATCTCCATTTTACAGATGGGGAAACTGAGGCAGACCAAGGTTAAATGATTTACAAAATGTCTGGGTTGGGATTTGAATGCAGGTCTTCCTGATTCCCAGTGCAGTACTCTCAAATCCAATGCCACCTAACTGCTCCTCATACAAGCTCCCCCATTTCCCACCCTGTGTATTTTCACTGCCTGTACCCCATGCCTGGAATTCTCTTCATCCTCTCCTCGGCCCCCTGTCCCAGCTTAAATCCCACATTCTACAGGAAGCCTTTCCCCATCCTCTCTGAAGCTACTAGTGAGTTGCCAGCACTTCATCCTTTATCTCTGTACATAGTTGTTTGCATGTTGTCTCTCTCTCTCTCTCTCTCTCTCTCTCTCTCTCTCTCTCTCTCTCTCTCTCTCTCACACACACACACACACACACACACACACACAGAGATTTATGTGACCTCCTTGAGGGCAGAGGCTGTTTTTTTGCTTCTTTTTTGTCTCCCTAGCACTTACCACAGTACCTGTATATAGTAGGCACTTAATAAATGCTTATTGACTTTGATTAACTGATTGATATGGTACTTTATAGGTACAATGCATTTTCATTGACAATATCCTCTCATAACAGCTGAGAAATATTGACTATATTATAATCCTTATTTTACAAATAAGGAAACTGAGAGTCAGAAATTTGGCCAAGTTCCCACTCTAGGACTCAAACCCAGACATTGTGACTCCAAGTTCAGGGTTGGTTTTTTTTTTTTCCTATCACACCACAGTATTTATCAAGAGGATACAAAAATAACTTCAACTCTTTGCCTTTCAGTCATTTCCAGCTCTTTGTGACCCCTATATCGGGTTTTCTTGGCAAAGGTACGGGAGTAGTTTGCCATTTCCTTCTCCAGCTCATTTTACAGATGAGTAAACTGAGGCAAACAGGGTTAAGTGACTTGTCCAGGGTCATGTAGCTTAGTAAGTGTCTGAGGCTGTATTTGAACTCAAAAAGATGAGTCTCCCTGATTCCAAGCCTAGCTACCCTAAACTTCAACTATACAGTTTAGTAGTCTTCTTGGATCCATTCATTCAGCAAATATTTATTGAACTCTTAATGCACAGGATTGTACTAGGAGCTATGAGGAACACAACAAAAGTTAAACATGATCCCAACCCGCCAGGAACTTACAAGGTAGTTGGGGTGGACAAAAGGGTATAGAAGCCCCCTCCCTTCTTTTCTCCATCTATCTGAATCCTACACTTCCTCTAGCAACCCCAGGAAGCCTTCCCTGACTAATCTAACACCTGACAATCTTGCTTTTCTAGTCTATACTATCATGTGTATATCTTGTACCACTTTCTGCCTTTTTTCTATGTTTTAGACTCTTTTTCTCCTGGTCAAGAATTTTACTATATCCTCTACAAAGCCCAGCTCAGTATTGGACACACAGACTGGATGGCAGGGAACAATCAAAGAGCAGCATAAAAGTCACCTATCATTCTGTTAACATGAGTGGTACACAGAATAGATGTTATAGGAGTTCTGAGAAGGGACAGACCAGATTTTACTAGAAGAGCATATACTTTAAAATCTGAGAATCAAAGAATGTTGGGTCTAGAAAGGACCTTGGGGATTATTTATTCATTCTTTCATTCAGCAAACATTGATTAACTGCCTAATGGTTACATGCCACTGTGTTAAAGGATGAGGGAGACATATTGCTTACCTAAGATACTACCCCTCCCTATCTTGCTTGTGTTACAGATGATAGAACTAAAACCTAGAGATTGCTACTTGAAAAGAGACTTGGGGGCAGCTAGGTGGTACAGTAGATAAAGCACTGGCCCTGGATTCAGGAGGAGCTGAGTTCAAATCCAGCCTCAGACACTTGACACTTAACTAGCTGTGTGACCTTGGGCAAGTCACTTAACCCCAACTGCCTCACTAGAGAGAGAGAGAGAGAGAGACTTGGAAAAAGGGCACAATTTGGATAGGCTGAGAGAAAGAAAAACATTAGGGATGGAAGGGAGAAATAGCTAACATTCCTAGCTAACATTTAGATAGCATTGTACTAAAAGGCTTTACAATTATTATCTCACAACAACCCTGGAAGGAAGATGCTATTATTATCCCCATTTTTCAGATGAGGAAACTGAGGTAAACAGAGGTTAAGTGATTCACCCGGGGTCACAAAGCTAGTAAGTGTCTGAGACTAGATTTGAACTCAAATCTTCCTGACTCCAGATCTGAAGTTCTACCCACTCACTGTGCTACCTAAAAGTGAGAATAGAGTGAGCAAGCCTTTCTTGGGGGTGAGGATTGAACACGGTCTGAGGTTCAGAATACCATAGGAAAAGAAGTTTAGCTAAAGGAGAGATTTTGTATTATATGTTAGTGGAATATGAGGTTTGAGTTGATAGGGTGGGACTTTGAAGGCTGGGCTAATGAAAGGAATGAATTTGGTTGTTAATTTAAATAAACTAATCGGAGGCATAATCATAATTTTATTTGGCTTCTATTTGGTGTGTCCTCATGTGAAAAACATCGGAGTTAAGCATTGAAGAATAAGGGGTCAAACTTTTGGAATGGACCTTTCCATCAAATATTTAGCCCCATTAATAAATGTGTTGCTGTGTTGTTTTCAGTCATGTCCAGCTCTTGGTGACCCCATTTGGGGTTTTCTTGGCTAAGATACTGGAGCAGTTTGCCATTTCCTTCTTCAGCTCATTTTACAGATGAGTAAACTGAAGCAAACAGGGTTAAGTGACTTTCCCAGGGTCACACAGTAACTGCCTGAGACTGGATTTAAACTCAGGAAGATGAGTCTTCCTGACTATTGTCCCACCATTCTATCTACTGCACCACCCAGCTGCCCACCATTAATAAATACAGATCTACATTATATTCTTTCCACCTCCAAACAGTCAAAGTTTCTCTCATTCTCTCTTTCTCTCTCTCATTCTCTCTCATTCTCTTTCTCTCTCTCATTCTCTCTCTTTCTCATTCTCTCTCCCCCATCTCTGTCTCTGTGTCTCACACACATTGTCTCTTTTTCTCTCTCCCTCTGTCTCTGTCACTCTCTCACACAGACATACACACACGCAAGAAAATGAAGGCAAGTTATAAGAGCCACAGTTAGAGAAAAGAGATACTCTGAGACATTAACCATATACATTTTTCAAAGAATATAATGACCAATTCTCCACCCCTGTGTCCAGCACACCAGTGTTTGGTGTCATATACCAGTAACATTGTTCATTCAAGAACCCAGACACACAAATCACGTTTTTGTATTGGGATAAGAAATACAACAGTAAATTGTTCTTGGACAGTGGAGTTTCTCACACAATTGCACAATAAATTATCATTGCACTTATATTCACTAGGAGCTAAAAAAAACTGAAGGTAGATGTCAGCAAAATTCACTGGATCCCAAGCAACATCTTGGGCAGCTAAACGGTGTAGTGGATAGAGTGCCAGGCCTGGAATCAGGAAGACTCCTCTTCCTGAGTTCAAATTCAGCCTCAGGGGGCAGCTAGGTGGCGCAGTGGATAGAGCACCGGCCCTGGAGTCAGGAGTACCTGAATTCAAATCCAGCCTCAGACACTTAACACTTTACTAGCTGTGTGACTCTGGGCAAGTCACTTAACCCCAATTGCCTCACTGAAAAAAAAAAAATTTTTTTTTTTAAATTCAGCCTCAGACACTTACTAGCTGTATGATCTTGGGCAAGTCACTTAACCATGTTTGCCTCAGTTCTTTGTCTGTAAAATGAGCTGGAGAAGGAAATGGCAAACCGCTCCATTATATTTACCAAGAAAATCCCAAATAGCGTTCAAAAAGAGTCAGAAAGGATTGAAAACTGACTGAACAACAAAAAGCACCTCCTTACTTGTTCAGCAGAACAATGCCCTCTGGGAGGAGGTAGGATAGTACAGGGAGCAAGAAGAGGGGAGGAGAGTTCTCTAGCTGAAATCATTTCAGTTTGTTACCACTTTCACCCAAGAGTTTAAAAAACATTCCCTTTCCTCAAATGAATCAGGTTATACTGGCGCCCAAACAAAAAATAGCACATTATTAGCATAAAATAACATTAGCATAAATAGAAAAAGAATCAGGGCATTGAGGGAGGGAAGCTCACATAAGTAGCCTGCTCATTTCAGTAGACCTCATTGGAGCTGATAAACTATGAAATTTCCATAATAATGTAGAACACAGAAAACAAACAACAATTTTATTTGACAGGGAAATTACATCCTGTTACTGGACATAAAGCTCTACGGCTCAGTTCAATAGTATTTTAAAAGCACTGAATATACAGACATATGTTTTAATTTTTAAACGCCATTGTAATGTAAATAATAAATCTCCTGCAATTTAGGTGGTCAAGCAGACTGCTAGCATCATTAAGTCAGAAACCTAAGGATCCTAATGCTCTATGTGTATTGCTTAGGCCTTCAACCAACAATCCCTACAACGCTGTGGCCACAACTACATCTATATTAGTGTCTTCATCAAGGATTTTTTAAGGACTGTCCATTTCTGTCTTTATCACATTTAAAACAACTCAGTCCTCTTTCATTCTCTCCTCCTGGTTATGTTTATCCTCCCTTATTTCTTCCTATTTCTCTGTTCATTTAGTTAAAATTATGCCCACTTAGAGGCAGATAGGTAGCTCAGTTGATAAAATGCTGGACATGAAGTCAGGAAGACCAGAGTTCAAATCCACCCTCGGGCACGTAATAGCTGTGACCCTGAACAAATAAAATTATGCCCACTTTCTTTTCTATCTTTTTTTCTTTTTTTTAGTGAGGCGATTGGGGTTAAGTGACTTGCCCCACGGTTACACAGCTGGTAAGTGATAAGTGCCTGAGGCCAGATTTGAACTCAGGTACTCCTGACTCCAGGGCTGGTGCTCTATCCACTGCACCACCTAGCTGCCCCTAAGTTTACATTTATTGAGTCACATGATGACTCTTTTTTTGTGTGTATGTGTGTGTGTGTGGGGGGGGGAATGGGGGTTAAGTGACTTGCCCAGGGTCACACAGCTAGTAAGTGTCAAGTGTCTGAAACTGGATTTGAACTCAGGTCCTCCTGAATCCAGAGCCGGTGTTCTATCCACTCTGCCACCTAGCTGACCCCCAGCCAACTTTCTTTCTGCCTTCCATCTCTTTTATCTCCTTTGCTCTCCTTCCTCAGCATTCTTCTAATCTACACAATACCTATGGATGGATTTTTGTCATTGTTGTTGTTCAGTCATGTCAGACTCTTTGTGACCCCATTTGGAGTTTTCTAGGCAAAGATACTGAAGTGGTTTGCCATTTCCTTCTCCAGCTTATTTTACAGATGAGGAAACTGAGGCAAACAGGGATAAGTGAATTGCCCAGGGTCACACAGATAGTAAATGTCTGAGGTCATATTTGAACTCGGGAAGATGAGTCTTCCTGACTCCAGGTCCACTTTGCCACCTAGCTATCCATGGAAGGATAGGGATAGGGATAGAAACTTTTCATTTCATTTCAGTGATATAGGGAATTCTTGGCTGAGGAGACTCCCTCTATCAATTTAGATTTACACTTTCTCTGCAAATTTATAAAGGGTTTTTTGGAACACTGAGAGGTTAAAAGACTTTTCCAAGGTCATACAGCCAGTAAGTATCAGGTGCAGAACTTGAACCCAAGTTCTCCTGGCTCCAGGTCCAGTTTTCTATCCACCATACTACACTGCCCATGTATATATAACTTGAAAAATATCTGCTTTGCACCTGATAATTTGTTTCAAAGACATCTAAAAATATTTTCCTCCAAGGCTGAAGATTTATTTTGTGCAGAAAACCTGTCCAAATGGATCTTGGACATCCACTCAATAAAATAATAGTGAAGGAAAAATCCACCTTGCCTAACCACTAAAAAACTAAGCCAATGGGGCAGCTAGCTGGCACAATAGATAAAGCACCAACCCTGGATTCAGGAGGAACTGGGGTGAGGATTGAGCTCAGATCCAGCCTCAGACACTTGACACTTACTAGCTGTGTGACCCTGGGCAAGTCACTTAACCTTCATTGCCCCACCCCCCCCCAAAAAAAAATCCCACAAAAAAACTAAGCCAAATCTACACACAATGTGAGTGTTAGCAGACGTATGGGGGGAAAGAAGCTGTCTCTTATAAAATGTTTAATATGGAAGAGACCTCAGAGATTATCTAGTCCACCGTCTTTCTTTAGGATGAAGAAACCTGGACTCCAAGAGATTAAATGACTTTCCCAAGGTCACACAACAGGTTGCTGGCTGGCCAGCCCAGAACTCAGGTATTCTGATTAGGATTCTTTCTATAGCTGTGACCATGGTCATAGAGTCCTAACAAATGCTAAGGGGTTGGATTGGATGATCTCTAAGGTCACCTTCCAGCTCTGTGATTCTAAAAAGAAAAAAAAAACAATCTTCCTACCAATTCACCATTTTGCCTGAGGCGAAACCTGATTGGGAGGGTTTTCTTTCATGCATATAACATGAGCTAAATCATCTGACCCATGGGGTCAAAGTACTGAGCTCAACCTCCTTTCAAGAATTTTGAATTTTATTCTTCCTTGTGAGACATCAGAAAATAACAACAAATAATTATGGGTCATTTCCTAAGTGCAAAGGGCTGTGCTAGGCACTGGGGATACAGAGATGGCTACTATACAGAATCTGCTTTCAAGGAGCTTATAATCTAACTGGAAGAAAGATATGTACATACATGATCAACACAAAGTAGAGATCCAGGCAAAGTGCCATGAGAAATTGGAGGAGGGAAAAGATGGCTTTCACCTGGGAGAGAAGAGTAGGGGAAGGAAGCAGAAATCAAAGAAGACTTCATGGAAGAAGTCCAGGGAACATGAATTGGACCTTTAAGGAAAAGAAAGAACTCAACAGATGGGGATGGGAGTGAGAGAGTCTCTTCCAAGCATGAGAAATATTATGGGTAAAGGCATAGAGATGGGATAAGGAAGATTCTCATAGTCCAATTTGGGTGGAATGTGGAATATATGAAAGAGAATACTATGAGATAAAGCTGAAAAAATAAACCAAAACCAGACTGTGAACTTTTTTGGATACCAGGATCAAGAGTACACTCCGAATGACAGGCATTAAAGATTGTTGAACAATGGAGTAATAGGAGAAAAAATGGTATAAAGAGAGTTTCTTTTGCTTGCACTGAATTAATCTGGCTGTTTATATGATTTAAAACTGGGCATCTAGGTGACCCAATGGACAGAATGCGGGGCCTGGAGTCAGGAAGACTCATCTTCCTGAGTTCAAATCTGACCTCAAACATTTACTAGCTGTGTGACCCTGGGTAATTTACTTAACCCTATTTGACTCAGTTTCCTCATCTGTAAAATAAGCTGGAGAAGGAAATAACAAACCACTTCAGCATCTTTGTCAAGAAAACCCCAAATGAGGACACAAAAAGTCAGACAAGACCAAACAACAACAACGATGATTCAAAACTATGAGATAATTGTTACTTCTTCAATTCACTTGGTTTTATGTTGATCTGGCTAAAGGGTCAGGCATCAACATACTGAGTAACAATCTCATGACTTGGAGAACTATGTGTTCTTAGTTCTAACACTTCCTTTCTGTTCCCCTGAGTAGATTTTATCTCTGGATCTCTGGACCCCTCTCCTCAGTACAGTAGGGAAAAAATGATATTAACTTAACCTCAGTCAATAAACATTTATTAAGCTTCTGGCACACAGTAAGTGATTAATAAATGTTGATTGATACTATGTATTAGGTGATATGCTAAATTCTGGGGATTCAAATACACGTTAAAAAAAAACTGTTCCTGCCCTCAAGGAGTTTACAATCCAATCAAGGAAGACAACAAACAAGGAAAGATGGAAAGGAAGAGTGAGGAGGGAATGAGGTAGCTGATTCAGGAGCATAAAGGAATATTCCAAAGAAGTCTAAAAACAGTGTAGCTGATGGGAAATGGAGAGAAAACCTGGGCTGAGTTCCTCTCTTTACATAAAGGCTTTGGAGCCCACATCTTCAGAGGACTTTACTTAAAACCATAATATATAACAGTTACCTGTACTCTCTTCTTCTAAAGCAGATATAACTCATGTCCTCTTTCCAACCCTCCATGTGCTAGAAAGTGTCTCTAATAGGTATTCAGAAGTCGTCAATAGTTCTTATTCAGTCCATTATTTTTAACCCTGTAAAATTCCTATGGAATTGAATCCACAATCTTTTGTAGAAAATAAGAAATTGTGAGGCAATGATATTTGGGTTACATCTATACACATAAATCACAGGCATAAATTGGCCTTCCTCCCACTGTCATATCCTTGCCTCCCTTTCCCTGTCAAAAACATAACAAAAGAAAAAATCCTACATTTTGCTTTGAATTTTGTAGCTACTTCAGGTTAAAAGTGGGTCCAAATTAATTGAATAATTAGAAAATTCTTGGCTTCCATTATCTGGATAACTGAGGAATAGTACACTATCTTAGAAAGAGTACTAGATACAGTTGTAGACAGTGTGGGGTCAAATCCTGTTTCTGATACTTACTACATGCATATAAAATCTCCTAGAAGACCCTTCCCTTCTCTGAGTCTCACTTTCTTCACCTGTAGATAAAAAGGTTTGATTAAATGATGTCAAAAGTCCTTTCTATC